>NW_008825533.1:1163938-1188216 GCF_000699105.1 Pygoscelis adeliae
AGACTTCCTTCTTGAAGATCGTCCAGCCTTCCTGGACCCCTTTGCCCTTCAGGACTGTCTCCCAAGGGACTCTCTCAACCAGTGTCCTGAACAGGCTGAAGTCCACCCTCCAGAAGTCCATGGTTGCGGTTTTGCTGCCCCCCTCCTTACTTCACCGAGAATTGAGAATTCTACCATTTCATGGTCGCTAAGCCCAAGACGGCCTCCGACCACCACATCTCCCACCAGTCCTTCTCTGTTTGTAAACAGGAGGTCGAGCGGGGCACCTCCCCTGGTAGGCAATTAATTAATTAATTAATTAATGACATAATTAAGTTTGCTGATATGCAAATTGTTCAGGACAGCTGAATTCAAACCCGTTTGCAAAGATTTTTGGAAAGATTTTGCAAGATTGACTAGTAGGTAATCTGATGAAATTAAACCTATAGAAAAATTGCTCATTGTACATATGCTAAAGACAAGACTCTTAATTTAGGTATTATCACCCACAAAAAAAAAGCTTTGGCAATTATTTTAGGTAGTTCCCTAAAAACTGAACTCACTGGTGCAGGACGTTATGGAAGCCAGATGTAGAAATGAATTCTCTAAGGGCTGAGATATGTTCATGGGACGTATATTGTTTAAAGGCTGTTTAAGACTACTGCACCTAGGCAACTATTATCTCAGTCACTAAAATGCTGATTGCTGGAGACAACAGAGGACATGCCAGGAAAGACTGATAAGGTTTTTTTTATATACTGCTGTTCTCTACATTTCTTGTATGCATGTGTTTCTGAGACATATGCAGCCCACTATCTTGACAAGACGACTTCTCTACATGGAGAATGGTCATTTTCTGCTTTTGTGGGCATTATCTGGGATATTCTCTTGTCACATGTTCCCAAAGTGCAGTGTCCCTGCCAAGCAGTTGCAGCTGCAGCTGGAAGAGGTCTAGCAGGGAGAGCATTGTGCAATCTGATAATTTCCAGTTTGGGTCCGCCTCAGGAAATGTGACCCAAAGTGGAAGTCTGTCAAATTTCAAACCCACTTGAATGAGAATCATCACTAAATAGGCAAATTCTAAAATGACTTTGAAAGCCATCTAAGAAAATACATAAATACCTAGCTTTGTCTTCCTTTCCAGCTGACTTATGTAGTTGCAATCTGGGGAAACAGAAGCCAGTGCAAATTCAAGCCCTTTTTTTTCTGTTGCTGGTGATCAAGAAAATTCTGGATTTATCCACTTCATAAACACTATACCCTTTGAGATACTTTGGACGGCTTCTGTTTGCAGTCTGTTTGAAATTGAGTTGAATTAGCTGCAGTGTATAAATGTGAACAAAATGGAATTCTTTTTTTGAAAAATAATGTATTACTTCTCAGTAATAGTCATGCTGTAATACTTCTTATTACATTTGGCATGTAAAAATGTTTGATTACCCATAACTGAAGAAATATTGTTTCCCTATTAAGCAATTCAGCTTAATTGAGAATTATTTTCACAAAATCTGTTTTTTTTTTCTCCCGTTCTTCTCCACTTTCCTTCTTCTCCTTCCCCCCCCAGCTTAGTGGCACTTGGGAAAAGTGAGGGAAAGGGAAAATGATAATCCAGAAGCTTAGGAAGCCTGAATATTGGCAAAATTTTCCAGTTTAAAAAGAAAGAAAGAAAGGAAGAAAGAAGGCAGGCAGGCAGGCAAGGAAGAAAGGAAGGAAGGAGGGAAGGAAGGGAGGAAGGGACGAAAGGAGAAAGAGAGAGAAAGAGAGAGAAAGAGAGAGAGAAAGAGAGAGAGAAAGAGAAAGAAAGAAAGAAAGAAAGAAAGAAAGAAAGAAAGAAAGAAAGAAAGAAAGAAAGAAAGAAAGAAAGAAAGAAAGAAAGAAAGAAAGAGAAAAAGAGAGAAAGAGAGAAATGAATTCTGGCACAGCATTAGTTCTTTTTAATGGCTGTTTTGTAGAGAAACTATTGTTCACCGCTAAAAAGGAAATGGTTAAACAAACTGCAGATGGTTCAGTCTTAACATCCTCACTTAGTTCCAACTGCGCCTCGGAGAATTGTAAATGAAGCGGCTGTTTACACAGGCTTTTCCCTCCTGCAAAGAAACAGCACCAGCGCAGTTATGGCAGCATTTCCCAATCCTTCCTCACACAGGACTCCTCCGAGACCAGTGTTAGGGTGGACTGGGAGCCTGAGACAGGAAAAGGACACAGTTAGCAGGCTGTGGGGCTATCCCTCATTTCACTTTGCCTTGTTGAGCTCAAGTTACCAGAAAACAAGCTTGGTGTATGGCCACGGATTCCACTTTCCTCTGGGAGATCCTCCTTCTTTGGTGGAGAACCTGGTGGCATAGTTAAGTCCTGTGGTGGGTCTCCCACTTGTTGACTGATTCAGGAAGAAAAACTTCAGTAAAGGAAACTGAATACAAATGTTCCTCACTTTGAAGGGGACAAAAAATGGTCCCTTGGATTTTACTCAAGACTTAGTCAAGAAAACTTTCTATGAACAAAACATGAAGGAGAACATCAGAAATATGACATTTCTGCCTCCATGTACAAGGGGCACCAAAGCCTTGGATGGTGGGTTGAGTGGCAGTCAGCAGTGTGTGTGTAAGCCTATGTATCCAGTTTTCCTGCCCTCAGACTAAGATGATGGTGGGATTACAGGATTGTTCTCAGGAGGCAGGTGTTGGGGAATGGCTGGAAAGTGTTGGTTCTTCCCCTCTAATCCCTTTGTAGTGCTCCAACACAAAACCCGATGTGTTTTCAACCTCTCCCATGACGATAGAGCCAGGAAATTTCCCAGATGGACTTCTGCATTGGGTTAGAGTTTTGTCTTTACAGCAGTTTAAAATAATGGACTCTTTTTAGAAGTAATAATTTCTTAACGAACTCTAATAAAAGCTTTTTTTTTTTTCCTTAGCTTCAGTGTATAGTTGTAGATCTTTCAGGTAAGACGAAATGCAGGTTTTTTTTTTATGGTGACGGTTCTGAAATTAATTCCCATTAGTGTATGTAAGAATGACCTTTAGCTTTGGTTTTCATCCAATAACTTGTGAAGATACAGCTGTTTTTGGTCATTTTTATGAGTGAAAATCTAAATAATGTTTTACATCTATTAGACTAAATAGAAAAGAAATTTGGAAGCAATTCAGTGATGCCAAAATATAGAAGGATATATGCAGGAATGTAAATTATATGCAGAGATGCTATGGTTGTAAGAATAAGTAAGAACAGCTGTTAAAGTACTGGGAAACTAGTGCTGTGCTTTATTTGGCATTGAAGACTTAGGCCAGGTTTCCCTGGGCATGACTGTACCACTTGGAGGGAATCTGAGCTGATGGGTCCGCAATGGCGACACAGAGCTCTGTGGTCCCACTGGTGGGTCCTGGGATAACACCATCAGGTGTGTAGCATGCTGCATCTGGACAACCAACTAGCAGGGCTTGTTGGCTCAGGGGCAGCACTGTGCAAAAGTGGCTTTCCTTTTCTGGGGCTCCAGCTGGTGTCCTTGCACCTTATCTCAGAGACGTGTGGGTCCCAGATACTGAATACTGTGGATCAGTACACAAGGGAAGGAGAAACCTTCTTCTCTTGATCCATGCAGAAGCACTAAGCAAAACTGGGTTTTTGGGATCTAGAATCCTGAGGGACTATGTTGTCAGCATTGCCCAACTTCTCTTGATGGGTGCAGTGGAGAAGAGAGGACTTCTGCCCAGGGCTGAGGGCTGTTTGTGTTGGCTGTCACCTGCAAGCAACCACATGTTGATGCTGCATAAGCAGATTGCAGTGTTGTTTGGCCTCTCCTCCTCCTGAGCCCAAGCATGTGCACTGAAGCTGGAGCTGCGGTGGTCCTGAGTAAGGCATGAGCTTATGGCAGTGTCTTGTTCATGTTAGATAGACTCTTGTGAACGGTTCCCATCCTGAAAGTGAGTACAGGGACTTATTACAGTAACCTCTCAGAAAGATGACAAATGCAAAAAAAAGTAGTCTAAAATCTTAAGCCTAGCTTCTGCTCTGTAACAGCAAGAACGTTTTCTGGGAGGTATTATGTGGTTTTAACTGACTTATCCAGTTTTTAAACTTTAGTAGAATTATTTGGGAAGGATGGGAGTAAGGATGGTCATTTATTAATTCATAGTTCATTGGATTAACTTTTTTTTTTAATTTAATGGGCAAAAAAAAAATCCTACTTGAAGACTGCAAGTCAAAAACCTATGCTGCTTCTGCCAAAAATCTGTCTTGATAGCTTTGCCTATGGCAAACTAAGAAGTATAAAACACAATGAACTGAGACTTTCAACAGAATGGTATAAGAAGAGCCCCATTTTTTAGTCACATTGTTGCATGCTTGATCTTCCTTCCATTTTTGGTGCTGCAATATGATCTTAACTCCACTGCTAGCAGCAAAGCTGGAGAACTGTGACTCTCGCAGAAAGGGACAGAATGTTTGGCTCTGCCTGAAATGATCATTAAATTAAATTTATTGTTTATGACTTGTTTATTGCTGATACTGATTAACCATCAATAGTTGCGAGGGAATAAGCAGAGAGCTCACTGATCATTTAATTGGACATTAACACATCAGCCAAAACGGTTCTAGCACTGCAATCCCATACCCGATGCATGAAGGAATGCTAAAGGACTATTTCCTCCTTTTCAGGCACATGCACTATTCCCAGTAACCCAATTATACGGCTTTATTCACACTTTATCCATAAAATGCTACTAACACATCAAAAACAAGTGAATCCTTACATCCTGCCGTTTTATAGCTCATAAAGCCAACTTCACCCATTTTACCCAAAAGAGTATGCAGCCAAAAACAAGACAAAGCCAATGAAAAAAAGAAGTGTGTGTATGTGTCTGGCTCTGTATATGAATTATGACTATTCAAGGAGAAAAAAAATTGGAATGATTGCCAAAAAGCCAAGTGTGTAAAGGGACAGCTGGAGTTTTATGCCGGAGTTTACAATGCATTACTGTTCAATAAAAAAAGGAGTCCTTTACAACAGCAGCTCACGCATCACATGATACATAAGCTACCTCTGAATACAGAGCACCTTCTTCAAAGGAAATGTCATTTTCTATTGAATTTGTTATTAAAGGAACAGTAGGTGATCTAGCTAGAGATATGTCATGGTGTGGAAAAGATCTGATTCTAATGTTTATAATGGTTTGGTAGTGGACCTACTAGCTGCAATGATCCTTTCCTTCCTATCGCACTGCTCATGTCTCAGCACTTAACGTTTTTCTCTTTTCAAGGGTAACGGGCTTTAAAATCCAGGCCAAGGTTTACAGATTTGGCAAAAGCAAATAGCTGTTTGGGTGCTCACAATGAAGGAGGAGAGAGGAAGGAAGAAAGGATGGGAGGCATGCTGAATCTTTGTCCGAAGGAAAACTGGCACTGGTCTTGTTCAAATGAACTGAGCGCCTTGAATTTTCAGAGGAGGTTTGATGCCTAACCAGTTTTTTTCCATAAAGGCCAATCAAGCGCTGTTGGATGCTTGTAAGGTATTCCCCCCTTTCCTTATTTTGTATTCTGCCTGCCTGCAGAAATGGTAATTATGGGTGTAAAAATTCATGCTTCTTCCTTGTGACTGCTTGTCGAAACACTGGGACATCAAGACATATCCTGGAATAGGAGGAGAAAGAGTGGGAGACTGGCAAGCGAAAAAATAAAAAGGTTTAGAACAGAAAAGTGTAAGGAAGGTGGAGAGTCAGGGTAAAAATGTTAGGTGATGATAAAGACTGCTGGGAGCACAGGTATTGGGTGTTCAAAATAGTGTGAGGCCATGGGGACGGCAGCAAAGAGAGGTGTTTTTTTGGTCTGGACATTATGGTTCAGCCATGAGAGAAGATCTCTGCCTCTGTGTGTGCAGAGGGCAAATGACCCCTGCAGACATGCGATAAAGCTTGTGTTGTCCCATCCACACTGCTACGTCCCTCTGTTGGTTCCAAATTTCATCCAGATACACCTCCCTGCTGCAGGTGCAGATGGATGTTGGCTGAGATCGGTCACTTACCTGAGCTGCCTCCTTGAACTTGGTATTTCTCTACATTTCTGCTGACTTCAAGGATGCCCTGCTTGGGTTCAATGCAAAGCAAAACCATGAACCCAGTGCTAACCTGTGTACTGCTTCTAGAGACAACAGCACTTATGCTATTGCTGTACTTCTATTTTACTGTTGCTGTATATTGTCTGATACTTAAATTTCTCATTCTCTCTAAACCCTGGGACTTTGTAATGCTAAGCACAGAGGGTTAAAGCTTGTGATATTACAAGCATTCGTGACTTTCTTGTATTATTCATGATATTTAATTTTCTTCCAATAGTTCCATGAGTCCTTGAATAATATCATTATAAGTACTGCTCAGCTTTGGTACTTGCAAAAAGTACCAATTAGTGGAGAAATTCCAAACATGTGGATTGTAGATTCTGAAATGAGGAATAGAAAATCTCCTATGTGATAAATGTCACAGCAAAACATGATGCAGGAGCCTAGATGCAAAAAATAATGGCTTCCTGAAACTAGCCAGCCCGCTGAGAAATACCACTTTTGCTATATTTCTGAGCAGTGCACAGGATCTGACTAAAAATGTTGCTGTTGAACAGCCATGTTTAATAGTAATTACAATGTACTCAAGTTCTTTTTTTTTTGTTGGTTTGTTGGTTTTTTTCCCAAGGAAAAACACAGTGGTGTTAACTAAAAGAAAATAAGTTGAATTAAAATGAGGAAGAAATGGAAAGGAACAGCCAAAAGAGTAAATAAAATACTTGCAGGTGGCACTGAGATTTTTTAAAGATGCCCAGTGTAATACATAACTGCCTATCAACAAATAAAACAACTTTGAAAGGAAACTCAAAGGACCAAACAATTCAATAATGGTGTAAATGAGGCTGTTTGGTAAGGGAGGCTATCAGGACTAAAAAGGAACTTTCTTTAAGGAGTGGAGACTGTGCCCAAACAGGGAAACAGAAAGGATTATAAGCAAGGGACGTTAACTGGAAACCTCCACCAAAAAAAAACGAACAAAAAGGTCTCGAGGAAGAACTTTTAAAGGCAAAAAAATCAATAATAACCCCTTTTTACAAACATATATCTTCCAAATTGTCTGCAAGGCCAATGGAAGATGAAAGGATAATGGAAGCGCTTGGGGAAGATAAGAACTGGCACAAAGTTAAATTAATTGTTTGTATCACTGCTCACAGAGGAAAAGCTTAGGGAGTTTCTCACAGAGGATGAGTCACAGCGGCTCCCTTCAGTTGTGGTTTTGTGATAGGCTTGAGTGGTTCTAAATCCACGGTGCTTCCAAAAGGGGCAGTCCTGTTTTCCACTCACTGACCCTGGCCGTGCCATCCCACTCCCTCCCTTGTGCCAGCATTAGCATCCTTGCAGCCATACAGGCAGCCAGATCAAGAATCTAATCCCATTAATTATCAGGAATGGGGTTTAAGACAAAAGAAATCAAGTTGGGCTTTTTTTTTTTTTCCTGTGGTGCATAGTTAAACAGTGCTTTGGGATGCTATGGGGATCTGAAGGTCAATCAGGTTCCAAAGGCAGCTGGTGAATTTGTGAAAAGGTCCATCCAGGGAGAATAAAATTTCCAATCAAGGAACAACCAGGTCAATAAACTTCAATGTGGTGGGTAGGTATAAGGGAGATGTGCTTGTACTGATCTTATGCCCTTCCTGAAGTATTACCTATTGGACTCTGTCTGGGTAGCAGGCTAAATTGACTTCTGGCCTGAAGACATGTCATCATACTCTTTATGACACCAGAAGGAAGCTAGCAGCAGCCAAGGGGCACCTCTCTTAAAATTTTATGGTTTTAGGCCAGTCTCAGGAGAGTTGGAGATGTAGCACTTTCTCTGGTATTATGTATGTGAATGTATCTTGTATGCAAAGTAAGTATGGTGGTGATTACAGTGGTCAGTTGATTTTTCCAATATAAATTGTTAACAATAACATGTTTTGATAGCATTTTCATGGAATAAAGGAGAAAGAAACAAGTTGGTTTTTTTAATCCACTCTTCTGTTCCATTGTATACATGTACCTTTTACTCTGTGCAAGAAGACAGGAGGGTATCACTGCACTCTCCCAGGGACTACAATTAACAAGACCTGTCCTTTTTCCCTGCAAAATAAATCTTTTGATCCACACTGAGACTAAACAAAGATTTCTCTGTTTACTTTTGGAAGCACTAAGCATCAAGACACCAACACTAGGGGATAATCTATTAAAGAAGCTTTCTTTGTGTTAAAGTCCAGCCTTTGTAGAACACTTTGTCAACAAATCTTACTAAAATATTGCTATATTACCTTAGTTTCCTGGTGTCAAAAGTGCATTTGTAAATGTTCATTGGTGCTTAATTGTCTTTAAAACAAAAGAGAATGAAAGGAGTAAAAAGCATGCATCTGGAAGCATTTTGTTTTTATGAACAGTCTCCCCACAGTTAAGGACATTGGATTTCTGCATCTCTTGTGCTTGGTTACTTCATGTTGCAAAAGCTTCATTACAGGGTACAATCACCCCAAGTTTAGGTAATTTTTTTCATGACTCACAGCTTCCACAACCAATGAAAATTTACTGTTAAGCTAAAAAATTAAGCCTACCACACGCGTCCAGGCCTGAGGCTGCAGAAGGTATCAGCTGCAACTACTGGGCTAAATAGTTGCATAGAAAGGAGGACACAATTGATTTCAACTACTGGATCTCTGCAAGAGACTGAGACTTATTAGAGGGCAGAAGAATGAAAGCAGATGGGAGATTTAAACTGCATCAAGTGATTTAAAGATGCATGGATGAGCCTTTTATTACATGGGATGATTGATGATGCACCAGCAACTAATGCTGACCACACTTGTAAGAATTAATTTGGAGGCCCAATTAGATCTAAACTGTTACTTAGTCCCAGGCTGTGAAAGAAAATTTAGCCATTTGTCAAGGGGCATCTGAAGGTTTCGGATAGATATGCGAAGAAGGAAACATGGTTATGCCTGGCTTTACTGTGTTGTTTTTAGCGTGTCTGCCTCTCATTTGGCCTTACATGTTTACTTTTCTTCCTTTTTAACGTAAACTGCACCACCTGCCTCAGCATGAGACTCAGCATGCAAGGCTCAGTAAGAGCCTGTATCAACGTCGACTACAACTTTAATACTTGAACCATTTTATTAATATTATCTGACTGGACTGTCATCTGCCTCCAGACAGACAAGATAGCGGTGTGTTGATGCTGTGTGCTCCTGCTTATTGTCAGCAGTCTTGACAAATATGTTTTATTTCCCTTTGAGCCTGCACCAACAAGCCAGAAGGTGCCGGCAGTGTCTCCACTCAGGTCTCTCATTCTTACCTGCATCAAGTCCTGGAGGCAAGGAATTAACTGCATGTAAATGTGTTGGCTTGTTTTGATTAAACATGCTGTGGAAAATCCAAATTCAACACCCATACAGCCACAGGCAAACAGCAACAATATTTACACGAGTAGTATAATTTCTTGAAGAGTTTTATTAACCATACATGTGCCTATTGTGGACTGGGTGAAAATAAAACTTAATGCTAGTGCGTTCATTAAAAAAAATGGGCAAGACTGGTTTTCATTCACACCCTATGCCTGTGTCAAAGAGCTAGCAGTCTGCTAATGAGAGTACTGGACTTTTTTCTCCCATTGCTAAGTCAGCATGTTGAGCTGAGATTTTGAAATCCGATGAAATCGTGGTTAAAACTGTCATCCAGTGAATCTGACACCTATGTCTTCAAAGATTGCTCCAGGCATTTTGGTCTGAATTTTCCTTCTGCTTTGCCTCTGAAAACTCATAACTATTTACCACAGCAAGTGGGTGATGCCTAGGGATACATTTCTGGACACCAAATCCCGATCAACAGCTCTGGCAAAGCACTCTCGAGCTTTTGTGAGGCATCGACTATCCAGAGATCACCTCCTCCTCCTCTTACGACGACAGTTTGGGTTTGCGATTTTGACTTTGTTGATTTCCTTCAGGATGCTCCCAGCTGAGGCTGTCTTAGTTCATGATTCAGTCTCAAATTTATTCCAAATGTGTGACAGGCAAATGATGGTGATGTTTAATTTGTTGTTGTGGTTGTTCTAAGGGCTGTGGCTGGAGAAGCCACCCTGTACA
Organism: Pygoscelis adeliae; assembly: GCF_000699105.1. Classification (NCBI taxonomy): domain Eukaryota; kingdom Metazoa; phylum Chordata; class Aves; order Sphenisciformes; family Spheniscidae; genus Pygoscelis; species Pygoscelis adeliae. The sequence continues at coordinate 1,174,049 of NW_008825533.1, forward strand.
TACGCCTCTGCAATATTTCACAGACCAAACCTCCCAGTCATCCAAAAACCATGGGGTTTCTGCCATCTCCAGAGACACGTTCAAAACCATCCTTGAAAGTGAGTTAAGGGTTTTGGAGATGCATATCCCTGAGAGTCAGAAAAACAAATGCATGGAGGATGCAGAGCACAGCAATAGGGGGGTAACTTCTCTGAACAGCTATTTGGACAGAACATAATTACTGTTGCTCTACTTATGTCAATCATCAGGCTTTGCATCCAGGCATTCAGGTCTTCCACTTCAGTCTCTTGTCCTGAACTGTGCTCTGGATTGATGCTACTGGTAGCAGATAGTCCTGATTTTTTTAGTGCAGTGTTAAGGTCAGCTCTTCACATCTACGTGGGATAGCATTAAGGAAAATGAAGGTTTAAGAGAACAGAGGACAAGATACATAATAAGTTTGCTGTGCCAACTCTTCATTGATTTTTTAAAGAAGCCACACTGCTGGTACAGGTACCTGGACACAGGTCTAAGCACCATTTGCACAGCTTGCTATAACCAGCTTGTTGGTGCTTCCCCCACATCCCCTTCATCTCTGCTGAGCTCCTGGATAAAAGAGAGTCAACCCAGCCAAGGCGACTTCATCAACAGGTTGAGACCAAGGTTCTCATGTAGACTGACTCTTGCTTTTTGTCAGACTTTTTATTAGCAGAGTGATAAACTAGGGTTTGCTTCCTTTTTGTTTGTTTTTTCTTTTTCCTCTTTCCAGAAAGACTACCCAATGAAAGTTTGGAATTGTCTCAATGGACTGTTTTATTCCAGGACAGTTAACACACTTTAAAGCAAGGATGAAGGCATTTGAACTCATAAATTGTGAAAGTGTGCTATAATCTCTAAAAACCCTAACGATGTTTAGGGACTATGTAACCAGTGATAAATAGAGGTAAACTTTTGGATGTCTCCCACTTGCACTGTATGGCTACATCTAATAGTAGTAGAGGTTTCTTGTGAGATGCATTCTCCTTCTATAAAGTTTGTTTGTAGAGCAACACAATGAGGTACATGCACTGAACCAGCTTTAGAGTCTTTGGATAATACAAGTGCCCTTATCAGAAATCTCGCAAACTTTCTGTATTTACCAAAAAATTTACCACCACCATTTGGTGGCATGAAACAACTGTGTATTTTGTTTTCACAGAACTGGAAAACACTCTTCTCTCCAAGCTTCTTGTGTTCTTCAGAGTATTTTTCTGCAATGTGTGTTTTTGTGTACCTGCCTTTGCAGTCAAACCTTGATTAAATGAGAGGACCACCTAAACCTCCATGCCCCTTCCCTGCTTAAGGAGACAAGTGAGGAATGAGCAGTGAGAGGAAGAGTAAGACCCGTATACTTTTCAGTATAGGGAAACCAACATTTAAACTCCCTACTGTAAATTTGGTTGAACTGAGAGTAACTGCTGTATGCCCCATGCCAGGTAAGTGTCCTAACTGCTACAGGCATTGCCTGTGCTGAGATTTCTCTCTCCCATCATGTTCTTTCCTAAAAAGCTCAGAGATACTTCTTCTCATTCCTGCCACCTTTTGCATATCTTCTTGGTCATTGTTACCCTTTTCTTGGACCTGGGGCACATTCAATCCTGGACAATAAAAATTTCTTAGCCCATTTCATTGGCCTTACAGCCTAAAGGGAGGAAAGTAGTTTCATTTACAGTTTTAACATTTGAGAATGCTAAGACTGATGTGAAATGATCAGCAAAGCCTTGTGAAAACTATTTATCTCATTTCATTTAATTGTTCTTATGAACATTTCACTCATTTCAGCATTGGAGGGACAGAATCCATTGGATCTATGGGTCACATTCTAGCTGAGAGTTGTAGCAGTTCACTAAACCTATTTTACTATCAAGAGAGCTAAGCCTATGCAATGACGCTTGTCACATTTCCACTTTCCCTTCACTTCCACACTGAATTTCATGGAAGAAGTCAAATGATTAAGTTTTGCCCTTGTGTTATTGTTAAATTATTTGTTAGTTCAAACAGGAGGCACCAAGCACTCCTCTTGCTGTCTTTGGAGAAAGTTCAGACTATTACATTTGTCACGCCGCTTAGATGAATTTGCTGCCACACACAAACACAACAGAGCAGATGCTGAATAGCATTCACAGTTCCTGAAGAAGCTTGTTACGTACTGGAATCAGCATGAACCTGAAAGTGGATATGGAGGTTTATTTATTCTTCTTTCTCTTCTTGGATGGCAGGGGGGAAGACATTTCTTTTTTTTTCTCTTTTTTTTTTGAGCAGTAAACAAAACAAGATATTCACGTTCACCTTAGTAAATGGACGGATGTTTCCCTTGTTGTAAAAATAAGCAGCAGTCAATGGCTGAATGTGTGGCCGTAATAAGATACATCTATATATCACATGTGTTTTCAGACAAAAGAAGTGAGAATTAAGGCCTAACTCTAAGTCAGGAGGATCTCTGTGGAAGTCAACAGCACCGGCTCTGGTAGGTTATTTATGTTGCTGTTTCGCACTCATGTTTGACTGCATGGTCCAAATCACAGCAATCTGTATTACCCGTTTCTAAAGTTCTCAGAACATCCTTTTACTTTCTGCCACCAACATCTCATGCTTACATGGTGCTCCCCTTGCCAGAAGACCACCACCTTCTTTTCACTGTGACATGCCAAAGTCTAAACAATAATTATGTTCTCATGTGGTATGCCTGATTTTTGTCATGCCAATCATTTTGTCATTGTTTCCTTGCATCGTCCCTTTTGGTACCTCTTTTGGGGCAGAGATTGTGTGCGCAATTTGTGGATACAAAACACACAGGATGCTGAGCTTACATTGCCTGATGTTGCAGTAATGATAGCAGTCACGACAAAAATTCTCTGTTTCAAGTGTCACATTAGATCAGAGTCCAAGGACTGTATTGCCAACACTTGTAGAGAAACACATGGGCACAGAGGAGAGTTGAAGTATTCTCTTCTGTGAATTTTCTTCATGGAAGGAGAGTTTCATTATATGCACACGCTAGGGTCATCATTTGATGGTTTTGCTGGGATTGATCTCAATGAGCTTCAGTTGTCCAAAAGGTAAGTATCTAATGTAAACTCAATTCCTTGGGCTTTCTCTGTTGTTCTGGAGAATATCGTGTTCTTTCAGGGAGTGTTTCAACTTACGTATCTTAAAATGGAATATATTACTCATTTGCCCCTCTGCTGACTACTGACTATTGAGTTAAGTAGTTAAAACTAGAGCTTGTAAATAGCAAAAATTGGGTTAAACAAATCCCAGCCCAAGTCCCTGGTAATTGGATTGCTGGGATCTTGATCAGACTGGAGGATTCTGCAGTCAGGGACAGAGAAATTAAGTCTGAAATGAGAAATTTGCATGAATATGGGGGAAAAATGCAAGACAGCTTGCCTTAACATTATCATTCTTTAACCAGGTGCAGGAAAAGCTGGAGTTAGGACCTTTCAAACAACATTGATAACCTGCAATAAAAAAATTGCAAGATTAAGGTTGTTTTTTCTATTGTAAGGGTTGATATTGCTGAAGAAACCAGAAAGATGGCAAGTCAAGCAATGCTTTTTATAAGCTGGCAGAAATAACATATACTTTTATGTACAGGGCATTGTTACTCTGCCTTTTTCTGGCAAACAGGTATCTGAGAATTGCACTTCATCATCTGAAATGTATTGAAACATTGCCTCAATGCATGCAGAATCGTTAACTTCATTTCCAGTAACGCAACCTTCCTTTCTGTGCCATGCCTAGGTAGAGATGCAAACACCTGTATCCCACCTCCTGATTTCCATACACAGGCACAAGACATACCAGTTTCAGAATATCTTGGGGAGCCTCTCTGTGGATAGTTGAGGTGTTTGACCTGCAGCACACCACACCAGCTGGCTGTGAGCTGCAGCGCTTCCAGACCAGACCTGCTCTCCATTCGGACAGCGAGAAACGCAGGTGGAGCAGATACATGGCTGTCTGCACCTGGCTGTCCAGACACTGTGTTCCTATGAGCTATCATCTGTGTTGATAGTATCCATTGCCCTTCAAGCAGTCCCTCTGAAGACCACAGCCACCTTATATTTTTGATGTATTTTTTTATAACATAGCCTCAAAGGATAAAAGGATAAATGAAATTTTGTTTCAGGGCACAATCTAACTGGCAACAATGCAGTGAAATGGAAAGGCTTTGCTGAGTATTTAGCCTCCTTGTTCTCTGTGTTGCAAAACCTGCATGGTTATGGGTCCAAAGTTATGGAGCTAAACTGGTTGTATCTCACAGTTAAATCCCCTTGCCTGCATGGAGTTCATCTAACCCAGATCATAGATTCTTTGGGAAGACAGGCCAGGGTTGGTTCTGATCCAGTGGAACTGGGTTTAATCTGGTGACTTTTGCACCAGGATCTCAGCAGCATCACTGTCCCCGGCTGCAGGAAGAGTATCCATGACTAATGTCACTGTAAGCATTTGCAGAATGTGGCCATGCAAGTTCTGCCCTTTCCTTTAGTAGGCAATCCTTCTATTTTTAAAATAATGCACAATTTTGGGCTTTATTCATCCATTATCTTTCTTATTTTATCTAATGCTCTGTCATTAATTTCTGAAGCCTGTTCAGGTTCTTTGGTCCATCCACAAAACAACCTAAACTCTGCTTTGAATTCCAGGATGCATATGTCCATCACCCATGCTGTCCTCATACTTCTTCTGCTGTAGATAATTCTCTTTTCTGTGAGAAATAATATTATATGACATTTCATCAGCTCAGATACCTAATTACATTTATTGATCTAATTTGTTATTAATGTCTTCAGGATCTTGACTTCATCCAAGGTTGCAGTTATGGAGTTTTCCAGTAGCTGTTCCTTATTCCTTTCTTGCAGTGTGTGACAACTTTCTATATTTCATAATTTTCCATATTCCCAAGGTATCTCATATTTGGAAGACACTATCAGCATATTTTATTTACCAGAGAAACAGATTATTAAGGAGACTAAGCAGATAATTAATTTATTTGGGAAAAGTCTTGACAAAAAAACTGACTTTGAGAAAAGGAGGGATACATGGGAAAGGAATTATTAAACTCCCAGATGTATTTTGCACTAGGAAACCTTTAGCAGAAACACTCCACAGAAGGTACCTGCCTCCAGCTATGATAAGATATATTTTCTAATCAAGAAGCTTTATATTTAGTACTTGTTAGAGAGAGAGAACCTGCTTTTTTGCATACATGGTAATCATACCTAGAAAGCTAAATATTCTTAGTGCATGTGATCAGAAAAATATCCACAGTAGTAGGGAGCAGTACCTTCAGATACCTGGGTTGCCTTCTGAATACTTCTCTTAAGGAGGTTTCCTGAGACTGCAGTGAGAAAAAACTGCAATTTCTTCTTCTTGTGCTCTAAATTACAATTTGCACAAATGTGGAAGAGTCACAGCCTTCCAGTTACCTCTTGTAAGTGTGAAATTCTAGTGCCAGAGACAGCTTGGTGATGCAGAAAATATCTCAACCCCTCAAGAAAAGAACCAAAAGAAGAAGAGCCATTTATAAAAAGAGATTTTATTACAGATTTAAGCAGAAAGGGCAAATGCTCTTCATCTTATCAATCTGACACTTTAGTCTAATCATTTGAATATAAATAATATTGAGATTTTGCGTATGGAAGTCAATATAATGATAGTAGATGTAATGTTTTCTTTGTAAGACATGCAGTGTAGACTTCCTTCCTAAGATTGAACTATGTAAAGTATCCCTTTGCGTTCCTCCAGGTATTTGGGACTTTTTTGAAGGAGAGAAGAGAAGCTGTAGGTAACTGACACCTTAGCAAAAACCCAAAGGTTTTGTTTTTTCTTTTTCAGGTCGTAACAAGGTCTTGAACAATACATTTTCAGGACTTTACACTGTTGAATATCTGACCTTAGGATTACAGGTATGTTTTGGTCTATACGGAGTTTGTCATGATGTGATACTATCACCTTCTTTTTCCACATATCCTCTGAGAAGAGGGCTTTCCATTTCTGGTATTTGCTGTCTTGTCACCCTTGTGAGCATGGCTGAAAATACATTTCTGACAGTGTCTGTGGGTCCCTGAGCCAGTTACTCTTCTTGATGGACACAGCAATGGGAAATCCCCCATTGCTTACCAACATCTTTCTGTATGTTTTGTAAGATTTATAGGTTTTAGTTATGGACAATATTTTGTTTCTGATCAGTTCTAGCTCATTTAGGCCTGTGACATTTACAATATATTGGACATTTCCAAGAGCTGGTGTTTTGAGCAATCATTAAATAAGTAATATGTTTCAAAGTTGGATACCTTCCTGATCTCAGGAAAGACCACATCCCATGAACTTCCATTTTAAGGTTAGCATGGTTTTGTGCAAAAAGCCCTGGATAATGACGATGAGCAACTGCATGGATGTGGGTCCTGGAGAGTAGTGTGCACAAAAGTAGGAGAGAGGAAAGACTTTGACGAGTGAAAACATTAAAAAGACTCATGAGTAATATAAAACAGTGTATTAATGAGTTATATGACCTTCATGATGCTGGGGACTTTGTCCAGCAGGCTGCTTTCTTACATGCTTTTTCTTCTGCCTTTCTGAATATAAGCTCTTCAAGGAAGGGACTCTGTCAGTGCTAGGGCAGCACCCTGTCTGTTTGGGAAGCCACTGTAGTCCAAATTCCCCTGAAGATAAAGGCAGAAACTGGGCCAGAATGAAGGAAATTACATTTCACGCTCTAGCTCTAAATCATGTCAGACATGATAGCTGAGTACTTCCCAGTCTGAGCCTGGTAATAATGAGTGCAACCCTGAAAAAAAGAAAGCTGATATTTAATCATATTTTTCTTTGAAATGTTAAGCTAATAAAAGGTATCGTTTTCTTTGTTTTGTAGTGTTTAAGGGATAACTGCTACCACACCAGGCTGAAGGTATTAAATCTTTCCTGTTCTTCCTGCTACCTCTGTGACCACATCCAAATGCCCAGGAAAATTTATCAAGCTGGAGGCATTTTGCTGTCAGTTTCACATCCTAAAACGAGCTGAGAGCAGGCTTAATCCAGCTGTTTTCTGGGTACTTAACTATGTAGTCTGATGGTGGTAGAACAGTTGCAGATGCACAGTGTAATTATGTCTGTATGATCCTAATTATTTTACCAGCTGCCATTACTTTAGATTTTTCCAAGAATGAGTAGTTTGTGAGCAAGTTGTGGAATGAGCTATTTTGCCTTTGTGAGATGGTGAATTTATAACCGGACTGGGGACTGCTTTGGATTCTTATCAATTCTTTCAAGATTTATAGCATATTATTTCCTCTGCAAATGGATTTCTAACATACAATTTGTTTATGTTGTAATCCCACCAGTTTTTGTGGAAGAAACCTTTAAAATGAAAAACTGTCTTTGAAGTAGAAATTGAAAGCAGCCAGTTCAGCAGTTTAAGGGGCTGGAACTGATGAAAGTTTCTGTAATTTATTATTTGAGGAACGGCATATTCGTATCTGTGTCAGTTGGGTTACCTGATGAAACTCACATGGGAGAAAGGACATTATCCCTGTGGTACCCACAGTGAGGTATTCCATATCTGCACAGGGATGTTCCAAAACAGAGAGTCTACGTGGGGCAAAGCAGCCACAGCTACTCCTGGAAGGTGTTGGTTAATAAGTGTAAGATCAAGGTTTTTGCTAATGCACTGGCTGATATGTCACGGGAGCATAGGGGCATCTGGCTACTAACTCTACGTGTTATGATTGCTCATCTAGTCATTGCTTATTATCACTGTTCACGCTGCTGGCTGCTCATTAAGAGTGGGGCGAAGAAGCATGTGGCTTGTAATGTCAGGAAACTGGTAGAGGGACAAATATTTGTGAGGTATAAATCAGTGTAGTCTTGTGGGTTCAATTAAGTTAAGGCATTTACTTGTACCATGTCCTATTTCAGGAGAGCCCGAAGGCTGGTGTTTAAATCCACCCCTATTCAGAGGAGTAGCTACATCCAGGGAGTATAGATTTCCAAAAATTAAGCTCACCTGAGAACCTTGTGATCTTTATATGATTGTAACTGTGGAAAAAATGGGTTATAGGAGTTCACCAGACACAAACATCCAAAGAACATTTGTCAAACCCCTAATAATCATAAAATGGGGGAAAAAAACTTGAAACTGAAAGCAAATGCATAAGTGCCAACAGCAAGGACCAGATTATTATTTTTTTTTCTTTCCTCTGGTACCTGAATATTTCTTTCTTAGTCTCCATGGCTGTAGAGCAAAGGTAGGAAATGTGACCAAAATACATCCACAATAGGACATTTAAAAGCTGAGAAGGTAAACAAAATGAAGATAAAATTTAAGTCCAATGTTATGTTGGTAGTCTAATTCCTATGTATTCATTTTGAGTGGACAGGGACGACAATGTTTCTCTTCGTATCTTCCTCACCTCAGAGCCACTGATCCCAAGAGAAATATCTCAGCTTCCAGCTAAAGTATTTTCTGGGGAGATGTCATTTTATGACAATCAATCAATCAATCAATCAATCAATCAATGACCCAATGTTTTTGGATAAGTCTGTTTTTTGTATGATTAATATTCTTAAGTCAAAGCTTCAATTTTCTTTTGCAAAACCAGTATCACCTGAAAAATTTCACCTGAACAGTTTGGAAGAATATAGAGAAATGTCAAGAGACAATCAAAAGAAAGTGCCAGAAGTTTGAGTTTGAAGTCTGAAATGTAACACAGGGGAATCACACACTTCAGTGAACTGGCAAGGGGAATGATCTGTTAGCACTACTTCAGGTAGAAACTTAATGTTATTAACAAAATATCCCAACTTGAAGAAACTACAATCACAACGACAGGAAATAAAGATTTTGTGCTAGAAAAGATTTTAGAGAGATGGAGAAAGAAACCAACAAGGTCAGTTAATATTTATTCTTTTATGAGAGTTTCCCATCATTTCCCTCCAAAATATTATCAGAAAATGCTCTGCAAAGGGGGACAGTGCTGTGCTTTGGATCTGCTTGCAATTCACAGGCAGCTCTCCCTTCACTTTTCTGAAAAAAGCAAACCAATAAAATACAATGAACAACTTTCAAGTGGGGAGCTTTCCACAAGCATTTTGTTTGGACACCAATGATGGGTTAAACCAACTTGGTACTAGAAAGTTGACATTTTACTTTCAAAAGGTCAGTTACAGCACCGATAGCTTCAGCGACAAAATGTTGTCAAAACCATGAGTCCAAAAAGATAAAGATACTGTGTGTGCTGTCTCGTGTGCTGTGTGCCCTGATTTATTGGGTAGTGAACGTTGCAAAAACAAATCTGGAGGTATACAGGACCTACAAGTAAGAAAGAGCTGTATGCGGGATGGTACTTCATAACTCTTAGTTTCTGACATATATCATGTTGAAACAGTTTCTCAGAACATTGCTCATTCCTGTTCCCAAAAATGCTGTTTACTGAGAGGAAAATTCAAATCCCAAAGTTCAGGAAATAAAGCCCGAATTGTTTCTGCCTGCTTTAGCAGCCGCTGTTCCTCGTTTTCATTTCCCCTCCCTTCTCTCCCGCTTCCATTGCTCCTGTTGTTTCAGCTGCTGCTCCGTTTCCCTTTCATCTTGTAGATCCCTGCCAGCAGTGAGGGTCCGAGTTCCCATTCCCCTGAGGCTGGGGGCAGCTTTCCTGCTCTTTGCCTGCACTGCTGAGGTGAAAAGACCATTGCATTGTTTATCTCCTGTGATACCACTCGGTTTTTTGGTACTTTGATCATATGCACAGTGCCCCCTTCTCTCCTTCTGAGACCATACAGCATTTCCCAGCTTTGGGGAGATGCTGAATGCCCGTAATATTTACCTGTTGGACTTCTATCATGCTGAGGACTCAACTGACCAGGAAGGCTGTCCAGGAGGCTTTCATCTTCCTAGAGATGGAGCCAGGTGCGTCCAGAGGGAGAAGATGGGCAGGACTGAGGTTGATTATTTGTAAGTTTGCTATGGCAGAGCAAGTCATCTCTGAGGGACTCCTACAAGTGGGGCCATTTGACCCCAGCTCAAACCTATGTCTCTTTAGGCAGAGACTTGTTCCTTGCCAAGCTGTCACCCCACCATCTCTTTGACCAAATGAATAAGCAAACTGCTTGAGTTCATGGTTCATGTATGTTCTTCTAGACATAAGCTCCACAGGCTTTCCATCCACCATTTCAGCCAACAGCAGCGACTAATATTGGCAGGTCACTGCCAGCAATGCACTTTTCTGTGGCTTAGAGTACCCCACAGAACAGCAGAAGGTGGAACATGTTTTCTCTGCTTTGGAGAACCAGGGAGAAGGACCAGGTGTGAAGGCCCCAGAACAGTATCGAAGAATGCCAGTTATGCAGATGATTTTCACATATAGAGTATAAAAGAAAACATATGTTGGTACATGTATATTACTGCTCACTATTTACAAGTGTTGGAAAGTATTGTCTCTCATTCTCCTCTTATTTATTTTATTATTATCAATCTGATAAAACTGCCAGAATTATCTCTGGTATTAGGACAAAGCATTCCTTTGTTTCACTCCTGCTTTCTCTCTCTTTCTCTTTTTCCTTTTTTTTAACCACCAATATGCCTGTTTGCACATTTTTATTATATAATCAAACAAGTAAACATAGAAATGTCAGCTGATGAAGTCAGAGTTTTTTATTAAAACTGGTGACTATGGGTTCAGACACAAGAAAATTTTCAGCGGTAAACAAAGATGCACAGAACCTGTACTTATTATCACAGATCGTCTCTGTGGTTAGGAGAGATGGACACTTATTTCATACCAGAGAAACTGTGTAGAAACTATGGTAAAAAAATGACACAAATAAATGGCAAGGCATGGAGGTTTTTTTTTTCTAAAGAAAGGCTCAGCCAAACATGAGCAAATCCAAGTCTTGTTCATTGGTATACTCATTAAATGGGTAAAAATATAATAATATACTAAAAAATATTGACAGTGTAGTGAATGCATTAGTGGAAAATGTGACACTGACAAATAAAGTCAAAATCAAACCCATGAATTCCCTTTTTGCTCAAGGTAGCTAGCAAACACATACACAACTGTGGGCCTTGCTTAGTGTTGTTTTAATGTAAATGGAAAAAGAACATTTTTGCTAGGCTTTTTGGCAGAGGTATGAGAGATGCCTGTGTGGGAAACCAAATAAAGAAATTGACCAAATTGAAAGTAAGGAGAAATAAATATTAGCAATAAAATAAAATGAAAGGCCAAGTAAAAGCTGGCTGTGAATGCAAAATAGCACCTTGAATGAAGTTCCAATTCTTGTCTGTGATTTGTTGATACAGTCTCTGGGCACTTGTGGTTTATTTAAACAGGAAAAGTAGTTGCTATGTACAACTACCATTGCTACTCAGCAACCTGTGGAGTTACTGAGAGCTGCAACAAACTTCTGAAAGCAGATTTACCACTATGCAATTAGCGGCTTCTGGTTGTGGCAATACGTACTGTTGACAATTCTTACCTCTGATTCCCCTCCTGATATGCTTCATTGCTATAAATCAAATCATGTTATTTGCTGAAGGACCTGGAGTAATGATTTGTGGTATGAGGGTGAAAGGTTTCTTTGCTGATCTATCTTGGGGATCAGATGTGCAGAGCCTGAATAGCAGAGTAACCTGACATGCAATTTTAAAGAATATTGTGGAAGAAATTCTGCACTCTTAAAATCAACAGCTGTTATTCAATCAAGATAATGAACCATGGGAATTAATTCAGTGGTTGTCAACTGGAAAGACTAAGAACAGAAGAGCGGATATTTACAACCCATCCTGCAAAGAATTAGAGGATGTTTGTATGTTCTTGAGAACGTAACACTGAGCCTCAGGGTCTCAGCTTTGTGTATATGCTTGTGAGGGTTTACCAACCTTATAACATTAAGGAATATAACATTAAGATAAATTATAGATGTTAATTGAGTGTTTGGATGTCTATGCAATCTAAAACTCTACAAGACAAAGGAAAAGTCAATGAATTGAGGCCCTTTTAATCCAGAATCACAGCCACCCACAAGGAGCAGAGGAGGGAGAGCACTTACGTGTCATCGGAGGAAGATGTGAATTGCTTCAAAGGTGTCCTCATTGCAGACCCTTGGATAATATCACCCTCAATGAGCACTTTCTTTAGGGTCCCCATCTGGACATGGCTTAGGTAAGTGCATGTCCTTTTTAAAATCCTTAAACCATAGATCATTCTTGGTGACTTCAGCCAAAAAGTTATTTATTGTACTGTCCTCTGTGCCATAGAGCTTTGTCTTTGCTTTGAACAGAACTAAAGAGAAGATAACCTAGAGCAGTTCCTTCTTTTTCTGTAGTGACTGATGGCATTTCATTTTCTCTTCAGTGAGGTCCAGGAAAGGGATAAGATATGGTTGCACTATTCCCACTGCAAGCTCTGAGGCATCTTTGCATTTCACCACTCTTCTGAGAGGGATGTGTCCTGTGCCAGGTGTAGCCCAGCTCGTTATTGTCATGCTTCTGACACTGCTGCACTGCTGCCAAAAAACAAAGGGATGAGGAGTGAAGTGCTCAGCTATGATGAACCCTCACTCCAACTTGCCCATGTGGGGGAAAGGGTGCCCTGTGGTGAATTCTTCTCCTCATGATGCTGTTTGCAATTTGTGTATAGCCTGTGACAGGGGATGCAACCACTTAATAAGTAAAAGCACAAAAAAAATTGCTGAGCCCCTGGAGAAGAGTGTACCAATAGGAATGTAATTAAATGCAATGGATGTACCAAACGTAATACTAAGAGAGGAGGAGCCTGTAATCTGTTGAGCAATACTCGCTTCAAACTAAAACCACTTGCTGTTTGTTGCCCAGCATGCATGTGAGCCAGGCAGAGATTTGCAGACAGTGGGAGGCTGCAGTTCAGAGACTTTCTATATGTTTATGTGGCTTGGTGGTCTGTGTTGTAGAAGCGTTTCCCCCAGCCATAAGTGTGCTGGCTCAACATCAGGAGCAGCAAATACTGTAGCGTGAGAGAAGCAGGGCATAAACCGGGGCAGAGCAGTACATGGCTTTCTGCATCTGCACTAATTCTCCAGAGCTGGCTCATGTACCTACCCGACCTTGTCCTGTGCCACCAAAATATTGCAGACTCGAGGAACATGAACAGCTGGTGAAATGTCCCTCTTGCATGATAGTGACTTTCATGAAAGGTGTTAAGTGTGTTTTTGCTCTGTGCTATTATGATACCTTTATTACAAATAACAATGTGTATAATTGACACTTCATTAAATGATCATGGATTTGTTTTTATTATGAGGTGCAAATAAAATTATGAGACTTTAATAAAACCTTTCTTTTACTATAAATGTGTGGCAAGTACATGGAGTATGAGACACTGGGAGTGATTCAGGTACCTAATCCTGTCTCTCCAATATTGTTTTCATAGAATCATTAAGGTTGGAAAAGACCTCTAAGATCATCAAGTCCAACCGTCAACCCAACACCACCATGCCCACTAAACCATGTCCCTAAGGATCTTTTAAATACTTCCAGGGACAGTGATTCAACCACTTCCCTGGGCAGCCTGTTCCAATGTTTAACCACTCTTTCAGGAAAGAAATTTTTCCTCACGTCAAGCCTAAACCTCCCCTGGCGCAATTGAGGCCATTTCCTCTCGTCCTATTGCTAGTTACTTGGGAGAAGAGACCGACACCCACCTCGCTACAACCTCCTCTCAGGTAGTTGTAGAGAGCGATGAGGTCTCCCCTCAGCCTCCTTTTCTCCAGGCTAAACATCCCCAGTTCCCTCAGCCGCTCCTGTCATGGTTTAACCTCAGTCGGCAACTACGCACCACGCAGCTGCTTGCTCACTCCCCCCCAGCCCCGGTGGGGTGGGGGAGAGAATTGGAAAAGCACAAGTGAGAAAAACTCGTGGGTTGAGATAAAAACAGTTTAATAATTGAAATCAAATGATAATAATAATAATATGATAATAATAATAATACACAAAGGAAGTGATGCACAGTACAATTGCTCACCACCCGCCAACCGATGCCCAGCCAGTCCCCAAGCAGCGGCCCCCCCGGCCAGCTTTCCCCCGTTTATGTACTGGGCATGACATCACATGGTATGGAATATTTCTTTGGCCAGTTTGGCTGTGCCCCCTCCCAGCTTCTTGTGCCCCTCCAGCCTTC
>NW_008825533.1:1188635-1228155 GCF_000699105.1 Pygoscelis adeliae
GGGTCACCTGGTCATAGAAGGAGATCAGGTTGGTCAAGCAGGACCTGCCTCTCATGAACACGTGCCGGCTGGGCCTGATCCCCTGGTTGTCCCGCACATGCCTTGTGAGCGCCCTCAAGATGAACCGGTCCATGATCTTCCCCGGCACCGAAGTCAGGCTGACAGGCCTGTAGTTCCCCGGATCCTCCTTCCGGCCCTTCTTGTAGATGGGTGTCGCATTAGCAAGCCTCCAGTCGTCCAGGACCTCCCCTGTTAACCAGGCAATATATTTATAATAACCAGGTATATATATATATTTTATATATGTTTTTTCCCAATTAATTCCATGATATGAAATTGTGACAATATATTAATGTCCACTGATTAATAAATATAAATGTTGCTATTATTAAAAGATTTTGTAATGTGAAATAACGATCTATATAATAATTTCAAGTCAGAGTGGTAGGCATGTGATGACGTGAAAAACTCTGAAAAGCTACTGGTTAATACTTAAAAGGCAAGCATTCAGTGCATACCCACAATAAAAAATACATAACTTTTCCTTTGGATGTAGCACCATGTGGAGATTGTGATCTTGACCTTTCATTTCTTCACCGATGAGCTCAAAAGCAAATTCATGGTGTTTCATCTCTAAACCTTCCTGAGTCTTGGCCTTTCCCAAGATACTATGTCAAAGAAATACTTCAAAGAAATTCTTCAGGATTTCAGTCGTTCCTTGTAAGTTATGTTTTCTAGAAATTTGATTGTTCTTTTTTCTCTCCTCATTTCTCTTCAGTTAAGCTACTTCTTGAAGTTCTGTGCAAAAAACTGGGAAACTGGGTGCAAAATTCCAACTGAGGCCATACCAGTAGAGCTGTGGGACTATTTCACTTGTTTTTCAGAATGCAAGTCTTTTTGAGGTATACCAGGATAGTATTAACTCTTTTTTATAACAGCATGTTAAACTTGTGAGCCACCATCCTTCCCTCGACTCTTTTATCTCCAACCACAAGCTCCATACCTGTATTTGTGCAGCTGATCATTCCTGCCGAAGGAAGGTATGGCTCTCAACCCTATTTTTTTCTTTCAAAATACCAAGATCATTTTCAGTCAACTCCTTTTCACCAACAGGTATTTGAGGATTATTGTATGCAAATTTAATATGCATATGTTATTCCTTCATCCATTTTGTTAAGGAAAATACTTGCAACCAAATGAAAATAATTACAATCAAATTAATAAAATATTGAAAAACACATGTAAAATGTTACTTGAAACTGAAATCTCACTGAAACTTCTTTCAGTTTAACAGGAGGAAGCAATAAATACCCTCCAGGATCAATGTCTCTAACAGTTTTCAAGCAGTTCATAGTATTTTCTTCTAGAGTTTGCTTGTAAGAATGTTGTATGAAGTGACGTCAAATGCTATAATTAAGTCATGATATTTTCTAAGATTAACAAGGTTCATGGAATCTGAAACCTAAAACCAAATCATTTGTCTTGGTTTCTTCTAGACAAATCCGTTGCCTGTTTATTAATATTTTTTTTCTGGCATCCAGGTGGTACAAGTAGTATGACTATTTATTCTGGTACCTCTCGTTTCCTGTCCTCGTCTTTCCTTTTAAAGAGTTACATTTGCCCTTTTCACCTCTTCTGGTGCTTTACCCATGGACTGTGGATTTTTTGAGAAATAAAAATTCATAAGGTTCCTCATCCAATTTACTCAGCCCCCTAAAAGAAACGTCATCAGACCCAACCTGCTTGAAATAATTAGATTGCTGGTATGCCCTCTTACCTTAAGGTAATGTCTTGCCTTTTTGTCATATGTGTTAATCAGTCTGTCATGATTCTGATCGATCCCTATTTAGGTATTTAAACTACATTCAAGTGAGAGTGGTTTAATGTTAGCAATGAATCCACTTTGTATTGGAGTGCAAATACTGTAGCACAAATAACTGTGTTTGGATGAGACAAACTTAGTTCCTTTATACAGCTTCATTCATGAAAGAAGGTTGTAAAAGCAGCTTAAAAGACATTCACACCTTATGTTAATATTAAACACTACTTTGATCAACATAGTGCTAACTGAAGAGGGAACTCAAAAGAGGAAAATTTTGCCTAAAGATTTAGGCTCCCATTGCCAGACCAGCTATTGGGAAGACAATCTTAACAGTAAGTGTATAAAAAACATGACACATGAAGACAAGCCAAGACACATAGGGTCTCATTTTGCCGTGATAAGGAGTTTTTACCTGCAGATGAAGAAACTGGTGATGGAAATTAATAGCGGTAGATCCCTCACCAATGTTGGCAGCAGGATGGGACAGCGGAAGCTGGAGGTGTGGGACAGGACTCTGCTGAAATCTGTTTTACATGGGTCTTAGGAAATGGAGAGATTGCATTGTAGGAGGGGATGAATTTGCATGGCTCCAAAAACTCCTGCAAAGGGAATAAAGAAAGATCACTGTAAAGAGAGCACCATATCTCACCAACAGTAAATGACATAATTCCTACACTGAATGGTACCATTGTGTTTCTGAAGCTTGATCTCATCAAAGGATATCACCAGCTGCAACAAGCTTCTGCTTTCTATCTGCCAAATGTTTCAGCACATACTGGTCTGAGATGGTATGAAAAGCTAACATCTGGAGTTTACTCAGCCACAGAAATTTTTCAAGATATGCTTCCGTGTATTATTTTAGTACACCTCCAATATCTTCAGTGGCACTGATGACTTCATAGAACATGACATAATCCATAAAGTCATGTTTCACTGTCTTATTGTATGAAAAATCCCCTCAGAGTAAACAGAAATGCTTCTTAAAAAAAGCCATCCTTTAATTTTCGGTCATATTTCTTCACCCAAGTGAACGCTTTTTAGCCTGAAGAAGGTAACAGCAACTGACACAGCAATAGCTCCCAGAGATGCTAAGGAAGGTCAGGTTTTTCTCATGGGTAGTCCACAGACACCCATAATATTTCAACATTAAGTCCTCTTTCTATGGCAACTTGATATTCATGCATTTTTCTACTGTTTGCCTTGTTCATCCAAGAAAAGTTTTGTGAATAAGTTTTTTTAATATGACAGCTTATAAACAAAAAATATGATAACAAGTACACTGAAAGAGGGACGCTTCTGAGGGGAAAAAAGAAATTTTGTAAGACATTTGCCATTAAGAATTTGCCTGCTTTTCACTCAGAGATTTACCCGAGCGAGCTTTAATTAATTTGTTTACTGCTTGGGGAGTGGCTATGCAAGCTATGCAAGACTAATAGCCAAAGCATTTGCCCAGTGTCTCAAGTACATTTTGCAATCTGTGCTAACTAAGAACTGCGCTAATAGGCTAAGGACTAAGGTTACATCGTTATGCTGTTGGCTATAATCAAGCTAAAAGTAAAATAATACAAACTTTGTCTGATCTCTTCAGTCTGGGCAGATAACAGCACTTTTTGGTCCAGATTTTTCTGTGAAACTAGCCACTGTCAATGCCACAAAGAAGTTTAACTCAACAGAAGCAATGAACTGATACTCTAAAGTAGGTGGGATATGCAGACCATGTACAAGATGAGTAGAAGAAAAGGATTTGTTTTAAAAAATGGGATATTTACAAGAAAAGGAGCGACAAGAAAAAGGCATAATCATGAGAATGATTTGAGGTCCGTAAAAAAAATCTTACACTGAGAAATTTAAGGAATTCACCCATTTAACTCATCAAAGAGAAATTTAGAAGGCAGTTTGCCTGTGGCCTATAATTAGGGTCTTTAAGTTCTTTTGTAAGCATTCAAGTGCATAACAATATCCCATAGTTAAAAGGAGAAGATAGAAAAAATTAAATGAAAAGGATACTTATCTAGTCTTTTTGCAGAGAGAGCTTTTTGTGTTGACTGATTTTCACCATTAAAGTAGCTTGCCATGGCTTTTGGAAGATTCTCTGTCATTTAGGATGTTAAGCTTTGAGCGGATGTTTTCCAAAAGATATTTGTTTAGTCTAACCACATGTCACGTACTCTGTGTCTAAATCACTGGGGTTAGTCTTCAGTCACAAAGGTTTTGTTTGTATGCCTTGTTGGTTGCATGAGAGAGGAAGAATGCTGGTGAAGTGCCTCCCGCTGAACAGTTTTTCATTTAAAAGCTTAAAATATGTAGGATGCCACTGTGACCTTGAAAACCCAGAAAAATCATTGAGCTTCCACTACTAACTGTGGTAATAGGTGAGTTAAATAGATGATATGCAGAAATCTTGTATTTCAAGGGCTTCAGCTGACACATACACACCTAGGATTGCCAGGGGCTATTATCTGGACTATTTATCTTGTCACGTAATGTTCTTTGATCATGTCATTGTATTGAAGCTGCAAATGTCTGTGTCTTGCGCAAGCATCAAGAAGCATTCAAGGACCATGAGCAGTCTGACACCAAAGATTTAGAGTTGTCAGAATCAGTCACTTGTTGGAGACAGCAATGGTGTAGGGTTATTTAATTAATGGGAAGGTTTTCCAGAGGTAGTACTGTCTTAACTGCAGTATCATACATGACTGCAGTGGAAATTTTCTCTTAGACTTTGGAAATTTTCTCTTAGGCTTATTGGCATTGTCTGCATTGATGTGGCTGTCTGATCTTCACGTTATTTCTTTTCAACTCCAATGGTCTGACCTAATGACTTGCCAAATATTCAAATTCTTTCTGAACTGGGAATTACATGAAGACACCGTTGTTAGAACTTGCTAAAAGGTCTGTGATGCTCAAGATGATCAGTGTTTGCCAGGACATGTCAGGATGGGGTCTGGCTGGTAGCATGAGAAGGATAAAGTAGAGGTTCAGAAATATTACTTCTAGGTACCTTTTTTTTTTTCTTTTCCAAGTCCACATCAGGAGTAAACTGAGGCGTTGTTTTGTCAACAAATGCCTGTCTGTTTCTATTCTTCCAGTGCTGGCTGTTTAGGGTTTTTGAGGGGGCATTGCAGAACCACAGGAAACGTGGGGTGGAAGGACTCCAGGAAGTTCCTTCAGGGCTGTTCTCTGTGACCATTTTAATGAGGACTCCTGTAAATAGGATCAGTCAGGTAACCTTGAGATGGAGGGCTGGAAAGACACCTGATATCCATTCTGAATGCTCACAACAGGGCTTTTAGTCCATTCCCAGAGTAACCCAAGCTGAGAGGCCGTTCCACTCACTGAGTTGCTCTTTGCTTTGACCTTATAAACAGGCTCTTTTCTTTGCTGTAGCAGTTGTGGTTTTTGTGGTTGTCTTCTTTTTATTTGAAAGTGTTAGAACACATTAAAGTCCAACTCTGTCTTGACATCTAATTCCCACTGGAAGCAGGATCTTGTACCCTATTACTGACCTGCCCTGTAGGGAGAATTGCAGAGACAGTGTAATAAACCAGGGAAAGATCACTTGCCCGCCGGGCAATAGACTCACGAGTTACCAAAGCCAAGTAGAGAATGAGGTTGTTCTGTGTGATCCAGTTTGTGATTTTTTTCATTTCTTCAGATACAGCAGAGACTGCAGAAAGTGACCATATAACCACATTAGTCAACGACCCCTCTTTATTCTCTGAAGTTTCTTGTTAAGGGAACTGCAGAGGTAATGCTTTTGTGCTCAGGAGTCAAAAAATTAGATTAAAAACAGAGGCTTTTTTTCTAAAGGTTCACCAAGGTCCTTTTCTCTTGATATGTGTCTCTGTTTCCCATAAATGGGCATGAGGCTAACTGGTATATCCTTAAGGTGTATTCCCATTTGAAATGATTCTTCATTAAGGGTTGGTTGTCTGTTGGGTTTAATCTTTAATGTTTTGTTGTTGTGGTGGTGGTGGTGGTAGTGATGGCGGTGGATTTTTACATTTTCATTTTAATCATCTGAGCGTGACCCCCAGGGTTTGGGTGGACTTTCCACTACCTCTGCACATATCAGAGAGCATTTCCTTGCCTGACCTGTGTGAAAGGAGTTCTCATGCAAGCCAGCACAGCTTCAATAGGGATATTCTCTTTTGTTCTTCTGATTCTCTAGAGACTATGTTCCCTCTGTCCATCTGCCTTGCCGGGGATGTGTTTTTTAACAGGCTCCTTAGTTGGGAAGCTGGTTTTCATGTGCTTTCATCTCAGGTTGCATTCATTAGCAAGAACCTTTCAAATGCAATTTGATGTAAGCAGCTGAAGCATGCTTTTTCTTCTGTTTCTTTCCTGTGTTTCTGTGAACTTTTGTAACTACATTGTTTATTTTATATGTCGTAAATAATTATAAACATGTTTATATTGTGTAACATACTGTCCTGGTTTTGGCTGGGATAGAGTTAATTCTCTTCCTAGTAGCTGGTACAGTGCTGTGTTTTGGATTTAGGATGAGAACAATGTTGATAACACACCGATGTTTTAGTTGTTGCTAAGCATGCACTGCCAGCGAGAAGCTGGGAGGGGGCACAGCCAGGACAGCTGACCCAAACTGGCCAAAGGGACATTCCATACCATGGGACGTCATGCTCAGTACATAAACTGGGGGAAAGCTGGCCAGGGGGCCGCTGCTCGGGGACTGGCTGGGCATCGGTTGGCAGGTGGTGAGCAATTACATTGTGCATCACTTGCATTGTATACTATTATTATTATTATTATTAATTTTATTTTATTTCAATTATTAAACTGTTTTTATCTCAACCCACGAGTTTTCTCACTTTTACTTTTCGAATTCTCTCCCCCATCCCACCAGGTGGGGGTGGAAGTGAGCGAGTGGCTGCGTGGTGCTCAGTTGCCGACTGAGGTTAAACCGTGACACATACAATGCAAATATTCACGTGGCTTTTGTATTAGCCTGTCTTAAGTTAATAATTGCTTCAAGATAACTGGTTAACAACAAGTTAACCTCACCCAAAGAATCAGCAAATTACACAATGGGAATACTGGGATATCTTAACGATTACCCAGGATCCCCAGCACATTCTACGGGGTATACAAATGGTGTGTGTCCTGCTGGGGTCAGAAAAAAGTCTCTCTCCAATAGGCAAGGTTGCCTGGAGCACACTTGAGCACTGAGGGGGTGAAGAGGTCTGTCGCATCAGGAAAAGAGGTTGTCCACCCATGTGAAGGTTTTTACTTGGTGTTTAGATTGTCTGTCCTGAAGCCTGATGAGTTCCACACCCATGGTCGTAATGCACTTTCTGTCTTCTAGTGGGGAGGAATGAAAAGCAGCGATTTGTCCTTGCTCAGGATGTTCTAGACACTCTTCTAGGGTGGGGATTGTTTTGGCTCTTGGGTTCAAGCTTGTTACATGTTCAGCTATAATTAAGACTTTGAGTATCACCTCTCATATCTTGAATGGTGTGAAAAGTCAGCTCCTGGCACTATGGAAATATTGCAAGTGACGCCTTCATTTTCAGAGTTTGCCATTACTGCTACCTGCAAACGTCCTCCGCACTTTCCTTTTTTTTTTTTTTTGATGCATCTGTGACCCTGGAACTCATTTAAAGTCTTAAAGTAACAAATCTGAACACCAAAGCTGCATGAGAGGGAGAGGCAGCAGTTGAAAATATGTCCTTTGATCTCTAACGTCACCTTCTACCTTCTTTTATAATAAAGACGTATTTTTCTCAGTGAAATATATTTTTATTGGCAACTTTGAATCTGAACGTACCAGAAAGGAAATGTACTTTGGTTTTACCTTGGTAATTTTTTGCTTATCTCAAACCCTACTCTGGGACATTTCTGATAGGACATGTGGGCTGTTTATAAAATGAAAATTCAGTTCCTTAAGAATGTTTCATAAATGTACAATGCCAGGGAGAGAAATATAACGAAAGAATATGATTTACTTTAAAGTCATTCTGTAATTACAGGTATATTATTTTTAGGTTTTTAGTAATAAGACAGTAGTCTTAGCAGGACAGTAATACACAATTGGAATGACAGTGAGAGAAGATATACTCAGCTTTGTTAGTCTTGTAAGGATAAGTGGACTCATTAAGATTTCTGTACAGACAAATGAAATGTATTGTTACTCAGTACCTTTTCCCAAGCACATTACTGGAGATTTAAAGGATACTGTAGGTAGCATTTATGTATATATGCCAATCTTTAAATGAAACTATGCTGTCTGAGGTAACTCATCATACTAAGGTGAAACACACTGGTGACTTAGTTGACAAGCATTCTAATTGTATTTTGTTCAATATGAAACTCTTGCTAATATTGCCTCATTGGGGACAGGATTTTAATGAAGTTTCCACCCAGAAAGACTACATGTAAATGAGATGAGAAAATGGACGTAATAATAGCCCTTAAGATTAAACATCGTTTATTAGGCCTGTGATTTTTATTTCTATAATTGGATTTTCATCTGTTTGAAGCATCCTTATCACCATTGCTGACGAGCAGGGTGAAGTCTGCCTTGAAAAGCTCTGGGTCGAACTGACAGCTCCAGGTGAACGACCAAGCAGTTGAACAGGTGATTGCTTCAGCCTTCTTCCTGCTGCTTGTCCTGCTCCTCTCTGCACAGCTGCCACCCAGCACCTGTGTGGATTTGGTATTCCTCTGCTGAGCCTGAACTATTATTACTTCTCTCTTCTTTTTTTTTTTTTAAACCTATCTGGAAAATGAATATGGTTCACCATAACAATGAGCCTTCAGGCATTTTGGAAGTGATGCATCACCAGAAATTGCCCTGCTGACTTAAGTAATCGTCTTTCTATTTGATATACAAGGAATCAGTTGTGCTTAGCTGATTTAAAAGATAATCTCATAGATTTTGACTAAGAAGAAGTCAGAGGGGTTTTCATGGTGTGGAGCCCATGGGAGGTCCCAGGTTTGCCTGCTCTCACCAGCTGAGTTACAGGAAACTGCTGAGCTGTAGAAACTCTTCTGCTAATTTCCAATTTGCAAGGGACATATTTATAATCATGGTCTCCATCCCTTTCTTCACACTTTCCAAACAGAAGCTAACCTAATGCAGAGTTCAAAATTACTCTGGTCAGGCATTTTTGAGGGTCTTCAACTTAGGATGACACTTGACTTCCTGGATGGAAGTTCACCCATTGATGTGCATCTCAGATGTGTACATGCATGCTTTAGCGGACTAATTTGTTATGGTGACATTGTGTCTACTGAGAAGACAGTTGCAATAAGGCAGCTATCTGCGTTAGACCTGCTGCTATGTGTTTGCATGGCATCACCAAAGTTACGCTGTTGGAGAATCTGGAGGGGTTCACCTCCAGAACCTTTACCACATGTTCTAAAAATGAGGAATACATGTTTATTTTCAAACAGCTGCACATTTTGAAACATGTAGGCAGCATTTCATTGTCTTATCACTTTCCCACCTCTTTCCAGTGGCTTTCAGTCCACTTTGCCTTTACTTCTACTTGTGCTACCTGTGGTAGAAGAACATTCACATACTTAATGTTCTTAGACTTTTAAATTTATTTATTATTTTATTTATGGATAAAATAGTGTTTGATTCCAACTGGCATTGCTTATCCAAAAGCAAGGTATGTAAGTACACAGAAAAAGCTTGTTTTCCTGTACAGACTGATTGAAAATTGCATTTGAGCCCTGGTTAGCAGCATCCTATGCTTGTTATCTATGGAAGGCTATTTGATAGCATGTGTGATGAAGCGACTGAGTACATGACATACCCCATCACAAAGAATCAGTCGTGGCCATGTCCCTGCATTAATGTCAAAAACTGAAGGTCCAGAAGATTGAAATGCTATCGGACTTATGGTGATCTTTGCTAATTATTTCCACACTGCTGATGGTGAAGTTGTAGCACTGCCCTCTGCATCACAGCTCTCAGCTCAAAACTAGAAAGCTTCCTCCTTCTGCAGCTCTGGAGAAACTAAATTTCTTGCCCTAGATTTAGAAAAGGCACTGTCATTGCACAAATAATCTGCAAGCTCGTCATGTGGCTGTGTTTTAACTGTTTGTTATTGTTTCCACTATGACTGAATTAGATAAAAGACAAGGACAAGAAACAATGGTTTAAAAGGATAAGAAGCAATGATTCAAAAGGACAACAGGCAGTGGTTTAATAGAGCATGTGGTGGCAGATGGTACTGATTACAGGTACGTGTTAGATAGATCAGGACGTGAGTCATCGCTCAGTTCATATGAGTGAAACCGGAGTACCAAGAGCAACATTTACAGAAATATCCAGTAGATCAATCAGTGAATTTAGATGATACTAAATATACATTTATAGGCTACAATTGTTCCATCATTAAAAACTGGAGGAAAAGATATTTTAAGAATAAATGAAGAGTACACTGTTACTGTACCATATATGGCCACATTAGACAGGGACTCCAATAGAAGGGGGTTGAAAAATAATGTGCATTTTATTTTGAGATTAAAAGGTCAGTTCTCAAATCAAAATTGAGTAATTGGTTTAGGCAGAAGGAGAGGTCGGACACAGAACAGACACTCACCTCTTTATCCAGCCCTGCCAGGCAGACCCCCTCCGTCGGAGGGACACAGCTACGGTCTTTGAGGTAAAGTAGTGGCAGCAGTGGAAACCAAGCGTGAAATTAAGTCACAAAAGGTCAAACAGAATTCTCATTTCAATCATCACAGACAAGTTTTATGGTCCAAGAAACAGGACCTTAAAGGCCTTTAGCTACATTTTTAAGAGGTAGACAACTCTCCAAGTGTGTTTCTCCCACCAAATCCCAAACAGTGTAATGAAAACAGTCCTTATTAAAATAAAGCACTTGAAGTATGTTGTCAGAACGTATATGAATCAAGGGGTAAGGCTTCATGGAATAACTTGGAACATAAATGTTAAATTCCCCTCAGCTGAAGTAGAGGAAGAATGTATACAAAAGAAAATTACAAATGGAGAAATGTGAAGGGTTTTTACATTGCTGGCCAAGGGGAAGCTAACTGGGGGTGATATCCAATATAGGAAATGATGTATTTTTACAAATAATACCTTAGAGGTTGTTGAATTAATGTGTTCTTTTGCCAAAGGGTGCTTTGTGGAGCATTACAAGAAACGTATTTTTTCAGTTACTGTGCCTTTGAAAGTCAGTATAACTTATTCACAAATACATAAAGCATCTACCTACAGAGACTGAAGACACTGATCAGTATAAAATCCTTCATCATGTGGAGGAGTAAATATGTTGGAAAATATGTGACAAGATATCAGGGAATATACCTGAAGAAAATTGAAGAGTGCGTAAAAGGTTTACATGTTATCATTTATACTGCTTTGGTGAGTAGAAGGTGAATTTTGGAATGCAGATATGCCATTCTCCATTCCCGTTTGCAGCACCTGAGCTTGGCCAGCACCACCTCCTATGCTATCATCCTGCCCAGGGACACCAAGACGTGGATATGTTGTTTGTTCCTCCAGACATCTTACTGTCTTCTTGAACTATTCTGCCTTTGCATTCTTCCCAGCTCTTGGAAACATCTCATGGATGTTTACCTATGGAAATAGAGCTTCTCTTTGTTTGTAAAACAAATACGGATATTAAATCCATCCCAAACTTGTCCCATGTGTCTCTTGTCATCCCCTCAGATTTCTATTCCTAAAAAAGGACTCCTATGCCAGTGCCTTTGCATGTGCTTCTCTTAATAATCAGTCACCATGACCCTTTCAATGGGATCTCCTTTTTTACTGGAGCTAGCTGACTGTTAGGTGTAGGGACATGTACTGACTGCTCTCTGGCCCCAGTTAATTTTCTTTTTCAAGCAGGGTTTATTGCACATTGGTGCTTGTAGGCAGTTAAAAGATTTACTTACCCTTGTTTCAATTAATCCCTGATTTTCAGTGCAACTGGAAAAAAGAAGCCTCTGAAAATAGGACAAATGTTTGCTTGAGCAAGCGTCCAGCATGACTGCCTATAGGAAGCAGGCCACCCTTGTTTAATTGAAATATCCACGGTATTGAAGTATCATCACTACATAGTTGACATTAACTAATTGGCTATAACTAAGATACGGTACATCTTTTCACTCCCAATGCTACAGACAGCAAAGGGCTTAGTACCTCCATGCATTAGTGGCTGACTTTTTCATACTATTTAGTAAATACCCAATGCACAGATAACATTGCTCGGTTAAGTGTAAATAGTGAGCTAAAACAGACAGAACAGTTAAGGGACACAAGATCTGAAAAATTATTAAACAATAATTACATAATAATTCAAGATTTAAAATTTTAAATCAAAATGTGCTCTCAGCATTTTTATTTTTTTATAAAGTAATACGACAAAAAAAGGTGTTTTGAATCCTGTTTTTACCTGTGTTTTGACCTGTTTTAGGAATAATGTTTCTTCTTTAATTAGCAGATTTGAAAAAAATTGTTCACAACGTAATAAAAGCTTGGCTGATTTCACAATATAAGAAAGCCTAAGCAGTACTAACTTCTGCGAAGTAACATTAGTGGTCAGTAAAATGCTGCATTAGAGGATAAAATAGAGCTGGTAAACGTTCCATGAGAATTTGACTGGATTTACTTCTAATTCCCACAGTCTGATTCAAACTAAAATGTGGGCTTTGACAACTAAAACAATGCCACAAAATAAAAAGAAGCTCTCACTGGAAGAGATGGACTTGACCATGGATATTTTAATGAGGGGTCACGCTTCTATACCAGAGATAATAATCCCCTTTCATGGGTGAGATATCTTTTATTTCATCATGAAAGCTATACTTGAGTATTACATTTGTTCACATTCAGTTATGGGATCTGAGTGTGCAATACTGCTTTGTCGTCCCCCGAGCTGTGCTTCGACTCACAATGCGAATGTCACACTGGGGATGGGTGAATTGACATTGACAAGTGATTTCTTGGCTTTTAGAAAAAAACTTCACCACATGACAGGTCCATCACACTATAAGGCGATTGTGCTCTTTCATTCCCTGTCTTACATAGCAAGACACACCACAAATAAAATACTGCGCAGGGCAGGGATTGAAAGAATGATGTTTTCCCTGAGACACTAATAATCTTTTTATTTTTCCACTGTGCATTTGTTTAACTTAATCACTTATAAATTAACAGATTTATGAATCACTTAGGGCAGTTTACTTGTTGTATGTCACCATATATATTGATAATGGCATGAGAATATTAAATGCAATAATTCATAACACTATGTTGCGTAAGCTTTCTCAAGTAATTAAGTCCCTGATTTAAATCCCACTGAAATCCATAATATAAACAGTGGATTTCATGAGCTTTGGATCAGTCCTGGTTTACCGTACTCCTGGTATTCCAGTCCCGGATTTAGCTTCTTGGTGAGTATAGGTGCTCCAGATGAAAAACGTGCATTGTGTGACCAAGTAATTTCACCCAAGAGTGTACCCAGATGTGTGCACTATTTTCATAAGTCCACAGTGTGAATTTATTGGGACACAGAATTTATTAATCTTTAACTGGTCAGGGCATATCAGAATTTCAAGTCCACCATGCAATCAGCTGGTCTATAAAATAGAAATCATGAGCAGAAAGGAATGTGCACTGATTGCAATACTTTGAACTGAAACAATGAAGTCAGAGCTGAATGCAATTATCGGTTCTTGTTCTTCATTTCAAACAAAATAACTGCACACAGCGGTTGGAAATGCATGCAGATGTGATCCATGGTTTCTTCATCAATTCTTCTCACATTCGTTGGCCCCACTGATGCCAGAGAATTTATTATTGATTTGGATTGGTGAATCAGATCTAAATCATACCCTTTGTTTATAATGTTCAACCAACCTGAATATAATGAGCAAAGATATAAAGCAAGTTCTCTGGAAGTATTCTAGTTTCAGAAATGTGGAAATAGAACTTCCTTATTTAATGTACCAGTATGAATCCAAAATTTTTAGAGTTACTGACTCCAGATACAGGATTGCAGAGATCTGGAGTAGAAGGGATGAAAGCCAAGAAAGAGAAATTCAGATGGAAAAGAAATACCCATCGTAGAATTTGCCCATTTTTAAATTTGTCTTTTCAGTTTGTAATTTCAATGATATCATTATTGCAAAATCACATCACCGTAACAATAAACAAACATATTATAAAATAAATACTACTTACAGGCCATTCGTCCATGCTACCAGTTCTGAACAGCTCTGCAGGTTTTAAAAATACACTTGCTTCCTTTTGATCAGGAATATCGTAACAAAATTTTAGGGAACAAAAGGATTTGAATGAGCAGCAGCACAGTAATTAGAATGGAATTTAAAAGACTTATTCCTCACAATATCTTTGCATGTTACATCTAGCACATTTCTTGTAAAATTGAAAATCCAGCAATGGCCATTACTGAAGGCTGACCCGGATGGAGGTCTTGTTCTTAGCTCCTCCATGTGCGAAAGAACTTCCCTGTGCTGTTTTTTTCAAAGCTTCCATTTTCTGTTTGGTTGTAGTTCTACTCTGAATCCCACATTAATCTGAAAATGCCTTTTAATTTCCTCTACCACCTTGAAATCTTTGTAGCATTCTGACAACAAAACGCATTGTAATGTTCTAGGTTGAATGATGAGTAATGCCTAAATTGCCTCTGCTAACCAAGCCAGAGTAAACCCTGGTCCCTGGGCCAACAAACTGTAAAACTCCCCTAGGGCCTATGTCCCAGTTTTCTTGCACTAGGCATGAATTGTTCAACTGCAGACTGGATGTCAGGAGTGAACTGATGTGTACATAGCACGGACAATCAGAGGGGTAGGGCTAAAAGTGGGACAGTTTAAAGATCTCCCCAGAGGGCAGGGAGGCTGGTTAACAAAATGCTTTGGCCTCCCAATCATACCCATAACAGAATGTCAATATAATAATGCACGGGGCCAGGTCCTGTCCCTGCATTTTTAAATGAGTATCTATGCACAGTGCAAACTAGCAAAATAGAGCCCCAGGTAATTATCACCTTAATTTAACAGATTTTGCTTTAGATGAAGTTTTCCTTACAAATTTCTTGCAAGAAATCAAGCACATCCTGAATTAATCTTGCCTAGAAGTGTGAAGTTTATTAGCAGTTGAAATACCTCTTATTATGCTTCCAATACTTGCATGCAGAATGAACATACACATATATAATGTACCAGGAGCCAAGGCATGCATTATCACATTTAAACCCAGAAACGTCTCTGTTATGTATGACATATTGTTGCAGGTAGGGTGAAAATACAAGACAATTCTTTCTCTGTTAGCACAAAATGGCTTCTTTCCAGACAAAAATGTATTGCAATTGCATGTCTTGTTCGTAGCTTTGTCATGTGTAACATTTGGCACCTCCTAAACATGAGAGGGTTTCTCATAGTCCTGGAATTATGTTGAAGATGCATAGGTACATTAACTATTCATTCTAGATGAGGGTCAAAAAAGTGCTAAGCAGGGGCTCTGTGCCACATACGGATGGTTTCATACGAACCGCAGCTGCTGCACAGCCATGAGTACATTCTGCAGCCCCTCTCCTTGCCAGCACCGAGAGCACCTGCATTATCTGCCCTACGGTCTGGCCACTGCCAAGGAACTAATCAATTTCTTTTATTAGATTTATTACTAATGTATGAGGGCCTTTAATCCGAAAGCACAGACTCTTCTTGTTTCCAGTTAGGGTCAGATGGGGTCCTTCTGTTTAAAACGAAGGATATCACGTAACAGCATTTTATGTGCCGGTAAGTGTGGAGCATTCCTTGTGAAATGAATCCCGGCTATGTGGTGGGGTCTCGAGTCCAGAAGGGACCAGCAGGTCAGATCACGCAGTCTGACCTCACAGGTTTTAAATTTCATCCAACATCTCCTAAATGGAGTACATTGACTTGGGCTGCAGTTTTTCAGCCTGATTACTAATGCAAGGTACTGAGATATTACCTATGACGAATGGGGAACGGGAGCCAACTGAGACACCCCCAAATCCCAAAAGCCTCTCCAAAGGAAGGAACTGATGGGTTGAGTCATCCCTTGTGCTGCAGGGGGATATAAAAACCTTCAAAAGCACCTGGCACTCCGGCTTTGAGGGAATTTCCTTTTAGCCTTGGAATCTAGCATCCCCTTTAGCTCTGTGCATGCAGGCGAAGCAGGAGGCACCAAAAGGCTGGGTCACAGCATGCGGGAGCTCTGTCCTCTGCCAGGGGCCATCCACTCCATCAGCTGCTGGAGGAGGGAGGAGGAAAATGGCAATAAAGCTGTGCACAGAGAAAAGAAATTTTTCCTGGCTCCTGAGGGCACCGGGAAGGGAAATGCAGTTATAGTTGTGGGAACAAGGCAGAGCGGCCTTGAACATGGTCTGACCTGCTGGTCCGTGAGAAATGCACTCTCAGCCAATTCTTTTGAAAATGTCAGGAGGGAAATGTAAAAATTTTACAAATTGCCCTGTAAAGTTATCAAATGAAACTCTGAGTTGGCAAATGGCATTTTCATTCAAACTTGACTGCAAAATAAAAGTATTATAAAACTCCTAGAATAAAATAAAACATTTCATTTTATTAGTTTCTTCATTTTGGCATAATAACATGTTCCATTTATTCTGAATTGATTTTTTTCTGCTGATTTATGTTTCATGGTTTCTTTTTGACAGAACCAAAAAAAAATTAGCATATCCGCCATTCTAATTCTTACTCCTATTGTGCTTTGAAACCTGCCATGAAAAGTGCTGGATGGCAGCTAGGTGGCATTACTATTGTTTCTACCGGTTTTGCTTGCCATTCCTTTTGTTGCGCAAAGATTGCATTACCTCTGTTTCCACAGATTGAGGCATAGAGCACATTTCAAGGCAATTATTTATGATGTTCCCTAAATTCTTCTCTGAATCACTGCTTTCTAAGAAAAATCTTCTGCTTTCTAGGAACAGCCTTTCTTCTTTGTTCCCAAAGATGAACATTTTATTATTTGTAGTGTTTGCAAACATGATCATCAGAACTGTTAATGTTTCTAATAAGACTTTTCTAGCTTTCTTTTTTACTGTCATCTCAACAGTAAACAAGGTATTTTAGACAGAAAGAATCACTATTACTATTTTGCACATGAACTCAGTGCCCTCATATTTTTAAAACTAATTATATCCTCTGCCAAAGGGGAGTGATCATATGCAACCCAACGGCTTCATGTTGCTAGCTTTACTTAGCGATATACAGAGCAATCCTGGAACTGAATGATCAAAATGCATGATGCCCCTGCCTTCCTTGCAGACAGGTTTTCCTTTGCTAAGGAAGTAGTTGTCCCAAGAGCTGACTCTAATTGCAGTGGGACCTCCTGGTGCCTGCTAGTGGTCTCCCAGAAGAAACTGTACTGAAAACCAACAGGGCCTATTCCCCTAAGGCAAAAATCTTCCTTGAATATAGTAAAAAAGAAATTGTAAAACTGTGCATGCCATCTGGCACTCTCAGGTGTAAAAATATCACAACTTTTAGCAAAGATCTGTTGAAGGAGTCAGCCCAGAGTGTGCTCCTTGAGGTTTCTCTGGAGAAATCAGAAGGTGATGGAAAGGTGATTATGGTTGGGGCTAAGAGAAACTTCCATGGAAAGGTGATTCTGGTCTAGGGGAAACTTCCACCAACAAATCTGAAAACGTGTCCTTACCCTCAAGTAGGATCAAGAATAGATGGAAAAGATATCGGGAAAATACTGTCAGCGCTACTCTTGTGTTGTAAGAGAACTGCTGCCTTCCCGCATTAACGCATAATAAATGGATTGGGATGGGGATATTTTGTAGGTGTCCTCATGCACATCGAAAAGGCAAAAGCCTTGTTGAACTAGAAGGTGCGTGTTGCCTACAAGCTCCTTTGAAATGAGTGCAAGAGCTACAGTAACTCGGACTGTCTTCAACTGGCATTAAGTGAGTTTGCAGAGTAAGCATGGTTTGTATGTAAGATGAGGCTATAGCAAGATCCATCACCGACGAACACGAGGCAAAGCGGGGATGATCACACTGACATCCTCTTGGGATGATTACACTGGCATCCTCCACTCTTCCTCCTGCCTTGCACCAGATGCAGAGGGGGAGAGAGGGCAACTCTGCCTGTCACTTTCCAACCTCTTTTGGATTTTTTTTTCACCAGTGGGCATCACTGCATAGTTTTGCTCAAGCCTTCTGAGAAGGGAACACTTTGTCCCCCTCAGATTGATTTTTTGTCCCCTCTTCCCTCGCTCCCGGCTGTGTGGTTGTGTTCCTCCCCCCTGCCCCCCATGCTCTCTGTGCTGCAGGGCGCTCACCCAGCCCTCACAGGACGATGCTGCTCTGCAGATCAGCACAATGTGCTTGACACAGTATACTCACCAAACCACATGTTTGTAAATGGTGCTCTTGTGATAGGTTTTCTCAGTCATTACCGCTGGTCAGTTAAATGGAGAACAGTGCAAACTGCTGCTTGGTGGGTCACTCTGTTTTTCCTCCTGCAGCTTGCATAAATAGTGAGGAATTGTTTTCAGGAAGCGGCAGGAAAGTAAAAAGCTTTTATCACAATAAACACCGAATGGCAGGCTGCTTTTTTGAAACAGTCGTTTGGGTTAGGAACGGTGTGACATCGAGTTAAGACCTACTCTTTTGTGTTAGTAAAAGGACTTCCCTACCTTTAGCACAAACCATATGGATGAATATTAGTGGATTTGTTAAAAATAACGCACATTTATTATCCAGCACAATTTGCAACTAAAAACCAATTGCGCCAGTTACAAATAAAGACAGATATTCAAATGTACACCCACACTCCTGCCCTTTGGTGGTACAGAAACGGTGCTGGGAATTAATCATGGGCCTGACAGCCAGAGCAAATGATGCCAAGCAGCTCTTTCAAAGCTGATGATGGGCTTGGGTGCCCAAAATATTCTCTGTTCTTTCCAGCTGTATCCTTTTGTCCAATACAAACCACACACTCTTTGCAGCTCTCCACAATCCTGGATAAGGGGAAGGGCTTTTAGTGTGGCTTTCCATTTGTCATAAGTTAAAGCAGCCATAAAGCTCCTCTGCCTTATATCTAAGCCAAATTAACTCCAAGATTCCCCTGCCAGAAGGGAAGTTTGCAAAGTCACTCATAAACCTGCCTTCCTTATCTACTTTGTCCGTAAAATGACACATCCAGCAATTTTACAAATTTGCTGTATGTCTCAGAATACATCATGATATTTCTGTGTTGGTTCAATATCTTGTTCTCATTTACATCACTGTGAATCAGTAAAATCAATCAATATACTTACTGTTTGTCACTGAGTGCAGAATTTAGATATATGTAACGTATATAACTTATGCTGTTAAAGCAAAACTACTAATGATAAACATTCAGGGCAACAAAGCCCTTTTTAAATATTACTTTAGAGGAGGAATGAAAGAAATTGAATTTAGATCCTGCAACACCCATGCCTAGAACTACTAGGAAAAAAGATTAAATCCTTCTGCATTGCCAAAGCAAAAAGATAATGGGTCGACTGAAAGATTTTGACTTATCTAAGTTGTAACAAGTAAATAAGCAAATTTTAGCTTTGTAAGAATTCATCACAGCTGGTTGGATCCTGTGACAAAAGTAGCAGTCTTGGGGTACATCCAAGTTACATGTTGTGCTCCGGTGCCTACAACACGAGGAAGAGATTTCTTGGAAAAATTGTGTCCTCCACTGCATTAGGGAAGCTGGTGAACAAACCAGGAGAACCTGAAGGAAACGTTTGATGTTGTGAACACCTTTCTTTTTAGGGGATAGAGAATATTCCCTGTGCCAAAACCAGAAAGTATTGGAGAACCCATCACAGTCCAGAATAACCACAAAAATTGTGAGATTTAGCAACTAGCTTTGCAGAAGGGAACACAAAAAAACCAAACAACAAAAAGAAGTTGAGCTTATTTGGATCTGCTCCTGGAAATAAATTCTGAGCCAAAATGAATATAGTGTACTAAGTATGCAGCACGTACGATACAAACTTAAAAGCTCACATGTACGTAAAACAATATATCCTTACCAACACAAAAAAAAAGCCCAAACAAATCTCACCCAAAGTCATCACCACAAATCTGGTCTGCAACTGACAGAAGAAAAGTATCTTCCATATTGTCTATATCTTTTAAAGTCAACAGACTGTTGTATTACTTGGATTTCTCTATGCATTTATTTTCTCATTTTTTCCAGAAAAAACAAGCACATTAACAAAGGTGGATATGTTCAGACTCCAGGTAATGCTTATCAAAGCACACAAACTTTCTTGATAGATGGTGAGTTTTCTACAGGGCAAAGAGACCATCTATGTCAAAAGAAATCTGACCTCTAACATGACTCCAAGGTGAGAAATAAATATGACAGAACACTTATATCATCTGAAAAGATTTTTTAAAAAATCCTTATGTAATACTTTTTTCACCCTGTCTTTTATAGCTTATGAATTCACTGTTTTCTCTACCGGTAGAATTTTTTTGGCAGTCATTACGAGACTGTCTTCCACAAGTTTATTGTGCACTTGTCCTTTGAAAAATACTTCTCTTTGAAGTGTCACTTTTAAATGTATTACTTTTATAAGACCAGCTCAAATTTACCGTTTAAGTTCTGTTAAACTTAGCTGGTCTTCTGCAATACAAATAGTACTCTTCTTATTCGGGATTTTTCAGGATTTTGATTAAATTATGGTTTTCACTTGGCTTTAAATTAAAATATGAAAAATGTTTGTGTTTTTGTTCCATTTCTTTTAAAAAAAACATACTGAAAATATTTTATTTTTCAGCTCAGTTCTCAAGTCATGAAAATGCCCCAAAATGCAATTAGTAGGTTAAAAAAAAAGTCATATTATGGACTAAACCTTACAGAATCACAGTCTAAAGGTGTGATATCTCTGAATTTTTCATAATACCTCTCTCTTTCATAGAGAGGGTAGGGTTATTCAACAGTATGCCTTTCAGAAAGAACTGAATAATATAGGAGAGCAAGTCCCATTGCAAGGAGAAAATGATCCTAAAGTAAAGACTCTGAAAGCCCATAAGAGAGAATTCAGAAAGGTTCAGCTTCTTCTTGTCTGTTACTAGGTTTTGAACTTGAAATTGAAGTGCTTTGAAATGAAGACAAATGAGCAACCTGAGGGAATACCTTCTCCTGACAGTGCCTTTGGGAGTGTGTTTTCTCACAAAATACAGTCTTGGTTTGGCTGCTTGCCTGCATTTGATGGCTGCACTGATAAGATGAGGTCATAACATTTGGGAAAGCTCTGACTTGATATAATCAAAGTATCTTCCAAGACTACAACTACAGACTAGTAGCAAAAGGAAAGCTGTTCTTAAGGAGGACAAAAAGTACCAGTAAGAGGGACAGGAACCATGAGAAAGACGAGAGCTATGGGGAGGCAGAAAATGGCAGGAAAAGATGAGACAAAAAAGATGAGACCTGTAGAAAAGAAGGATGACAGCAAATGTAGGAAAGGGAAGAAAATCAAAGGTCTCAGGCAGAAGAAAAAGGAGAGAAGCAGAGATGATGCAAATGCTTCATGGAAGCAATGTGTAACAGGAAAAGACAACAGGAAAAGGCAGTATCTTCCCCTGTTGAAGATACTGAGAGTCAATTGATGAGCCTTGGTGGGAAGCCAGTGAAGGTAATAAAGATGAGACTTGAGGCAAAGTAGCAGTAGAGGAATTGCCTTGGTTGAGATCAACTAACGAGAAATTGTTGTTGGCCTCTAAGAACTGAGTGTTAATTCCCCCATGGGACGGAAGATGAAATCTCCTCTGAAAGTCTGTCTTCCAGCTGGCACTACCTTCCCAGAACTGTAAACGTTGATCTGAATGATGGTGTTTAAGCTACAGAGGAAGAATCATTGTCAGTGACCTGGAGGAGATGATGGAGTGCTCTCCCATTGAGTGTGCAGGTGACACCAAGCCAGGGTAACCAATGGATGCAATCAAAAGAGTCCAGGCTCGGGGAATGGGCCAACAGGAGTCATAACAAAGTCAACAGAGACAAATGCAAAGCCCTGCCCCGGGCAGGGAGAGCCCCTGCAAGGGGATGAATGTTCAGTTTTGGGACCTCCAGCTTAGGAAAGACCTGGATAAACCAGATTGAGGTCAGGGGAGGTCCTTGCACTGGCTGGGGCTGGAGCCCCTGCCCTGTGAGGAGAGGCTGTGGAACTGGGGCTGATTCAGATCAGGGTACCTCAGGGTACCCTCTACCTCAGGGTAGAGGGTAGTGTCAGTAGCCCCAGTGCCTGCTGGGAGGGAATCAGGGAGACGGAGACAGGCCCTTCACAGCAGTGTGAGTAACTGAGATTTTAAGAGTTCAATAAACAAGTAAGAGATCATTATCTCCACACCGCATGGAATAAAAATTTTCCCATGACAGTGTCATTTGTATTAAACACTAAGGTACACAGCTTGAAACCCTCATGAAAGAACATTGATGGAAGACTAGCCTCTACCGTCCTTACGTCAAATATATATTATAAAGGCAGTTACAATTTGACTAGAGTATGCTGTGTGCTGTAATTTCATCAGACACTTAAAAATACATTATAGTAATTAATTCTATACTTACCCATGACTGTCCAGGACATTCAGAACATGATTTCCAGCTGTATGGCCAGCAAACAAAAAGGTCTCACCTCCAAAGAGCTGCCATGTACATTTCACAGTACAGTCTAGACAGCAGTAAACAATAGCATGTGGAAATCCTGCCTTTCATTATTTTCCAGAACATGCCATTAAAAAACCAAAGAGTTTGTGAGCCACTCTGGTGAGTAAAGCAATACTGTACATCATGTTTAGCACGAGAAACAGGCAGTCCTTTATTTGTAGTTTGGAACACTATTATTTTCTATCAGTATTAAGATTTCTGTGTTTGTGCTGACTCACTTCTACTAAAATCAACAGGAGAAGGATGGAGGAGTGACCTGCCTTGCTTTTGATGGTGGATTATGTGTTTTCATAAAGAGCCTGATGCAAGGCCCTTTGTCTGAAGTGAATTGAAAGGGTTTTACTCACTTTGATGGCAGTTGTATCAGGTCCTAAGAAGAATAAAAGTCTTATAAAAAGCTGCTGCTGCTGCTGCTGTATTTAGAGAAGTAATTAATAGCAAGGTTAGAGTGAAATCAAAGGGCTACGGTTGGTAATTAGAAAAGTCGGGGAAATTGCTTCTTATAAAACAAAACCCATACAAAAAAGGAAAAAAAATAAAGCTGTGTGCTGCTGTCCTCCCAAACGAAAAATATGTTTCTTATTTCTGTTGCAAAACAGGCTCAGAAAATAGACTATAATTTGTTTCTCTCTGCTACTTTAGCCAGTCATGGTAAAATTCAGTTATGCCAATAAGAAGCAATAAGAGCGACCTAGACAGATGAGTGCTTACTTGCTTTTTCATTAGGAGACCAACAGTGAGAGCCCATTTCACTGCAGGCAGAGAATTAGAGGATTAGGTTCATTTGCTGCACTTTTACTTTGGACTCCATGTGGTCCCCATCTGGAGCCGTCAGAAAAGGAGTGCTTGACAACACATGCTTGCCAGCTCGTTTCCACTTTGTTTTCATTGAGGTGACTCTCAGGCCCGAAGCGGTGACACAAACCCTCCCCAGGCTGCCCCGGCTGCCTCCAGCCCAGCCCTGCGGTGGGTCGCTGCTGCAGCCTGCCCTGAGCCCCTCCACACGGGCGCCCGTCCTCGCTTCAGGCGTCTTCCCACTCCTCAGGCTTCCTGCTAAAGTTGAAAGGAGAGGTATCTGCCAGCAAGAAGGATCCTTTCCTTTGCAAAATGGTCTTTTATTTTGGATTCTGCACAGCAGGTAATTTCCATCAGGGTGGGATAAGGGGCTCTGCAGTGGAAATCAGGCTGCACAATGAGATGCTCACAACATCTTCCCCAGGGTCCCGCTCACTGTCCCTTGTGGCTGCTTCCCCAGCCAGGATATCCGGGAACAACGTTTACAGCTGCCCAGAAATGCCACGTGGGGAGGTATGACCAAAACACCAGTTGCCATTTACTGGGGGCCCCCGCTACCAAAGGAAGAACTATTGTCCTGCAGCAGGAAGGGGGATGAAACCAAGGCAGTGTGTGAAGATAATGTGAGGTCTAGTTAATAGGCATAGTCTGGGGATGAGGCACAGTCAGTCACACGGGATCAGGCACACGGCATGCAAGAAAGACAACAGATGGCATGAAAGCCCACTCTTCTCTCCTTCTTCCTCAAGGAGATCATACTGATGGGAAACATGCCAACATTTTCCAGAGTCTCAAAGCCTGAATAAATAGTTATTACATTTCCATGATTCAGAAGGCAAGTATTTTTGGTCTGTTTCAATCACAGTGGCTTCTCCAGCTGCAGAAGACTCCCCACATTTGCTTCACATGGTAACTTCAAACCAAGAACAGACGTAACATCCACAGCCAAGAGTGCCATTTCTCCACTCCTACAGCCAAGACAATGAAAACCCTGACAACAGGGTGCTATCACCTGTGAAATATTTCTTATTTCACACTGGTATGAGGTAGTGCATCCCCAAGTGATGGTGAAATCATCAGGCTTCCAATCTCTCACATCACATTGACGTCAGCCACTTGTTCCCCCCCCCCCTTTTTTTAAATTTGTTCTTTTTTCTCTGTTTATGAAATCTGTGCTTGCGTGCTGCTGTGTGGTCCCACCTGGTCTCACTATCTACCAAGGCAGGTTCAGATCTCAACAGCCAGCCAAGGGAAACATGAAGCTCTGCAGAACAAGGAGGTGCTCATGCTGTAGGTGGCACTCTTTGATCCAACTCAGCCAGAGACCAAGGGCTGGCCTCTGTTACCCATCACACTGCAGCAGGAGATGCTGTCTTTCCACAGAGAAATAAAACAGAGGTTCCGGCAAATTGCCATCATTAAAAATGCCACAGCACTTTCCCTGCAACAGTAGGAGTGTTACCTCCAGTGCTCAAGCCAAATTTTAATTTGAGTAATTTACATGCTACTTACCTAGAATTCTCCCAACAGTTTCAACTAGATAAGGCAATTTAAGTTTTTCTGGTCTCTGCCATGTTCTGTGGTGCTGCTTTTTGTTGTTACACAGCTGTTGCATTTCACCTTGAGGTGGCTGTATAGCAGCTGTTGACAAAGTGATTCTACATTTACAACATGTGTAAGTGTGTTGGTGAAGTTTGTAAAGCATGTTGAGTGCTTTCTGGATTAAAAGCAAGATGTGCATGCAAATGTGTTGTAATTACCACTATGTACATCTTCCTCCAAACATGCGTCTGCAGAACTGTTAGACTTAATGGGAGCTGCAAATATGCATCCAAAAAGGACTCTTAATTCTCTTGAGGCATAATAGCTGCATCAGTAAAAGATGTGTTAATAGCAAATGGCTCTATTCATGTGAACTTATCAAAGAAAATCTTCAACTATTTTGCTCAGTACAGCAACTTCAAAGACGTTTTCATTCATTCATGTACTACAAACCAGCCTCACTGAGGATGAACGCTGAGTAAACACTGAAAGAGAGAAAATAAGATAAGGCGCATGGGAGGTTTAACAAAGAGAGAACACATTTCACTCTTCCCACTGCCCTACATGGGTTTAAGTGCCTTACCGTGAGCCCCAATTATGTTATTGTTGAAGTGCCTTTGAAGCACTATGCAAGCTCTTATATTCCGAGGAGTCACAGGAAAGGATGTTGCCGTTGTTTTTATGCAGTTCACCAATTCTTAATGGACTTCATATGGTCTCTGCTTTTTCAAAGCAGCCTTCCTTATCACAACTACAGCATGGCTCTCTCATCTTCTCTGCAAATTCTTCATAACAAATTTATCATTTGTCCCTCTCCAAACCCATACACACACAAATCCCCCTCCAATCCTGCAGATGCATGTGAAGCAACAACCTCAGTTAACTATTAGTTCAAACAGCAACAGTGTAAGTATAAAAATTAAATTCAAATCAACTACATTACTGTCTGTCCTGGTATATCAGGTCCAGATCGAGCACAGAATCCACACTTGACACTAAGGATGTCAGGTGTCAATTGGAATATAGAATCATAGAATCATGGAACAGTTTGGGTTGGAAGGGATCTCAGTGACTTCATAGAAATACCACCAGACTGCAGTATGGTCATGCTTAATGGTGATTATTCCTGCTTTGGTACCTCCTGACTGTGTTTGTGGGGCAGTATCAGGAGCAGAGCCCAGGCCTGACCTTTGGAGCGCCTGATTTGTGGTGATCCTGGGGAGCACAGAGCTGCAAGCAGAACAGAGCTGCTGAGCAGCACCATCTGGTCTCTTGGACTTTTTAAAGTCTCTTGCACTCTTGGTTTAAGTCTCTTGGTTTAAGCCTCTTGTTGGGCTTTTTTTTTAAATTCTGTGCATGACCTAGGGGATGAATTAACTATTAACTTTGACTTTAGTATGACTTTAGAAAAAAAAAATAGCCATGAATAGTCCTTGACTATTTCAAAGTACGATATTATTCATCTAACCCTGTTGTGAAAGTAGCAAAGCTACAGCCTTTTTTACAGCTGTGTGTGTGACATGAGCCAACAAGACAGGGAGGAAAAAAAAAAAGAATGGGCTTATTATCTTCTTATCGGGCTCTTCCTCTAGAAGTAGCTGCTCACTTTGTTTGAGTGAGACCAGCTTCCGCAATTCAAAGCCCAAAACCTTCATCTGAACCTGATGCTACAGCTGGGCAGGATTCTCAGCTGTGTGTGCTGACGGCACTGTGCAGATAAGGCAGTATTTGACCAAGCACTGGTTGGGCTTGGAGGTGAATAAGTTTAGGAAGAGAATGAGAGTTTTCAGCTTACACCCAAGTAATTCACATAGATGAACAAATATATAAAAATGGGGGTATTATTAATTTTTTTTTTAGGGAGGTGCATTTTTATTGTTCCTATTTCCTGACAGCTGGAGGTTGTAGTCTACACAATGTTGTCAACATAGTTTATATCCCATCTAACTGTAAAATAATGTAGTTAGTATGTACAGATACTTATTGTCTTATTAAGGAGAACAACACAGAAATTATAAGCCTAATACAAACTTGGCTTAAGAAGGTAAAAGCCAAGTTATTCCTAGTCATATCCATTGAATCTAAATATCACCAGCCGGCTTTGTTTTTCACCAGCACATTTAGAACCCATTAAACAGTACTTTGTCAAAAAACAGGCTGTGTGACCAAGTTGATCTTTTGTAGTCCAGAGTTTTACAGTGCCAAGCCACCTTCATCCTGACACTGGTGCTTGAAACACTGAGCACAGGTTTACCACAAGGAGCCAGCAGCCACCAACCCACCGGACCTTCAGGCAGCTCTCAGGCGTGTGCATGGTGGGGATGTTCAACCTGGGCAGACAGGCTAAACTTCGACTGAAGTGAAACCCGTGAACAGGTATCATGTAGGTGTGCAGGTGGCCTCAGCACCAACTGCTTTGACTTATTGTGCCAAATGACTTGTTAATGCAGAGATGCTGGGCAGGAGGTCCTGACTCTGTCTTCCCATGGAGTGTAAAAGGAGAACAGGGAAACTCCAAAGGAGTTGGAGCAGGTAAGGTATGAAAGTCTGCTAAGGAGGGTCCAAGCTGCAGCAAACCCAGCATGTAATTCTTTGATACAACTCTGAGAAAACACAAACTCAGCTAAGGGACTACTAAAATTCCCCCGGGGACTTTAACATTTCTCAAGAACCATTTATCGTTTATATGTGAAATTCAGACATAGGGCAAAATCTCAGGGACCTTCTACTTCACTACGGTTCCTTATCCGGGCAGCACTGTGGACATCTCAAATGTTTGAAAGGTACTTTATTTTTTCCGTCTGTTTAGATTTTGCCTAAGCCTGTACTCTTCCTCAGTGAGCGCTATCTCACTGAGCAATCTTGATATGTACATCATATTAGAAGCATGTTTTCTTCTTAATGTCTTTTATTTCACTGCTTGATTTCTGAAAACTTGTTGCTGAAATCTGAAATGGTCCTCTCTGGAGTTGTCTGTGCAGAGAAACGCTGATTTCTTGGTCTGCAGCCAGGCTGGCTGACTGCCCATTTCTAAGTAGGGAGACTAAAGTGGATCTTTCAAACTTAAATTTAAATTTAAATACTCTTTTAGTTGTGTAGGAATGAGATCACTTCCTTAGTTAATAACTACCAGGGATGCTGGTTTACATTGCTCAGTGGAAAAAAGAATAAAAATTATAGACATTATTAGCTGCACAGATTTCTGAGAATTTCCCGTTTTATTCTGATATGATTTAAAAAAAGAAAAAAAGTTCCATGACTGGCAAGCATGCTATTTTTTCAGGTGGCTGGAATATACATTAATAATTTACATCATAAGGAAAAAAAAAAGTATAAATGACATTTCATGTATTGTTAGTCACTGACTGATTTCTTC
Organism: Pygoscelis adeliae; assembly: GCF_000699105.1. NCBI lineage: Eukaryota > Metazoa > Chordata > Aves > Sphenisciformes > Spheniscidae > Pygoscelis > Pygoscelis adeliae. The sequence goes on from NW_008825533.1 coordinate 1,216,847, forward strand.
TCTTTGTATTAGTTTATATACTAAATTCATGTGGCAGTCTTTCAGTTATCAGAATTAAGAAGCAAGGTGCCATCATCCAAGAAGAGCATCCAAGCAGATCACGAGGCTGTTTTGCTTCAGGTATCAAAGCTAGCTTTAAATGAACTGAGCTGGATACCTCCATGCAGCATCGTGCTGTATTACTTAGGCATATCCTTCCTTGCACCGTACACACACCTACCCGCTGTATCGCATCATTTGAAAGCTAGCTCAGAAACTTTTGATTTTTCAGCCATCATACTTTTTAAAAAAATTTATTCTGTGAAAAATTATTTTTTTTTATAAGGAATGCTCGCAAAGTTCCCTGCTACTTTCACCCACATAAATAATCTGCAAAGAGTATCTGTATCTAGGCAGTGTTTCTTAGAGGACAAGAGATAAGGGAGTATTTTAATCAATCTGTTAGATTCTTCTTCCTGATCTCTGCAGTCAGATGTAGTACAAAGAAAAGGCTGGTTACACAGAAAGGCAGAATCAACACATAGGAAGAGCAAACATTTCAGAAATAAAATTAAAACCCCCCCGCTATGATATGGATTTCACCTATTGGTAAAATGGTCTTCCTTGGTCATTTATTAAACCAAACATATATTTTTAAATTTATTTTTAGTTTTTGGCTCACTAACCCTACCACTACAGTGCAGCTTATTTTATTGTAATTTGGAGGAAAGATGTAATAACAGCCAAGAAAGGAAGTCGAGCCTCTTACCAGCATTTCTCTGTGTCTCACCTTCATTACAGAATAATTTACTCCTGGCTGGGCAAGCCTGTGAAGCTTAGTTTGCCTTTAGAGGGAACTTTGAAGCTACTAACATCCTTGCAAATTGGATAAATGTTGCATTACAGTGGCTTGCAGCCCCAGATAGAGCCCTTATCTGCTTTGAACTTCAATAACAACCTCAGAAAAATTCAAATGCCCTTAGCAGGCAAGAACTCACTTTCCACACTTAGGTTCAGATTTCCGAAGCATAAAAAGACTCTTTTTTTTTTTTTCTTCCCCTGAAAGCAAGGCTAACACAACCATAGCAAAATAAGAGCCCCATCCTTCCAGTTTAAGTTCCTCTGAGGAGGGAGACCTAGTGAACATGGATACACTCCTGATATAGATGAAACTGCCTGTGTGAGTATGGATTGCTCACTGGAGCAGCATTTGCACAGTCAGGCCCTACAGCATCATTTTACTCGGGCTGAAACAGCTGAAACCTTTTGAAATTGTTTGGACTGTGCATGCCAGTAACCTAAATCAAAAAGATTTTCTTTTACAGTCGCAGTTTTTTGTTGGGGTTTTTTTGTTTTGTTTTGTTTTTTTCTTCTCCTGGAGTGATAATTGCAAACATAGTTAATCCAGCTCAGACTGTATCAGGAGATAGCTGTAATTCATTCTGGCAACGTGGCCTTGCCAGCCATTTATAAACACTGTGAGAAAAGACTCGGCTCTGCTCTGCTCTCGCCCTCTGAGAAACACTGCCGAGACTGCGAGCCAGCGCAACACGGTCATATCGGCATCGTACACGCCGTTTGCAGCTCAGAGGAAACAACTGCTTCCAAAAGTCTAGCAAACCGGTCCTCAGCACAGGGATATCCTATTATTGCTTCCATCACAGTAAAATACTACTTCTTATCTTGACTCTGATTTGTTCGCAGTTATTCCTCATCCCAGTGTGATATCCCTCTGGAGCGCGGGGCTCTTTGAAGCTTGATGCAAGTCTCTTGGATCAGGGGAAGAGAATCTCTGCATGTCTCTGCTTTTCTGAAACTATATATTTTATGTCAGGAAAAACACTCTAAACAATAGTTTATTATCTCATTTCAGAACAACTTCTGAGTCTCTTACAAGCATCACTGCTGCAAATGACCCTGCAGAAGTCAGTAGGGGCTCTCCACAAAAAGCAGCTGGGAAGTTCAGCCCTTGGATGAAATGTTGACTCTGACGAAGTCAGGGAGAGTTTTGCCATTGACTTCCCCAGGAAAAGGCTGTATCCCTATAGTTTAGTGTTGGCTTTATCTGAAGTCAGCATGTGTCAAGTGAGTCCAAAAGGATATTCGCTGCCTGCATTTCCAGTAATTGCCTATTTAGTTTTATTTGGAGAATGCAATCTCTGATCTTGGTTATTGCTTGCACCAAGCAATGCTATGTGTCGCACAGACCTTTACGAATGCTTTCACCTCTGCTGCAGTGCAGACACATCGTATGGCTCCACTATTCAAAGGGTCCTTGAAAGTTCAGAAGTTCTATTTTTATTAGCTGTTAAAGTTCCAGTAAGCGAGAAATGTATCCGCTCTGAGATAACACAAATATAGCACACTAGTGAGTGGTTAACAGGATTTTTACAATACTTGAAAAATGTCACAGCAAAACGTTTTTCAGTGCTTACTAAATGTTCAAATAATTTTGCCCTCAGAGAAATTGGGACCAATCCTGGAAACACTTACCAATCACCCACTGCAACCCTGGAGTGTGTGCTCAGTGCGAGCCCAAGGAGTCTGCTGAGCGCAGAAGTACCATTCCCAGGCTTAAAAGTTAACCAGTGGCCTGAGTGCTTTGCTGGAGAAAGGCCAGAGCAACCAGTGTCTTGGAGAATTAAGCTCCCAAGCTCAGTAGTAAGAATTTTAAGGCACAGGCCTATAATTCCTAAAACTAAACCAAGTCCTGATCCCAAAAACAGTCTAAACAAATCTTCTGTAGCCATCTTGTGTCCCTTTTAAACAAATTTCTGCATAAACAACCATACAACATAACTTGATAGGGTGAAATCAGCAACTGCTATGTTCACAGATGAATATTTAATTCACACAAGTACCTTCATTGAAGCTGAAGAGTCTTATTGAGTGAGCAGAGATTTATTAAATTGACTAAAGAGCTCCTGCATCTTCTCTTTAGTGAAAGGTAAACACTTAACAGCTTAGGTCTGAAAGGGACGTCTTGAACCAGTAGCTGCATCATACACCAGTGTGCCAGCTCAGATGGGGAGTGCTCTTTTGAAAAGAAATTCCCAACCATCTCCCTATCCTATGCTTTGGTTTGCTTCAAGAAAGGATGCACACACATCAAGGTATGCATGAATAGGATTACGTTTGGATGAAACTAAATGGACGGATGCAGTTTGACATATTTTTCTCAGACTTGCTTCAGTTCTTTCAGGTCCCCTCAGTCATACTCTTCCACTGTTCTTTGTCCCACCTTGCCCCATAGTTAATTTTTAATTAAAATATTTTCCTGAAATATTACTTCAGGGCCTTTGCTGTTTCCTGAATTTAATCCTTTTACCTGAAATTTTTATTATGATATGGCACAATCATTTCCTTTTGTTAATATATATTCTTGCATGGAGTACCTATTACTGTGGAAAGTGAGAGTAGCTGACCCTGTTCCTCTGTGCAAAACAATATTATACTGGTTGTTACCCTCTAATTCTACAGAATGGAAACACAATGTTTAGGGTGGATCCTTTTGGATCTGGTGCTCACACCTTTCTGTTGGTATTCAGTTGAGTCTGCCATCACCAGCTGCTTCTGCATTGCAGTTGGCCTTCATCTCTCACAGCATCTTTCACCAAACTGCGTGCTAAAATGGGCTGAGACCCATTGGGACCCACGCCAAAATAAGACAAACTCAGCTCAGCCTTTAGAGCCTGCTAGCTTGCTTTTTCTGGAAAGGACAGGCACCTACAGTTGGGTATTGTCTAAAGGGGAACCAGGGCACAGGGAGACACCACCACAAAAAGACTGTGCTGTTTCATAACATAAATGTATTATAGTCTTACGTACAAAAGAAGGATGGTCAGATAAAATTTAAGCTGGCATGTTTAAGCCATAAACACAAATTTGGAACTGGTCTTCATGAACCAGAAATGCTGGTTTTTTTTTCAAAACATAGGCTTTGAGGAGGAAAAAAAGCAAATTGTGATTGCCGTCTGCAGTGGCACCACCTGGTGGTCCCCATGTCAGGCTTCATGCCCCTTCTGAAGTCCTCTGCACGCCTGGAGGCAGAAGCTTTGCTGAGCCACCTGTCCTTCAGCTCGCCCTTGAAACCCAACGCCTTGGTACAGCACGAGAATTACAGAGAAGGAGGGACAGAACAACGATATGATTGTGCATTCAAGTAATTGCTGTCCCTGTCCCCGGTGAGGACTGCTGGGGCAAGCAGCAAACAAATCACTCTCCCAGGACTGCAGAGGGAAGGGTACTGAAAAGCACCATCTAAACAGTTAAACAAAAATAAAGGCTATAAGTACAGCTTGTGGCAATTTGTAATTGCCATTTCCACATGGTACTAAATGCTAATGTAAAAAATACTGAGGACTCCTTTCTAATATGTTTTAAAGCAAAATTGGAAACATATTTCTGTGTAACAAGTCACTAGGCACAACTTCTTGGGGAATAATGGTCAATGTTTTATGGGATTGCTTGTTAAAGTTGTTTCTAAATGGGAAGGACCCCAGGGAAGCTGGCATGAACAGTAAACATTCAGAGGAATAATTTGTGGTGACAAGTGATTCCTTCAGTATTTATTTAACATTTAAAATTTGTCTGAATGAAAAAGAAGGCCAAAGACTGACTAGGTCTGTGATTTGCTCCTGACTGTCTGCCTCTGTTCATCATGGGTTTCTCCAGGTTAAGGAAGCCCTTGGGATGCTGGCAGGAGATAGCCCAGCTGATTCCTGGAAGCCATAAAGGCGATGCGATTTGCTCATTGTCCTGTGTGGTTAACTGTGCTCATGCGGAGCTCATAACGCACACCACAGTTTGGGTCGTTTCCCTTCCCCTAGTGAAAAATACAGGAACAAAGTTTGTTTCTTAAATGCTGCATGAACTGCATTTTCCAAAGTGCAATGGTACCATAAAGACCCAGGATACCATGCTGCACTCGGGAGGTTGTTTCTGCAAAAAAACAGAAATATAAGGAATAAAAGGTCATGTTCCAGCCTGCCCTGACATCCCCCATGGCCGCATCCACGCTCACCCCCGTGTGTTGGACCGTACAAGTAACAGCACTGAGACCTCTGCAGAGGAGCACCCCAGCATACTGGTTTGTGACCAGCATAAGGAGCCTGCAGCAAAATAAGTTGTTAATCAAAGGTGAAAACTAGTTTAACCCAGATTTTTATACTGAACCAATCAATTAATTTTAACATGAGGGTCTTCGGCATGTTTACAAGGTTCATATTCTCTCCCCTTTCTGAAATACAGGACCGCCCCATCTCCCCTGGGCCAGCCTCGTGTCTGCCACCTCTCAACTGTTCAGAGAGGGAAGATTTTAGTGCAATCTTTCAAATATATGATATTTCTTCTGCCAGTGCCAAACAGGATTTGACAGAAAGAGAAAATATACATCACAAATATTATTTCTTCAGTGAATATACCCCCAGACTGATTAATGGTGACAGTCTTTACAGAAACTCTGAGTTTTGAATGGCTACATTTTAATCAAATTAAGACAAATAAAAACCAGACGTAGAATGGAAAGCAAATATGAAAAGGTTTCTGTGAGGCCAAACAAGATTCATTTTGAATTTGTAATTAATAGTTAGAGAAGAGATTTATCAGTTTCCCCCAGATATATTTTCCCCCAGGAAAATAAACGTGAATAAATTATCATATTCTAAAGCACTGACAGATCTAGGGTTTTAACTAGCACAGTTGTTTTTTTTTTTCACATGACCAGTGTTTCCAAAAGTTTTCTGGTTCCAAATAACTTAAAATTTGCTGGGTGTTGACTTTCAGGTCTATTTGGCTACCTATCTATCTCTCTTCCACATTATTTGTCTATTTGAACACTATTCAGTCATCATAAACGTAATTAGTGTTTAGTGTTTGTAAGGGTCCTGGTTTGGTTTTTTTTTAAAAGTAAGGATATCACAGTGAGTCTTTTTGCAATGAATGCCTACTTCCATCAGGACTAGAAGGGCAACTGGTATTTGCATCTTCTTTATGTTCAAATTGTTATGCTTTCTGAACTAAACCTTGAGGCTACTCACATTAGCTTCTGAGCAGCTCATTGAATGCTTTCCTTTGTTAGAAAAAAACAATAATCTAGATGTAAAGATGGCTTTTCCTATAATAACAACAGACATTTTACCCTTATTCCCATTTTTTGGCAATTATTCTCGACCTCTGAAGGAGCAAAAACCTGAGTCATGGTTGGAAGGTACGTTCAGATAACCTACGTTTGCCCTCTGAGTGGGGGCTAACACATCTGCTCCCCGTGCACATTGTTGAGGCACTTGGGGGGAAGCTTTGACACCATGTAGAGTTTGCTACTTCTTTACTGAAGTATGCCAACATATGGCTGGTGTTGTACAGACAGGCTGGCACAAGCTCCTCCCCAAGTGTTTTCCAATCTGTGGAGGTATAACATACTCTGAACTCTCAATATGACTACTAGTAATGGGGATATTTCTACTCAGAATTCAGCCTTCCTTCTCCCTTGCTTGAAATGGAGTTTATTAATCTCATGTTTAAATTGAGCATTATGGAAGTTGGAATTTATTAAAGATTCAGGTAGAAATCTTGCTCCACTCTCGCTCAAAGACAACACTCTCCTTAATTTTCATGGGACAAAATTCCTTTCAAAGGTAGTTTGACCTTGTCAGCAGAGAAGTGTTGTGAATATGTGATATCATTGTACTTGGATTGCATGGATGCTGTATGTGTGCGGAGAAACGCATGAAGTTCCACTATAATTACCATTAAAGGATATTTATCATTGTTGTGTCTGTAACATCAAAGAAATGGTAAAGAAAATCTCAGCCCTTGGCTAGAAGGAGAAAATGGACAAATAAAAAAAAAATCAGAGAATAATATATTCAGGAGTGTGGTAATATCTATTTCACTGTTATGCTGTTATACTGTGGGCGCCATAGGAAGCCTTTAGGAGGTATCTGAACATGGAGGGGACAGACAGGCAAACGGGAAGGCAACCCTTGGTCTCTCAAATATGGCACTTTTCAGGTGGTTGAAGGTCCAAATCCTTCACATAACCATTGCAAGCTGTGCAGGTATCCATTATAACCACACACATTGTCATATGTTTTTGCTTCCCCTCAGCCCAGGGTCTGTGGCAGCTCTCCAACATCCTCTTCGTGTGTTATTGTACTGCTGCCGTCCCCCGTAGCAGAGTGTGAGGTTCTTTCTCCTTTGAAATTATTTCCCATGCCATTCCCAGACCTTGGTCGTCTTCCAAGTCCTCCCTAATCAATCTAGCATTGTAGGATGTCAGCTCTCATTTTCTTTCCTATGAGCTTTGTGACTATACATTTTATATTTCTGTTCCCAACTTTTGTTCATTAGTTCCTTTCTTCCCCGACAGATTTTCTTCTCTTACTCTTTGGCCTCTCCCTGAATCATCACCACCTCCTTCTTCCTCTGTGTAGCATAACTGTGAGAATATTTTGAAGCAAAGGCAAATCAGCAAAACGTGTATTTCCTGATGTTATTGCACTTATCGGAGGTCCTGCGCTCCATCTTGGGAAAAGGTACATAACAAAAGGAGCAGTCTACACTTTTACCTCAGGGCCGCACTGAAGCCAACAAAAGGCATGAATCGAGAATAATATGAAACTCGTCAGGCTTCCTCTGGTGAAAGGCTGACACGACTGCGGGGCCAGCCTGTGCCCTAGATAAACGAGTTCCACGAAAGCTTAAGAAAAGGCTTTGGTTTACCTTTATTTACCCTTTTTGTCCCTTGTTTCCTTCTGTCTGTTCTTATGCAAGACTGGCTTGGGGTTTTGTCACTTTGGAGGGCAGTGTTAGGACAAGGCCACCTCGTCCAAATGTGCTGGTGGTAGCGCCTTATATCGTCTCCCCTGCCACATCCAAGCCCCTGAGGGCCAAAAAAGGATCGGCGGCAAGGAGCTGCTGCCTTTCTGCTCTCCACCATGACTGCGGGACGGGCTCTGGCCCCATGCGCAGGATTTACTGCAGGGAGTAGCTGCCCTGCCGAGCACCGAGGGGGAGAATGTGCAGTGCTGGGTGGATTAGGGGTTAAAGAAAAAGGGAAATGGTAAAGCAGGGCTGAGAAGGGCGTTATTGTTCTCCCCTCCCGTGCCTCTTCTGCGGGGATAGCATGCTGTAATGCACAAAGAAGCGATCGCTTTCTTCCGTGTGTCTCACTGTGCTGCTGAGTGATGGAGTCAATTAGCTTTATACCGGGAGCTTCTCTGTTTCCAGGCTGATGTTGCAGGGCTGTGGTAGGGCATTAGGTCAGATGGGTTAATTTTATAGTAGGGAATCATCAGCCAGCAAGAGCTGGGTACAGCATGTTCTGGCTGTGATCCTTTTCTGCCTCTTTCTTGGCCAAGTAGGACTGGCAAAACCAAATATTTTTATTATTTTGTTTGTGTACACACACACACCCTTTAATGTGTGTAAACAGTGGTTCTCAGGATGATGTCTCAGATGCAAAACTTGATTTTTCCAAGGGAAAAAAAGGCTAATTTGTTAGGATTCAAACAGCATGATGGAATAATGCTCTGCTTTTCTGGAACAAATTTTATTAACAAACGTTTTCAGTTATCACAGGAGAGAAATAATTGCACCATCAGCATGTATCGAATAATACATTCACCCCAGAGCATATGATTTTTTTTAACTATTGCATTTCTTTTGATTTTGAGCCAATGTATACTTGCAGGGAATTAAGGGGAGGAAATGAGTACAAAGCAGGATGACTGGTCAATAAACACCATGGTGATAAGATTTCATGTTCTTCTTCCTTGCTTGGCATACTGCATCACTGAACCCTGTATGATAAATTGTACCAGGGAGGACACAGTTTTCATTGTATTGACAAGAGGACACGTATCTTAAGCAAAGCTGACATTTTGGCAGAGGGAGAGGTGAGGGAAGATGTATGCCAATACGTGACGCTGTTTTGAATTAGACAGGAGTTTCCTGCTGTAATCCAAAAATAATAGCCATGAATTTCGTCCAAGAGAAAGGTAAGTCTCAGGAAACAATGCAAGGCCTTTTTCACCCCAATTCAGATTACATACATCTTTCATGAGCAAATGTAGTGAAATAGTGAAAGCCATGGCAACAGCAAGCACTGTTGCTGGTGTCTCTAGTGGAAACGGGCACCGTGCTCCCAGCATGGCTCTCTGTCTTCTGCAAACAAACTCAACGAAAGCATCGTTCATGCGTTGAGATGTGTACCTGGGTGGGACAGACCCCATCCGTGAGCCAGCTGTATCACCCTGGCAGTTTTCTGTGCTGTGCACATCCAGGACAGTCTCTCTATTAGCTTGTGAAACCTACCAGCTGAATACTGTCTGCACGTGGCATAACGTGACCATGCCGCTTCGCTCTGCCTGCCTGCTCCCGTTAGCTCATGTGGCCCCTGTGTTTGGGCCAAGGGCATCGTAACAGACTGCCACGCCAAAAAGAAAATGCCCCTTTAATTATTTTGCTCTTATTTTCTGGCACAGTCAAGACTGGCTTTTTTGTACAAAATAATCTGTTTCTTCTTCTAGATAATTCCCCTTGTTTTTCCCACTGGCAGCTGGCAGTCTCTCCCTTTATTGTCACTCTGGTTTTTAACATCAGTAGCAATGCAGGAAGGACAGCGGAGGCAGCCCCGTGCTGTTGTGAAACAATGTGCTAGATCCCGTCATGAAAGGAAGATGGAGCTGCAAGAAACTGAGGTACCCTTGGGAGCCATGAGAAGGTCTGAATGGCTGCCTGGTTTGCTGAGAACAGATAGCCTCCGGGTGCTCAAGAAGTGCAGAGAGCTTGGTTTGGTGCACCCTTGGCCCTGGGGAAAGGAAGTGAGGACAACAGCAGCTCCTGCCCATGCTCCTGGATAAAACGGGACTCTCAAAGAGGGGTGGCGTTGCACTCAAGGGTGTCCAGCCAAAAGCTAAGACATTGGCACTTGCTATTTCCTACTCATATATGTCCATGGATATCACATATACATACATTTATATACAAATACATAGTGGGTGTATCCTTTCTCACCCCTTTTCCCTCTTCCAGAGCCGATTTTTGTCCCTAACACCACTTCTTCTCACAGTCTTGTGAGTGGATGTGTCTGCTTCTTATGGAGGCCTCTGACCAAACAGAGCACTAAGATCAGGCTTTCTTTTACACCTACTTCTAGTGAAACCTGGTCCCAACACCTTTTCACAGGAGATCTGGATTTCATGTGGTGTTTCAGGTAGTGGGAAAGCAATACCACTAGGCCATGTAGATTTATTTTGGCTTCTTGAAGCTGGGGTTGCAGAATAGCCCAAGAAGTTATCTGTAAGAATAAATTGTTTGCCAGTTCCTCACAAGTGGAAAAAAAGATCCCCCAAAAACCTAACTCTTTCCTGGCACACCCAATGTTCATGCTACTGTCATTTTTGTTAAAAAATCAACTCATTCTTTGTAAATAGTTGAGCATATGCATCACTGTCTGGAAATCTGTCTGAAAGCATTATATGATCTCTTCAAGTGAATCCATTCTTTTCTTTTTTTTTCTTTTTTTTTTTTTTTTTGCAGTTGCTGACCTCCCATCTGCTTCCTTAAGTAAAACTGACAGAAGTTTCTTTTTTGTTCGCAAGTGAGGTCATGGTTCCTTGCAGACTCACATGTCTGACAGTGATTTCTGGGAATGTCCCCTTTTTACAGAGCATGTATTTTTGTCCAGGGAAACAAGTTATAAGTTTTGCTTGAAAAAGGATGATAATTCCCAACGTGGCACAGGCTGTCATATGAAAAAGTGAGTTTATAAGCTAAAGGTGCAATGAAGTAAATTTTTCTCCATGTCCTTCATCTTCGTGTGATGGCATATCAACTGTTCCAGAAACTTTGCTCCTAATAATAAGTTTTTAGACACTTCTTTTGGCTGATTAGCTCTTAATTATGGTCTTAGGGATCTTGGCCTTTCTCATGAGGAATTTCTTTTTTTCGTTGGTTCGGTTTCTTGGGGGGGAGGTTCATGTCTTTAATGAATTGCAGGATCCTTCTGCATTTATACATATCTCAGTGTCTCAGCTTGCTGTGGAAGTGGGATCTATGTGATCCATTTGAGATGGCATGATGCACTGTGGAGAGATCCTCTGGCTGCAGTACATTTATTTTGTCATGAATACTGGAGGTCTAATACATTACGTATTATATTTCACAAGGTTAAATAATCTTCCAAAATAGCCAGCTTTAAAAATCCAAAATATATCAGATTTGTGTAATGGAAAGGATACAAGCACAAGCCCATATTTCTCACTTGCTTTCTAATCCTTGTGGAATACTGTATTAATAGTTGTTGTAGTGTGAAGATTATTTAACCT
>NW_008825533.1:1228174-1236031 GCF_000699105.1 Pygoscelis adeliae
CTTGAATTTCATTTAAGATGTTATGCCTGAACAGGCGTCAGGTCTGAGGCATTCAGAATATTAATATCTACTTCCCAAATATTCTAGTGGAAAACCTCCACATTTATCATAATAAAAATGAGAAATGCATTAAGCAAAGGAAAAAAAAAAAGGCATGTGAACCCTAGTTTTGTGTGTAATTTATTCCTGCTTTACGATGTGACTATTATCTAAGAACTGCATCTGCAGGCTTTACATTATTAATACAAATAGTAGCGTTTTAATAAAATCTTTCAATTGACCCTAGTCTTTCCCTTATGGCTCATTTATAATCCTGATAGTGAGTAAACAGGCTAGACACTCAACTGTATCTTTGCACCCTGCACACTGGAAATCTCACAGACACTATAGTTGTAGGAGTGATCTAGCTTTAATAACATTTTTATCTGTGTTCAGTATGACTTGAGTGGTAGGGCCAGTTGTATGTATTCCCAAACTAAACTGAATAGAACTCCCACGTGCCTTTGCTGGGCTTGTTTCAATACAACTCTGCTGTTTGCAAACAAAATCTCTTAGAAACAATGGTCTTCGTTCCCTCTCTTATTTGCATTCTACTTTTCTGAACTAGTAAGTGTTAACACATGTGATGAAGGAAGGAGGTTTATCAAGTAATATACCATAACCATGCATGTCAGTACACCGGACAGATGTTTCCAGAGATAACTGCAGTTTAAAATATAAGAAAGTTCTCCCTTTGTGATGGGCACTCCATGTATTTAAGAATAATCTTAAATACCATCATTTTTTGTATTCTTAGGACATTTTTAGAGAAAATATTTTTGTGGTAGTATCAGCAGTTTCTTTTCATCTCATTAACAGGCTAGAAACCTTTGTATCCACGGGTCCCTAGACTTACATGGAATATCCTGGAGTGGGAACCTAGCATTTCAGCTGGGGTTCTTCAGGTGCTAGAATGAAGTAGGAGGGACTGTTGCCGTATATATATGCATATGTATATATATGTATGCATATGTATATTTATATATATATCTTTCACTTGATAAAAATAAAGCAAAACAGGACAACAGGGAAAAAAATTGGAATAACAATTATGGCATCTTATTAAAATGGTATTTTAAAGGAAGGTGAAGCTCAGGATTTATTAAATTTACCTTAAGGATTTACTTGAAGGACCAAAATCAAGTCTGTTTAACATGGAGATTTGGGCTTTTTTTTTTTTGAGAACGTATGGCTGCTGCTAAAAGGCTATTCCTAATGCCTTCTCCTTGCTTTAAGCAGACCCCTTTGTGCTGAGGGACGATGAGCTATATACATAGTATGTAAAATGAACAGGTTTGATGACAGTGAAAATGCACTTTTCTTTTGGCTGATACCTATGTAGAGGGTAAAGAGATGAATTTATAAAGGCTGTGTTTCTATAACTTTAGTAATTACCACAATTTTTAACATAGAAATAAATTAGAGGCTGCTGGATCATTATTTCAACAGACCTTAGGACTGTACTTTTGGTGTCTGTAGACTTCCAGTGACATATCTACAAATTTAGCTAAAGTGTATTACCAAGAAAAAGAGAAAAAAAAAATTATTCAAAAGATCCCACAACTAATTTTTGGAAGTCATCAGAAAAAAAAGGCATAGTATAATTAATTTGTCAATTGGGCATATTATTTTTTGCCATTTGGATGGCTTAGCTCATTATAAGCTGCATGGTGTGGCAGACATTTTGAAAAACATTTTGAAATTTTGATTATCATCTTCTCCTGGTATGTGTAGCCCTGACTTCAGTGAAGCATCTCATGTTGCTATCTTCTATCAACGTTCACATAGGGTATATTTCATGCTCTGAGCAGCAGAATTTGGGCCATGGTGAAAACCGATGTAACTCTCATTTTCTGTTTCATCTCACTGTTGCTTTCCCAAAACTTTTAAAAGAGCAAAATAATTTTTTTGTTGTTGTTGTTGTATCTTAGTTACAAAATCTAGGGTTTCAGCCAGGGCACAGCATGGATTATATTGAGTGACACTAGTTTCTGTACCAAAAGGCTGAAAATAAAAACAATGAGGGCTGAAGGGGGGGTCTCTTAGTGATGCTTTCCCTCTAGGCAACCACAGTCTCTAACCGGACCTAAACCAGCTAATTGGAATCCTCTCATTGAAACATCGATCGATTCCTAGACAGTCTAATGAACTGCTAAAGTATCACAGGCTGGAATAAATTGTTATTCAAATCTTGCTGTTCCTTAACCAGGAAAAAAAGAAAATTTGAAAATATAGGACAGGTAAATCTCATATAAAGCTTAGCAATTCATACCCTAAAAAGTATTATTACTCACAATAAGAAATATTTTAATTGCCATTTGACTTGAAGACCAGCAAAAATATTATGGTTTCGCTGTCACATATCTGCAGAGTTTATACACTATTCATTAATTTTTGTTCTAGAGTTTGTAACTTCATACTGGAAAAAAAACCCAACCAAACCTCTTGCTGATTCATCTTATGATATTTATTTTATTAATGCTTAAATATTCCCTTTCTGTTTCAAACATATTATAATAATATGGCAGTAATTCAAAGGAAAATGAAATTACCGGTTAGGTTGCAAATAAAATAAAATATCATCTGTTTTTATGTGCAGCCTGTTCTGATTGAATTTGGTTTTGGGAGGCTTGATGCCACAAAATACAGTTGAGAAAGGGAAAAAACAACAGGAGATGAGTTAAGGAAAGTGTTTGAACCTTTGTAGGATAAAATTATTTCTGAAAGTTATAGTTCATACTAACATTGATAGGGAAGAACAAGAATACATTGGGACAATATAAGCTTCTGTTGCTACTTGGTGAGATGATTGCATGTAAAGATGTTCAGCTGGGGTATACACTGATGAGTACACGTGTTAGTCCCTTGGAAATGAGCTATGCTGGGAGAAAAAAAGAGAATATACTTAGAAAAAAGTTATTAATCTGCCCTTTCCTCTTAAAAGCAGTGCTTGTGATAACTGTGAATCTCTCGTAACTTGAGGGCAGTGCATCATTCATGTATGGATGCTGGGTTTCTCTTGGTGTCTCTCAGAGAAACTTCTATCTCTTCATACTCCCAACTAAGACCATAAAGACCGAGAGAGCTGTGATGCAGCTGCCACCCCATACTGGCTTCAGTGCTAGTGCTGAATCCAGTGCCAGTGTTGTTTTTTAGCAATCTTTGTAGTAATTTATTTGTTCAATGGATAGCTAGAAATACTTTCCTGTCGATCAGAAGAAATTCAGATGGTTTCTTTGGGGCCTGATACAATCTGTGTTTAGAGTATTCACTCAATCAGAGTGCTTGCTCAAAATAAAGGACTCTGCCAGGCAGAAATCAGAATGAGTTCACCCCAGGTTGGGTAAGACATGAATGTGGCCCAGCAGAGGCTGAAGAAGATGCATTGTTCTGTAACAAATGTCACTAACAAAATTCCTCAGAAATGGAAAGTAGTAGTTTTATAAAGTTCTACTTCTAATCAGAGAAAAAATATGCATCAAAATAGCTACCCTAACCCCAGCAATCTTTTTTTTTATTTCCCCATGCAAAGCAGAGGAATATTACCCTCTGAAAGAACTAAAAATATTTTCTCAACTCCTGGTCTTCAAATGCTATCACAAAACTAAACTCCGCATCTCCAGCTTGCACAGAAATAGCTTGGAGACCAGCAGTGGCTCCACAGAAGGGTCCTGTTCTGCCTGCCTTGCTCTGGCATCAGCAAGGCTGTTGTGTCAAAAGCTAAAAGTCTGAGCTCAGATGCATACCTGATGGCATCCTGAATCTGTCAGGAGAGAGAGATAACAGGTGTATTTTATTTAGATACTAATTTTTCCAATTCCTTTTTTTTCCATTCACAAAATTATACTAGTCTGTTTACAATAATAGTGTACAACTGCCTGCATTTCTACATCGATATTGCTAAGTTACAAGCTCATTGTAAGATCTTAAAGGTTTTCAGTGCTGGGTATTATGCACCCGTAGCCAGATGGTGTCAGGGTTAGGCTACAAGGGTGCCGCAAATATCCAAAGTAGGGATCAAATGCAAGGACTGGCTTCTTTATGTGCTTGTTGCTCATGCCGATACCCTTATACTACAGCTTGTGTTACTCCAAGGAGGAGGCAGATGGATGTAAAAGAATGATGAACATAACCTAAGCGACTATGTGGCCTGCAAACTAATACTGCTTGTATTTTTGCCGGTTGTCCTTAGGTCTGCCCAGTACCCACTTGATCCTAACTCAACTGAAAAGCAGTTGAGTTGACTGTTAACTATCCCCATGTTTTCAAGCACCTCTGACTACCCTCCAGGTTTATTACTGATTTTCCTGTGTGTTCCAGCTCCACGCTGTCTACTCTGATTTATTCCATATGTCTTAAATTGAAATATGTCATGGTATGGAGGAAGTTCGTAATCCCTCTCAAGTTTCTGTTGAATACTGCTTGAATCTATGTGATGTCTGTTGCTTTATATTACCCCCTGATAAAGGCTGTATTGAAACGGTCTAAAATACCAGCTGCTTCTTTCTTTTCAACTCTTGCTTTATCTTCTGGTAGTCTACCTTTCAGTATTAAACGTTATAAACCCACACTCTGGCTTGTATATAAAATGCAAAACAGACCAGAAACATCATGAAATGCTTATAGCTAAAGCTGTGTTTACTGTAGTGCTAACATCAGTGTTGCAATTACCTAACCGTGATCTCAGCTGCAAATGTGAAACGGTGCAGCTACCCTGCTACCCTGCTCTATGCCACTCCAGATTCACTTCTGGGATAGCAATGGGACAAGGACTGTGACATCTCTACTGTCTACAAGAGATGTAGACATCTCTACTGTTACTGGACTGTATGACTTCATTGTTATGCTGGTAGAAAAATAACCCTTTCTGCACTCCCTGTTTGAAAAAGAAACAAATCGCTCCCTACAATACTGCAAAGCTGGATCAACTGAGCTATTTTTAAAACTAGATTTAAAAAACTGTTGCTAATATATTAAGCAATTGTATTCCCTGTTATATGGGCATATAACAATGTATTTTTCCATCCTGGATATGACCTACAGGGAGCATTAAGGTTTCCCTAGCTTTGAATGTCCTGAAATAGTTTGTAAAGGACCTTTTTATTTCTTTCCTTTTTTTTTTTTTTTTTTAGGAGAGAAGGCCTATGGCTCTTGCATAAAAAAATGCTTGTAGGACTGCACTCCTCTATTTGCATTCTCATTTATTCAGGCTATGTGTCCAGACTGACAGCTGGCAAGGGCAAAATGCAAGACACAGTGCTTTCTCAGGGACTGGCCCGCGAATGTGGAATGAATCAAGGGCCCTAATAAGACCCAACACTTTCTCTTCTACGTGTAAGAGCCATAACTTTGACTTTCCCTTTTCTAACAGAAACAGTACACCTCACACACTATTTCCTGGGGACAGAATAAGGAAAAATAGAACAGGAGGGATGCTGCTCCTGTTTTTTAAAGCATAACCAAGCTTGGCACAGGTGCCCTAGTAATGAGAGAAGGAAGGCAATGTATTTAGAAATAGACTAGAACAGAAACCACAAATATACCTGTTCAAACTGCCCAACATTAGAAGAAGAAACATCTTATTTAAACATTAAATGCAGATGATAACAATCCTCATCAATCACCTCACTGAAACCCATACTAAACTAGGCTTTAACGTAATAGGTTTCTGAATTTGCCTAAACAGATAGTTAATACAGATTGTAATGTTATCTAGGAATATTCTGTATTTAATTTTCTTCTGAGTTCTTTTGTCTCTTCTATGTATTTATAAATTTTGTTTCCTTTTTGAGGATGAATTCTAGACTATTGAATCTATCATCATCACACTTTTTTACTTTTTCTCCTGAAATCCTTAAGAAACATATCAGTAATAAAGATGAGAATCAAAGTCATGAGTTGGTGGGAAAGGTTTTTTAATCTGGCATTGAATTTCAGATGGTCACGACACTTTTCTTAGTGCTCCATATTACATCTATTTTAAATGCAGTGCACATGCATAAGCAATGAATGAAAGACTGTTTTAAACGGATTCATGAAAAACAAATGACTTTGGGGGAAAGTAAGAAACCCCTCAGTAACTTACCATGCATTTATAAGAAATAAATCCAGATAAAATCTTCCTGCTATGGTTATTATGGTCATTATGTATTTTTTTTTATTTCAATAAATCATAAATGATGATCAGTTTATAAAAATTTAGGACTAGGTCAAACAAATGAAAAATATGAACCATAGACTGATGCATACTAGTGAGTGTTGCTATTTGCTTAGGGACTCATAGCCCATTTATCAACCCTGATCCATTTACTGATCCTAGAATCCATCTCTACTTTCTAGTTTCTTTTCAGTATATGTGGAAAACTGAACAGAAACCCACATGCAACTGCACTTAAACCTAAACTTGATGTTACAGGTTATTGAACTGGATGCAGAGATCAGTCTGTTAGAAAAGGTCAAACTACAATAATTTTCAGCATGCTGTAGCAAGTTCTGCTCATCAAAAAGGGAAAATTTTGGAATTAGTGGTCTTTTCCACTGCAAATTAAGAATGCAATTTTAAGCAATAAGTGAAAAATGGCTGTACTAGGTCAGATGAAACGTCCGTCTGCTTTAGGACCCTGTCTCTGAGTTTAGCCAGTAAGTGAAGAGAGGTTTTAAAAAAAGCCTATGAGACTTTTGCAAGTACTCAATAACCTAGACGGATTCTCCTTGATTTGCTGTTCCTTTTCTAGCAACTTCTGCTGTTCCGTTTGCCTTCTGACTCCTGCTAGACATTGAATTGATACCTTGTAAAAAGCATCCTCAGCAATCCCACAATCAATTATTTCGCTTCCTGTTAGTAATGTACATTATTTCATAGTCATTCAAACTGAATTTCTCTGGTTTTTTATCACCTAGTTTCTCAGTATCTTAAGAATCACTTGTGACCCCTTTGAGGCTAGGTTTTAATCGGCTTGGCTACTTTGGTATCAGCTGACAACTGCTTTATTCAATACTTTCCCTTTCTCCATATTATTTATTAATATTGGTAATAAATACATTAAATATTTCCATCTATGTTATGTAATTTGTATGTATTAATCAACATTAATAATTTAACCTTGTATTTTATAAATAATTAATATTTATTAAAAGGAGAACCATAAATGGAAACATTTGAATTCTGTATAACAAATATCAGCAGTCTTTGAGAATGTTTTCCTGAAAAATGTGTATAATGTAGTAGTCTTTTCTTATGCATTGTTCACAGCAGGGATGCTTTATCAAAGTGTTATATACCATTTTAAGGTATACCAGGGGTGGCAGTTAGAAAATGGTATTTTCATAGGGTTTTACAACTGACTGTGGCTTTTTGTGAATCAGTTATTTTGATAAATATACACATATATCAGTGTATGTGATACCTGACACATTGTCCATCAGAATGGTTCTTGAAATCCTTTCCAAGAATATAAGCCAACTGTAGCTTACAGAGGAAATTGCATCTGATATGGTGACAAAACAAGAAAAAGAAGAGGCCTCAAAGACTCTTTCATGGCATTGTCCTTCACTGGTAAGGCAGCATCACTAAACTGCGTGAGTCTGTTATTGAAGGACTGGTCTAATTCTATACGTTTGTGAATTGTTGCCTGAGGTTGGCTGCAGGTGACACTTGAAAACCTACAGTTTAATTGCGAAGGATTAATAAAACCTAGTGTATGCTCAAGAGGCTTTCTCTCTGCAGCTTCTAAAATCAGCTTTTACTATCTAGGCCCATAGCTGGCGAGGAAAAGGGATGGGGAAAAGGTAATAATTAATCCTCTCATCCTCCACAAT
>NW_008825533.1:1236072-1242651 GCF_000699105.1 Pygoscelis adeliae
CCAAGTAGGAATGTGAATGTTTCCCTTTGTTATTATTACCACTACTATTACTTAGAGTAAGCAGTGACAGTATATCCCCTCCACAAAACAAGGAAAGAACCAAAGAAGCATTCACGATCCTAAGAACTGCAGTTCTTACCTCGAGCAATGCCTCTTTCCTTCAGTGTGGAATAACCTTGTTCTCAGCCACCACCTCGATTTCATTAGAACTTCTGGTAAGGTTATATTCTCTTCCCTGTGTGCAAGGATTTCAGAGTCTGGCTTTCACTTTGCCCAATACTGTTGGGTGACATCATAGACCTAGTAATTGAGAAAATTTAATACATTTTTCTGATGCAATCAAGACAATCTCATGCATTTTTCTCAGTTATACTTGTTATTAATAATAGGTATTTTTTAATGCTATAATGTTTAATGAATATCTAGTTTATTTTAATACTCTTGTCCCTACTCCAAGAGACTAGACTCCAAAGTAGGCAAATGCAGGATATGGAAATATACATAGAAATGCAGAATAGGAGAATAGAATTAGTCAAGGAAGATCATCATCATTTAACAAATAAATCATAAGGCACTGTTTAGATTTTTCAACATTTTGAGCTACACAGGCTGGAAAAATTGAGGTTGTTACAGTCTTTTGTCTACATACTTGTGCGCAGGGAACTGCAGCTCTGCAAAATGACACTAATTAGCTGAAGATTGTTAAGGAGAAAGAGCTTTCCATCCATCAGGAAAAGGCACAGCACAGCAGCCTGAGCATTGCCAAGACCCAGCGCACTGCTGCTCAGTAATACTGATGAGTTTTATTAGTTTACAGTATCTAGCTGTGTTTTTATGGTTTGTGAAATGAATGAATAGTATATAAACTGCACTTTAACATAACAAGATACCACTGTTCTTCTAGTTTGCTTTCCAGGAAAAATTTCTCAGATGTTCCCCAGTAAGAAGTTTTGTTTGTTTTCTGTGGGCTACATCCCAGGTTCTTGGACAGTGCTTCTTATCACTACTATAGAAAAAGTGTAATAAATGGGGTCATTCACATTATTGTTAGTGATGGACAACAGTCAAAACCTCCAGAGGTTTGGATCAGCTTGGACAAGCACTGATAAATCTGGACTTTCTAAACTCCAGGAGGCTCCTTTGACCATCTCTTTAACACTCCACTTTATTGTAAGCTTCTAGCAAGGAGCTCTCAAAGTCTGTTTGTTTTTATACTTTTTGCCTCGCTGGCCTCAACTTGTTTTCACTCTATGGCAGATAGATTTGGGTTTCAATTGTGGGGCACTGGTGCAAGACAGCTCTGTTTCAGATTCATGAATCTCAGTATTTACACAGTTACAAGACCATTACTCAGCCTTAAGGCTCCAATACATGCCAATGGAAAGGGTAACTACAAAACAATGATGAAAACCTGGGTTTGCTTACCTAAAACAATTATTTGGAACGGCATGGGAAAAGTTGACTTGTTGTCTTCAGTGTACCAAGAAAATGTTGTGCAGTAAATTACTCTGCCTTCATTTGAGTAACAAAATGTCATATGTAGCACATAAGGAAGTCACACATTGTTATATTTAAATATTTTAAAATATTACACATTGTTATTTTTCTTTAAATACATTGGTAACTATTCCTAAACCAGTTATTTTTCTGGCTACTTATTGTAGCCTCTCTTATGCATGCTTAAGAACTTTTAACAAGTTAAATCCCTTTTTCCTCAGAGTTATGTGGAAACTTTTACTTCTTTTTTAACCAACTTTATGTGACTTAGAACAGAAGGCTGTTTTTTTTAATTTGATCTTTCTGACTGAAAAATCACTAATCCTAATGACCTCATTTCTGAGTCCATCTGTGGTAAAAGAAGGTGAGATGCAGACAATCCCCTCATTTGCCGTGTTATTTAAGGGGCTTTGGATTTTTCTGAGGATGCAAAACTTCCACTTCCTTATGTATGCAGCAGATTTCAGAGAACCATCCTCCCTGATATTAGGAAGAAATTTCTTCTGGATGTCAGAAATTTAACTCATACCATTTCTTCATTTAGAAGGCATAACATACTGTAACTATTAATAATTACTACTCAGATTCCTGACTATATTTTTATCATTGGAATGTTGGAGCTGGAAATAGCAACACAGGCACACATGCATACACATGAGGCTCCCAAAGAAAACATTTTCAGAAGAAAGCAGTATCCATAAAATTTGAAGTGGTAATTCATTGAGTTTAGATGATTAAGTGAATAATTAGCAGCCTTCTACTGAATATTCTAGTTTGTAGATTATCAAATTTGTTGCCATTCTTAGAATATTCCTGTCCCCACAGTGGAGAATCTAAAAATCTAAACCAAATAAAACAGTTAATATCTCATCAAAATCAGCAATATTTCATCTACTTTCCCACTTAGCTTCACTTTGTTAAATCCTTTAGCAGTAGAAAGTTGTTTACATTTGAAATACATGTTCCATCCAGGCTAAATAGCTGGTAAATATATTTTCCTCTCTAAAAACAAAACAAAACAAATAAAAAAACCCTTACTGTTTAAAATATCTCCAGAAAATAAAACTCATAAAAATATTTCTGTTATCAGTCATAGATTAATATCTGATTAATGTCCAAAATAATTTATATTTTCAGAAACAAAAAGGGACTGTTTTCAGTACAGACTTTTTCCTGCAATGTGTTCTTCCTTTTCTTGTTGCAAAGTTTTGACATTTACTGATGCTTAATAAGGCACAGAGTGAATACACTGATTTATTTAGCATTGTTCTCCGAGACATATACTTTCAAATCACTGGCTAAAAGGAAAATAAAGAAAGCATAAATTCTCTGTTCCAGCAAAGGGCAATAGCTTTGCAAACCACCAGAATGCAATTTTAGGTTTACATGTACCCTAAGAAACAGGTAGTCCTGAGTAATACTTCTTCTATTAATAACCTACTGCCTCTTTTTGGAAACCATATAAACAAGTATGTTTGGTGATAATTCCAACTGTGCATAGCATAGCATTTGTTTGCAAACAAGTCTTTTGCCATTAAGAGCTAATCCACCCTGCCTGCTTATTGCTCCACTGGGACGTTGTTCCTGTAAACCCTTGTAGCACGTGCAATGGGAAGCATGAGCCTGCCAACCCCAAATCCTTTCCCCGCAGGGCCAGGAAGGATTGGTGGAGGTCTGCAGGATCCACCACCTGATAGCAGACCAGCCTGAGCTTGTGCTTCACCAACCTCACCTTGTAGCATAACACCTTGGCTTTTTATTTTGCACTTTCAGAGCAATGAAGCAGCTGCAGAGTGCCGAGAGTTTCTCTCTTCTCACTGCAGAAAGTCACTTCCATAATTTAGTCTTATATGTGAGTACACTTATTTAAGGCTTGAGCTCAGGGCAGTTGGAGCTTATTGATGCTGTGTGTTTTGATACAAAGGAGACTCTCTGGCCCCAGGACAAGACTCCCCCACACACATGTGCCACGCTCCACACCTGCACGTCAGGGGTCTTGACTCTTTCAGCATCTCATCATCACTGCATCAGCTGGTGGCACTCTTGCAAACACTGCATAATGATGAGTCCCTCATGGGGGCTGAGCATCTGGGGGAGATGAAATCTTAACAAGCATCACCCCAAATTGCCATAAAAATGCAGGAAGAGAAACAGAGAACACCTAAGATACTTTCTGAGTATCTCACTCACTCCACTCCACATCTCACCTCACCACTGCAATCTCTCAAGATATCACATCCTATTTTTGTGATGCGTTGGGGAGAAGCAACAGGCATGGGCATAGGCATAGGCTGGATTGAGTTTGTTAGTCACAGGTTTATACAAACCTTCTGGGGAGGCAGCTGCTCACTGTTTTAGGGTGTTCTCATTTGGCTCTTTTCTGTGGGAAAAGCATGAGATGGAGGGCAGAGTCTCATCACCTTGTTTTTCTGGGATCACTTTAATTGCAAGCACTCCTGAGTTCAGAAGCAGAGACTAGGAACAGGAAATTGTAGACGGACTGGCAGAAAGAGACACGGCCACATTCTGGCACCTTGTCTATACATATGTGCTGGAGAAATGCATACCTTTGAAGATGAACTCCATGTGCTATTTTAGAATGTTTATACATGAAAAACCAGTTTCAACACTGGCTTTGGTACCTCTCAAATAAATGAGACAAGAAAGTAAAACACTACTGTTTCACAAGCTAACTAATCTGATCCTGATTCTAGGCACTGCAATACATTTATAATACTTCACAACATATGGTGTCTAGAGGGAACGTTACCTTCTTTCAACAGTCTGGCAAATGTGTTTTGAGATAGTCTAATGACAGGAATGATTCAAGGGGTTTCACTGGTTTGCTCTGGCACACGGGTAATCTGGACACAAGTGCTTTTAAATGGCATTTTCAAAACTTTCCATGAGATAATGGTGGTTCTTACGGGATTTACTTCAAAGCAAAACAGATATCTCAATCCTCTCTTACGCATCTAAAGGCACCACACCTTTGAGTCGACATTATATTCTTCACTGTGCACTCCATGCATCAGAGTTAGGTGGAATAATTTATCTTTCTAATAAAAAGAAATGATGGGAACGGTAAAGGTTTTGAACAAACATGTTGCGCTTGTATCTAAATAGCTGTAATGTTTCCTTTTATTGATCCCTGATGTGTTGGCTGCTGTGGGAAATGACAGTGTATCGGCACACGAGAACAATCATCCAACGTAGCTGGGTTAAATGTTATTGTCATCTGACTTAGCTGAATTCATATAAAGGCATTTTGGCCAGTAGCTTCCAACAGCTAGCCCCATTATAATTAGAATTTGTTAGCACTGTTGGTGGTGTATTGTCTATTTTTATGCCCCTGGTTTTCTTGCTGGAATGTCTGAAAGGTGTTAGCATGTTGTACTGCTCCGTCACCGCCTTGTGAAGGTGAGGCGTTGATGGATCGTAAGCTGGGTGCCAGTCTTATAATAGGAATCATATGGTTTGGGATGCCTGAGACCACTGCTGGGAAAAACAGACAGAGGTGAAATGATCATGGACCATTTGGGGTAGGAAAATTAAAGAAAAGACCATTTACAGGAAATATTTTAAGCCTGCTAATTGCTTGGTGATCTGCAGCAGACTTCCATTTGATTACGCATTTGGACTGCTGCAAGGCATATACCATTTCAGTATCTTTGGCTCTCTGTAGAGCTCCATTGATGATCTAATGTGTAAAGCATTGGTTTATTAACTCACATGCTTTGCATTTTCACCAAAAACGAAATAAACTGGGAATGGTGAAGGTGGGATTTGAGCTCCTGTGAAGCTGAGCTCATCTGTAAAGGCAACAGAGATGCACCAAATCAGCCAAGAAGACCAGAATCGCTGTACTTTTGAGAAGCACGCTGTGTGCCAGGGAGAAAAGACTTGGAATCATCTCTATTGGTATGTTCTTTAAAAGCAGTGTAACATCTACATGTCTTTCTTTTAGAGTTACAACAAAACTTGATTTAGTTTGCGAGCAAAACAGTAGATGAATCCAGGTTTGTCCCTGTTTAGTTAAATGACCTTTGGGAAGTGTCTTGGGAGTTTCTCAGCCCGAGTCCCAAATTAGGCGTTGTTGTAGCACAGAGCATATATAGCTGTAGAACACAACTACTAAAAAGCACAGAACAGTGACAAGTCTCCTGGTTACTGAGTCCAATGGCTTGATATCACAGGCGTTGTGTCATATAATGCTCTGCGTAAACTCAGAATTATATAGAGCCTTGGCCTTCAATATTCCCATCTTAAATTTCTCCTAGAAACTCACTCCTCTGAAGGAAAGTGTTTCCAACTCACTATATATTTTAGACGAACTTTCACAGAGAAAAAACGGATTAGCTATAAAAGGCTTGAAATTAATTCTATAGACTATGGACTACTAAAGTACAAAGTGCCTAGACTAGTACATACTAGTACTTAGTATGTACTGGAAAAGGCACAAGTAAAAAACCAGCAAAAATAAGGAGGTTTTATAAATCAGAAAGCTATCCTGAAGCTCAGATACTAAATCTTTGTCAAAAAACATTGCAAAGATCATAACAACAAAACATGGATCAAATGTTCTTTTTCTTAAAAGAATGAGCCCCCCTTACTTCATTAAATAATTATGAAGGATAATACTGTAGCATCATGAAGGAGTTTTCTTTAAGATGTCAATAGACAGTTCAACATGCAATCTCTGTCTTTCTATGTTTACGCATCACCTTTCCAAGACGTTAGTGGAAAGTTGCCTGCTATTGTTTCTTAACATCAGTTATTAAATATGTTGCATGGATTTTTCTTTGAAGATAAAGTTCACTTATTAGAAATGAAATATTACTTTGAAGCTCAGAAGAGGTAAGATGCAAAAAATTGGTTGCTGAGACACAGAATGCACTATTTTTTCCCTTTCCTATTTGTTCTCCTATTTATTAATAAAGCAAACAAATCTATCAAATCCAAAACAAAGCTAATTAGTTTGCAGAGAACAAATTAATTGAAAGACATTGACCACTAACGTTCCCTGCCCCCCCCCCCCCCCCCCCACAACAAACATGTGGGAAGCCCTTTTTCACCCCCGCT
>NW_008825533.1:1242745-1248623 GCF_000699105.1 Pygoscelis adeliae
GCTCGCCCCCCCCCCCAGCCAGTAATATAGCATGTGGTAGATCCTTTATCACCGCAGTTAATTGTTTATACTAGAAAGTCAACCTTCCTTGCTGGCATGGATAATCTTGCCAAGTGGAATTATTAGGTCTGGTCTCCTGCCAGAGTTTACTCCCAGACTTCATTATTTAACTGTTTCTTTGTATAGAGATAGGTTGTCATTGAAGTTGGCATGAATTACTATGCTACTTTTGTGCATACATTCACCAGAGCTGTGGGAACAAAATGAAGGATCTTGCATACACACAGAGATATTACAATAAGAGGCCTCATTTCCTCTTCAAATAAGTTAACAGCATGTGAAAAGAGAAGCATGGAAAACCATGTGTGAAGAGCACAAAGAACTCAGAACTCATTTTAAGAAAATGTGGATTTTGCATTAATTTTCTTAATTGCCTGCAAACACTTCCTGACAAGGTAGCCCTCTGTCACTTGAAACCTTGCTGCCAGACTGGTCCCCATTGCCTACACAGTATGATGAATATAGGCAGACAAAACAATTTCTTGCTGTCTCAGTTGCGTAAAACAAGTTGCCTTTTGAAGAACCCAGAGGTCTACAGCACACAGTCAAAACATTATCCTGGTAATGTTGATGCACTGCAGAAATCTCATAAAACTGCCATGGTGAGCCATGCTCTGTTTTGCGGTCTTCACTGTAAAGGTTATGCAAGCACTGGAGGGCACATGGCTTATCACAATATTGAGTAAATGAAAGCTGCTATGATCTCAGAGGAGTCATTTATAGTTTTAAATTGACAGAAAGGATGAAAATTCTGATAGAAGGAACATATCAGTCACCAGATGAATTTGAGCAAATGATTGCTCATTAAGAACACAAAGAACGACCTACCAGATGCATAGTAGTGGTGGATATACAGAGCACAGCAGCAGCATGATTTCTCCTTCCTTTCCCAAACTTCACTGGCATTTCAAAAACTCAGAGCACAAAGGTCCACTGGAAAAACAGAAAGAAAATAATCTTTTCCCCACTCCCTTTGTCTTCCCTTTGATTTTCTTATCACTTTTCTTTAAATAACTCTCATAAAACAAAATCTTCCACTGCTCAATGGAAGGTTTAGTAAAAGCAGTCCCATGAGCTGAGAGTATGTCCCACAGCCACTGCTGATGCTGAGCTCCTCTTCTTGGGCTTTCAAAGCCTCATTATGGTCTTCATGTTTCTGAAGAGGTTATTTCAGTGACATGAGGAAAATAACATCTTTAACTTTAGTTCTGTCTCTCAAGGAAATAAGAGGCCCATTTTAAGCACTTTCTTGTACTGGATTTTCTAAATATAAAAGGAACATTTTTATTTTTTATAGAAACAAGAAGGAATGGCTGAGAAAGACAGACAGGGACTGAATGCAGCAACGGGAGCCAGGAATTCCTGCGTTCTACGTCTGGCTCTGATCTCTGGGGTCTTTAGCGCATGACTTGGTTCTCATCCCTCGATGCCCCTCCCTTTCAAATAGCAATTTTAAATTTAAGTAAAAGCCATGCAAGGCAAATCATTAGCTGATGAGGAACAATTCATTAGCAGATTCTTGGAAGGTGGCATTATAATCACATTGTAGGATGGTTGATTTACCTCACCACAAGAAAGGCTGTTACAGATCATAACTTCTGCATTTTGCTTGCCAGGATTGCAAGCCTCTGGGTCCGAGAAAAGCTGTGTGGTGATCTGAAGGCTGGTAAGACAAGCACAAGAACTTGTGCAAGTATCAAGGCTTCATAAGTATGACAGAAGAGTAAAGAAGTAAGTCACTACTGCTGAAGTCCTTTTGTGACTCGCTAAACCTACTCAGAAGAGGAACAATTGGAGGCTGAAGATTTCCTCAGATATAATTGTTTGGGGTCATGCGCAGTGGGAAAAAAGCCAATCCCTTATGAATGCTGACTCTATTTAAATCCAGTAGGTGCTCTGGGGCAAATATTTAAATTGTAAACAAGGATTTTGACCACAAAATACACATTTAAAAAATACATGATAACTTATGACAGACTGTGTTTTCCTACAGCATAATGTAATATTGTAGTTGGAGCCCTTGGGACTGTGGAGAAATTCAACCTCAGGTTGTGTGGAAAGGGTGAAGGAGATGGAAGCTGAAAGACATTGCTTTCAGAGCTCTTATGTAGGCAGCAAACTGAACTGTAATTTTTCCATTTCTCAGAACCACTACCTATCCTTGAAGCAATTGGACCTACCACAGTCTTGCTTCACAGCTGCCTGCCCCCATCACCCTTTCAGTGAGCAATAAACATTATGTGCCATTGTTCAATTTCTACAGAAAGCTCCTTCTGAGAAAGAGTTTATTTTAGAAAGTTTCTTAAGATACCTCTTCGTCTTGCTTCGTCTATTCTTCTTACTTTATAAAACCTCTTTTCCTTCCCTCTGCTTCCTTCTTTCCCTTTCTAACTCTGATCTAAATTAGAAAACTGATTTTCCCAGTATCAGGGTTTTTTTAACTTTTCTTCTTTTTTTTTCCATTCTTCCCACCACACCTCATATCTTTTATACCCTACCTCTGCCGATGTAAGATATCCCCAAGTGTTTAGGACCAGACAGGAACAAGACAGCAAAGGACCATGCCAAGTACACTATCTTCATCTCCCCTGTGAAGGGGAGTGAGCGTGCAAACACAGCTCCATGCCATTCCCAGAAAAGTTTGGCATGTTCCAAAACAAAAAAATTCGACAGGTAGCAAGGCAGACACCGTATCTTATCTTTGCAAATCTTATCCAGGATCCTTGCGGATAGAGCCGGGAGCCTGGAGAAGGCACCTCCTGCCCCTCATGTTTTGCCACCAGATGGCAGCCATTGTTGGTGGAGGAGAAGATGATTTCCTCCTCTCTCTCTTGCCATTAATATTTTCTGGAAGTTGTGGTTACAGCTTAATGCTGTTGCTGCTGCTATCTCACTTGTGATCTTTGGTGAACCCAGGCAAAATGACAGCTGTTTCTTCAATGAGTTTTCGTACCATCAAAGGAGCCTGGGAATCTGTTCCCAATTGTGGACTGGAAGAGGCTGTGCTCAACAACTTGGCCACTCCCAGTTTTTTTCTCCCTTTTAGAAGAGGGAGGTATCAAATAACTTTCCATTTTAAACCATCAGGAAAATTACATATCTTCCACTTCAAGCATATGACCTTGAAAATCATAGGGCAGGAGGCTTCAGGAACTGCTCTTGTGGCTGCCTAAATATGACTACTCCCTGCCTGATTCCATGGTGCTGTCATATTTTGGAGCTGTTGTGTGCGGCACACAGCATTGCAGCATCCCAACAGTCGTGCAACCAAAGACCTTCAACTAAAAACCCCCGGGGCCCTAAATTCCAGTTCAGGTGAAGTTGTCCTGGAGTGCAGCCAGGCAAACACAGGCACACACTAAATAAAGCAAATTTTAATCTGGGACATTTCAATGTTTCTGTGTTCACATTTAGGCAAGCCAGGACCTTTCTTTGATACAGGGTCCCCAGAAAACTCCTGCTAACTTCTGCTTAGCTCCTACACGAGTGCTCTGCAAGGTTGTGTGTGTTGGGAAATCTGAGCTTACAGTTCATCTCTTCGGTCATGGAAATAAATGACTGTTGTATACATCACCTTCTCTTATTTACCCATGCTAAAGGATGGTTTCCAGTTGGTTTTTTTGTTTGCTTTTTGTAGGTTGTCTCACTGGTGTATTCACTGAGTCAAGGAAGCAGACAAAGGCATATGGGTATTATCTCTTCCCTGAAAACAAAAGGAACAGCTCTGTTTCAAAGGTATGACAGATATGACCTCCTACCACAGTTCATTCCATTAACTTTTTGAGTAAGATTTTTTGAATTATCATATTCCTATAGTTCTATGCAACTGAAATACCACGTATCACATTCAGCAACATCATAATGTAATAACACACTAAAGGAATCAAGTGCCTCTGTAAGGGTTCAGGGTTTGATCCTTGAGCTCTTTAATGTGCAGTGACACTTTCTATCCTTACAGTTGGCTCCAATACTCTGCAGAAGCAATACACTTTTTTTTTTCCCTAAGAATAATGAGTTGAAATCTTTCTCTTGTGTTGAGGAAGTCATAGCTACAACCCAAAACTTGTTTAAGCAAGCCATAGAAAAATGAGGTTTGAACTACAGACAGAATAAATAGAACAAAAGTAAAATGACAGACAATCTGTTTCAGTGGATTTCCCATAGTATTTGTTTACTTTTTTCCCAGTTATATGCCCTTGCTGATTTAAATATTCGTGAAAGTGGAGTGAAGCACTTATAGCTGTGGCCTAAGTCAAA
This sequence comes from Pygoscelis adeliae, assembly GCF_000699105.1. Classification (NCBI taxonomy): domain Eukaryota; kingdom Metazoa; phylum Chordata; class Aves; order Sphenisciformes; family Spheniscidae; genus Pygoscelis; species Pygoscelis adeliae. The sequence goes on from NW_008825533.1 coordinate 1,247,063, forward strand.
TATACTGTGTGATGCAGAAGGCTTGAGGCTGTAAAGTGAGATTTGGCTCTGTGGTTATGTTTGACGATGTAACAGGCCATTTAGTCAGTTAACTTCAGGTCTGGGGTTAAAGACATTTAATTGTTCATCTTGCTTTTTGTATTGCCGTTTGGAAGACACTTCTCCTTGGCTTGGATTTCTTAAAAAAGATACAGAGAGATGTCCCAAATGCTCTTGCTTTTCTCAGGATGTGCCATCATTTCCTTCCTAATCCATGCATTAAAGAAAGGCTATTTTGAATGACTTTGATCCTTCATATTCTTGTAATACATTTCTTGCCAGGGGATGGATGTAACATTTCATTTGTGCCTGCAAGCCAACACCTGAGCTGCAGCTATCCTGACGATACTGAAACAGGCGGCCAAGATCTAGTAATGTAACAACCATATTTGAAGCAGAACTAAGGTAAATTTGGCAGAAAAATTAGCTCAAGGAACTTTCACAGTTTAAGAAGTTTGAGAGTCTGTTTCTTGCAGAATTACAGAATTTTTACTAATGCTGACTTCAAATTCCACTTTTACCAAACATGGATCTCTTTCAAGTATACTCTCCTTGCCATTTTGGAACTGCACATGGGTTTGTTAAATGAATACATGTTAATGTCATGTGGGTGAAGGGGTTCTTTTTTTCTCCCTCTTAGGAGCAACACAGAATTTCAGAGAGAATATTTTATTTTCCTGATTGTTTGATTTTTTTAAAAATATAAATGTAGGTCTCCCCTAAAAGGAGGTGAATGAAGGCACATGGTATCTAAAACTGCCATAAGGCTAGAACGTAAGACTGAGATAACAGCTCGATAGATTTTTTAATTCAGATTTTTTAATTCCTTAGGGTGTTTCGCTTCCTTCTGTCATGACTTATTGACACAGATTTCTCTCTAATCATAGCTCTTCAGGCAGCATCCTGTTTATAAAATTTACTTCAACCATTCATCCTGAAAACGAGCTTAAATGCAACATCTTTACAGAACATATCTTTTGTACCTTCTTACTCAAGAGAGGTTATTTCTGAACTATTTTTTTTCCCCTCTGGGAAGATATTGTGGTCTGCAAAGAAAGCAGGGTTCCAGGGCATAAATAGAGTTGTCTTCTTCCTAGCTCTGCTATTTTTATGGTATAGTATGTGTATGTATTTGAGGCTCACCATTCTTTCCTGATGTTTCCATACCATAACAGTGAAAATGCATGCTTTCTCTCTTCCTTCCTTCCTTCCCTCCTTCCTTCCTTCCTTCCTTCCTTCCTTCCTTCCTTCCTTCCTTCCTTCCTTCCTTCCTTCCTTCCTTCCTTCCTTCCTTCCTTCCTTCCTTCCTTCCTTCCTTCCTTCCTTCCTTCCTTCCTTCCTTCCTTCCTTCCTTCCTTCCTTCCTTCCTTCCTTCCTTCCTTCCTTCCTTCCTTCCTTCCTTCCTTCCTTCCTTCCTTCCTTCCTTCCTTCCTTCCTTCCTTCCTTCCTTCCTTCCTTCCTTCCTTCCTTCCTTCCTTCCTTCCTTCCTTCCTTCCTTCCTTCCTTCCTTCCTTCCTTCCTT
>NW_008825533.1:1248735-1284360 GCF_000699105.1 Pygoscelis adeliae
TTCCCTTCCCTTCCTTTCCCTTTCTTCTCTCTGTCTGTCTCTCCTTTTCTCTCTTCTCTTTCTCCTTCTCTCTCTTATTCTTTATCTCTTTTCCTCTCTCTTTCATCTATCCATTAAAATGAATAAAAGGTCACTGGGAAAAAAAAAATTGAAACTCAAAGCACTCACCGCCCCCCCACCTCCCCCCAAATTACTGTACAACACAGTTGAAACTTGAATCTGGTTGGGGAGAATATATAAACTTTAGAAGTCTAATAAGAAACAGATTTTGATGGCTTTGTACTTAACGATTACTAGGAAATTGAATGTAAGAAATATTTAAGCACAACATGAAGATTTCAAAAGCAATGTTAAATTGCCCACATTTAAAAACTAATGTGTGATATACTATGATAAGTTCTATTTATTAGTCAAAATTGAAGTTAAATAGGCATTTCAAGTATGAGAGCACAATCTCTTTACTCATAACACCTAACTTATAGACCTTCATCACTATTTTCATAGATTTCAGTTGGTTACTAATCATAATTTAAAAAGCATTAAGAGATCGATTATCTATTTCTAATATAATAAACTCAGATAAAAAATGCATAAGGTTGAAACAAGGCCAAGTGAATTATAGTGTGAGAACGCTAACTTTTTAATTTCCTTTTTAATTTAGAACGTATGTTGTCTTGTGAGTTTTACCACACACTCTTACTTTCACCTTTGCACAATTCTTTGTTTTTACCAGTAGCACAGGAAAACGATTCTGATACAGAACATTTTTTAAACAAAGGAATCAGGTGACTAGATACACTCTGAATCTGGAAGATCAAGGCAAGCTTATTGGCCATATCAGGCTGCACAACAGAGAATCTGGTAGACAAGTAATTGCCAGATTTATGAATAACAATCTTTACAAGCGCAGGCAGCAGTATGCTTGAAAGTCTGCTACGTATTCAGATACATTTTGCAATTAGCCATACCAAGAAAAAGTTAGGATCATGTCTTTCATGTGTATTCTCAAAACAAATGTATCTTAGTAAATGTATTTACTCCAACAGAAAGCCAGAGGAATAAGATGGAGAATGAGGTTTATATGCTGTACTATGGTAAGCATCTCCCTCTTTCCGAATATGTGATGTGAGAATAACCAAACATCCAAACATTACCTCCCTCATATCCCAGAACTTAGAGGGATCCACTTTTTCTGTGATCAGTCTCTGATGACATTTGTGATCAGCATCAAGAACCTCATCTTGTACAAGTCTTTTCTCTTTCCTCTCAATTGTACACTCCTGGTTGCAATACCCCTATGGTTATAAGGCAGATGAGGAGGACCTTACTCAAGCCCCTTTGCATCTCTGCTGGATTGCAAAAACAAGGCAGAGATAACTGAGCATTTCTTACTCTGCAGAGAGAAAGCAGAAAAGGTTCTCTTACTGTTCCTGGAAAGGGAAATGAGACCCCGTGAAAGGCTGAAGAGGATCAAAAGCAGTACCTTTCACTGTCATCTAAACTGGAAATCCCCACCTTGGGCAATATATACCCAGTTACTGTTTCTATGACTGTAGCGAGCTGAGGGACATGAAAATAAGGTGATATTGGGAAAAAGCAAGAAAAGAATGTCTGATTTTCAGTGTGTGGTGGGAATGGTATTTTGTTTTATTTACTCAGACTACCTTCACTTAAGAGTTACTTTACTATAAGCTGATCAAACCTGTCTTTCCTTAATTACTGTAATCATTTTTGATCCAATCCTGCAAGGTGGTAACTAATGGCCAAAGATGCTCAGCAGCTCTCTGTAGGATGGGAAGTTCTGTATAAAGTTCAATAGCTAGTCTGTCCATTTAAACCTGTGCTGATTTAGCAAGGTAAGCCTGCGCTGGAGGCAATTTTTAAGCTTTTTAATCTTAAAATGCTTGATTTCTTAGACACAGGAAGAACTACTGTTTGAAGCTGATCCAAGGAGGGGGAGGAGGAGAGACCTGGCAGATGTCAATCTGAACCCTAGTAATAACAATCTCCTCCAAGCAATCTCACTCATCAAGCTAATAGTTACTCAGTCTGATCCTGCAGTGCCTTGAGTTTTATTTCTGTTCGGGTCTTCCTGAGATAAGGTTCTAAAAGGAAAAAGAAAAAAAAAAAACCCACAGTGGAAAGCAAAACACATATAATCAACTGTCTGCAACTTTCAGGCACAATCAAGCCTGGAGTGAAAAGTCTTTAATGTAAATAATCCACTGACGTATATCGTGAGAATATTTGGTGTCGCAAAAACACTGTGATATGTGCCTGATATTAAACTGTTAGACAAGACTCCACATGCCTCCGAAAGTCTAGGTTTGCACAGTAGCTCAATGGTTGCAACTGGAGCAGTATCTTGTGGGCCAGTGACCAACAACAGGTACAATGAATATTTCAATAAAATAAATTAGTCAAAAGAAATAGAACCAACATCACAGAACACTGTAGAACACTTCCAAACTGGAACTGTCTAGCAACGCTTTTATTAGGAACGCAGGGCTTAAGCAGAGAAGGTTTCCTATGGAACAGCCAGCTGGTCAATGGTTTATTCCCATTGACACATGCACAATCCCAGATCAACAGGAATTCAGCATGGTTGTAATCTGTGCTGCTGAGACCAGCACGTGGCTCCCTGAGGTGACTCCACTACCATAACTGATTTTTGTTCCATTAGGTGGAAAACAGTCTTTTAACGTTTGGTGCCATTAGATACTCCAGTCTCAGAGTGCACTGGAAAAAAAAAAGGGATGGTGCCAGGAACAATATCTAACATCCAAATGTGAAATCTTAGCTCCACTAAACTAAATGGGAATTTTACCCCATAGCATTGTGTCCAGAAATTTGGTGTAGCCCAGAGCCCAGGGTGTTACCAGGTCCTCATACAAGAAGGGAACAAAGAATAACATTAAAAAACCCCATTAAAATACTGCCTTTCTCTCCCAGGTACAAGATGGGCGAGTTCATATTTTCTCTTTTTGCAGTAAAACAGCTGTGATTCTCTTGACCACATCAAGCACAAAGCCTCTGGGAGTTTTTGTCTGGGGGATGGCATAACCTCGCTGAAGAGGTATTCCCCATTTAACCCTTTATGGAAGAGATGCCCTAAAGAATTTGCAGGCAGTTTTTATGCCTTTAAGAATGAGAATTGAGAGTAACATATGGGCCCAGCAGTTGGTAAATTACTGGTTGCCTGTCAGTATGAAATAACATTCAAATAATCGTTATAGCTATTTCATGTAAGTACTTTCAATGGCTCTTCAATGATACCTACCAAGCATAAGGTAGGATGCAAAGATTAAAACCTATAACTGTAACTTGGCACATGTAACTCAGTTTTGTGGTGAATTCAGATACTGAATGTGTTTGCAGCTTCACACAAGGTTTTCCATTCCCAGATTTGACATGTTCTGGAGGGAACAGACATTTGGACTCTTCCAAAGGCTCATTTTTGTAATTATTAATTTTGGCATATTATTGAGAAATGGAACTTGTGGCTATTAAATTATGGAGTTCTTTCAGATTGAGGTCAAAACTGACATAAGTGTGATTGTCTCAAACAAGTCTTTAGAAGCCACAGCAAAATCCATTAAAATCATCAGACAGTGCAAAAGGACTGGAAGAGCAAAGGCTGAGCCAGTGGCAGGGGCTGGGTGGGGGGGACGATGAGCTAATCCACAGTGCCTACGTGCATGGATCTTAGTTTTTACCAAGAACATTTATACTGTGGATTTGGAAAGAAAGCATTCTCTGTTTTGTAACATAATAAATTGGGTGGCACAGAACCACTTGACAAACTTGACAGTTCAGTTACTGCTCCTTTACAGCAACGTCCATTTCATGCACAGTTTAAATTTTGGACACAAAAAGTACCACTGAAAGAGAAAAAAAAAATCTGACTCTACCGTCCTGGTTTTAAAGCTGGGCACATCATTCACTGTCCTTCTCTGGTGTAAAAAGATGGAGGAGGGAAAACAAACACTGTGGTAAAAGTGGTTTACAGACTGTGTTTTTCTCATGTCTTCTTCATAAAGGCAGCACCATTTATAACCAAAAGTCTTTATTATGGTTTTGGCCCCAAGGACCCATCCACTGGCAAAGTTGTCCCCGTGAAAAAGAACAGCGGCAGTAATGAGACAAAAAAATACATAGGAAAAACAAGGCAATAAAGCTAGAGCATAGTGCTGCAGATGTATAGATAAAAGCCTCATAAAGTAGACCTTGTATGGTCTGGCAGACCCACCACAGGACCTGAATTTTAACTCAGTAAACCTAGAAACATATAACAGTGCAGTAATTCTTTTAGACTGGGAGAAAAGCTGCTTGAAATATTACTTCCACCCACTAGCAGGGAATGCAATTTATTTGTGTTTTTGATCTTATATATTAAAACAAACCAAAACTCTTCTGACTTCTGGACAAGCAGAACTGGTGTTAAGGTTAAGCTAATGCTGTAGCTCTTCAGTCCAGGAATGCATTTCTTATTTGTACTCGAGCCAAATTCATTCACTTATATTTTCACTAAAGCCACAGTCTTTTGAAGATGTTGCACTTGGACTTCCTCCCTGCCAAGTTTCTAAATTACAATGTGCTGTGTCCATGAGAAAACTGAAGAAGATTTATTAGAACAAGGTGCCAGAATATTTTGCCCTTCCCTCCATCAGGCCAGGGTAGTAGTAGCACATGAAAAGACACTGTCAATACAATTTGTCCCCCAAATTTATAAAGAAAGATTTTTTTTTTCCTCCTTTCCCAACACTGGTTGTAAAAACATTGAAAATAACTTGAAAGAAAATGTTTACTAATCTCTCAGATCTCCTTGTGCACTTCCACTCAAAGAGAACAGCTGTCTGCATCTCCTGCCACTCTTTTGTTATCACAGTAGGCTTCAGACAGCAGAAAGACCCATTACATCAGTGAAATATAAACTATAATTTATAACTTTATTGATGAGAAATTTATTAATTGGGGATTGGCTAGATGGGTTAAACAAAACAGCAAATCAAAACCAAGCTTTGTTTTAGTTGGATTGAAGAAAAAAGGTAATCTGGGATGTGAAGCCTATCAAAAATGTTACCATGTTTCTGTTTCGGAGTTATATAAGGGGGAACATGCCCATTTAGATGTTTGCTGTTTTCTTGTCGAAATTACTGTGCCAGACCTCCCAGCCTTCAGACACAAGCACAATTCCTCCCACTACGCTCTTTGATTTTCGTCCCTTGGACCAAATGTCACCTTGGGTGGCAGTTCTGCAGTTCAAATCATCAGGTGTTATATGATGTAATATTTCTTCAGAGTTTGGGGGAAGGCAGATTTTTCATTTCCCCCTTTTGATTTCCTTTTGGTGATGATTAAGCTTTTGTGAATTTTTAAAAATATCCCATAAAATACTGAGACGGCACAATTCATAGATACGTACCATGACTTATATTAAGAAATTAGTAACTGGCAATACATGCCATTTCACAGCATGACTTGAGACAACATATTTTTCCCTGTATGTGGTGTAGGAAATAACTGTTGTATTGTCAGCATTACTGTGTGGTAGTGTTGGATTTATTATGGAGACCATGGTCCATTAGGGAGCCTGATCACTTCTGTAATAGAAACACTTTGCCTTTATACTGAGCTGATTTAAACTTACAAATGTGAGAAGCTCCACACTGAAAGAAGAAAGCTTGAGTGCAGAGCACAGAGTACAAAAAAGCACATGGGTTTACAAGTGGGACACAGGTCAGGAATAGTATAGTATTGTATATGTTACACACAGTTTTTCCTTAAGGCACCGTGGCAGCACAAACTAAACCCCTCCTAGACAGAATACAGAAGGGTCTTTGAAAAGCTTGAATTGTTAAACATTTGTTACTAATAACCCAAATGACTTTACCAATTTTCATAAACACAAATTGCGATTATCCTCTTTTAGTCAGAATAGGACTTCATGATTTAATGCAAATTGGTCATGACCCACAGGCACAGCTGGATTTTAAACTATGAGGATTGAGTTGCTTCTCAAAATGTCAACAGGTGAAATAAATCTGTCCAGGAAATTTATTAACAATTGCCACTTTCTCCCTCCCACTATTTGTGAAAGGCAGTTCTGACGCTAAGTGCGGTGAGCAGTGTAGGTATGTATGGTGGATGTGAATAGTTACTTATTACCCTATCAGCATTATGTCAATAGAGAAGCTAGGAAAATCAATTTGCCTTTGAAATATTAGAACACAAGTGGGGGGAGTGTAGCAGGGGGAGATTTGTCACCAATTTCACAGAGGTCAGTATTTCACCCTGGGTTTTTTTCAAGACTGAGTTCTGTTCTCAAACTCTGAAATAGATTCCTCTCCTTTTTAATGTTTTCTTTTGGTACATTTTTATGTTCTGCTTTGATTGTTTAGACAAAGTCCACAAGGTGATATCTAAACCAACTGGAAAGTATTCGCCAAAGTCTTCTCTCAAGGGTGAATTTGTCTCAGCAGTATTAACATATCAAACAAGACAAATGATAAACTTTCTGCTTGCTGAAGTGCAAATCGTTGTGTATCAACCCGCTGTTCACTAAAAGGGGAGTGGGGGAAGAACCCGTTTCAGAATGTCTTTACTACAGCCCCTAAATGGTGCAAACTAACAGCCAGTGCTTAAGTGGCAATTAATAGTTCATGAAATGATCCCAAAGATCTCATTTAGGCTAGGTAAGCCCTTCTAGCCAAACCTGATCAGTAGATTTACTAGAGCACTGGGAGATCAGAAGTCTCAGGGCCACACTGAAAGAGTGGCGGAACCCATCAGGAAGGTGCCACTAGTCTACAGGTGTAACCACTGCTTTATGCTTCATCCCAACTTGTTGTTCTACCTGGGAGGTGCCTCTTGCTCCTTCTGAACATGTTTTTGGAATTCAGTTCCTGATGTCCACCAGTTCAAAACAAATCACCCACAGCTCTCCCCTTGTAGAAACCTCAGGAGCATCTTGCCTGGAGAGGTTGGGTTGTCCTTCAGTGTGCACATAAAATATCCCTTCAAGTGTCTGTTCAGATTATCCAGCTATGTACAAGAATAATCCTAGTGGAGAAACACACACACAATACATACACGAGAGTATTTCCAGGGTTCATTCTGGACAATTTAAAATGTGAGCTCTGGACTTGCCTGGATCAGTGATGCATTTAATTGCAGCTCACATCAGATATCCAGCTCCGAGAGAACCCTGACAAAGATCAAGAGGACACCTCACAAACTGGCTAGTAAATGAAGGTCCTTGAATGATGGATTTTCAGACAGTACTACGGCAGCCATGGCTACGTTAGTTTTTTCAATTCTCTAGGGAAGGTTTTGGGAGGGAAAGCTTGGAGTGGCAGACATAAGAAAAAAAAGTCAACATCCATCTATCATTCATACTTCCTTAATATTACCCAGTACCACTGATGTCAGTTAGAAGTGTATTAAGTAAAACATCATGTTAGGAATTCAGCAAAATAACACTTACACAAAGGTATTTCAAATTGGACAATTAATTTTACCTTTGTTGTATCTAATTAAATTTTTTCTCAAATATCTGTTGGAAGTGAGAAATAATGAAGAAAATCTTGTACAGATAGTCAGAAACTAGCACAAATATCTTGAAAAGCCGTGATATGAACTGGGAATATATTTTGAATAGAATTACCTATTGAAAAATACAAAAAATTGCATCTAACTTTATCTCCTGATGTGGTTATATTTCAAATTAGGATTTCTGATCTGAAGGCAAATACTCAGAAGCTATTTACGTTTGCTTTTGTTATTCATGTATTTATTTTTCAGAAAAGGAATATATTACAAAATAAAACACATTCTCAACACATCAGTATCTTAGTTGTCCACGATTTTCTAATATTCCCAAGGTTGGTTCAGATTACCAGTAGAGCATCTTTCCCACTGGCTGGGTCACTTTGCAGGAGTCAATGCTGTATTTGCTGTTCATGCACGTGAACTCTAGGGCCAGACTTCCAGCAGAATTCACTTCTGGTTTTAAACCCCACCAAAACGTGCAGGTGCCTTTGTTTAGATCCGAGCAAGAACAAGCAAGCATAGCATGCCTTTCTGCTAAGTGGGAAGAGATGCTGCTCTCTTAACGAATGTGACACTGCTAAAGTATTTTCTTTAACTGGATGCCAACATTACGTTACTGCTCAGGAGCTGGTTTTGCTTGCAGCCTGCAGTGACAACTAGGGTGCTACATCTTGATGGCCCTGGTGTCCTGGTGGGCAGTGCTAGCTACAAGGAGCTGGAAGGAGAACAGCAAAGGATCTGACTCCAGCCTGGTGGTGTTAGCATTAGGTGAGAAGAAAGGGAGAGACCTCAGGTGCTAGTCCTTGCTTTCACTCCTATTCTTTTGTTGGTAATAAAATTCATGCATACATATGGGCACTGAAGTTCATAGAAACGGATGCAAGGCTTGGCATCTGTTGATCTGGACCAAATGATGTGCTAAGGATCATGCAGGAAATCTGGGACAGATCAGGAAACTGAGCCTTGGTTTTCAAAAGCCTAGGAGAAAGTTTAATTACCAGACCCTTTTTTTTCTCAAGTTTCAGTTCTGTCTCAATATTAAACACATGCACTTTCCTCTGATTGGCTATGACGGTTTCCTTCCCCATCAGACCATCTCTTGCTAAAGGGCATGAAAAAGATTTCAACTTCATTTTATGCCCGTAAGTAACTCACTCACAAAGGAATTCTTAGTGGGATTTCAGTTGGCCCCAGAAACACCGCCCTGAGCGTGCTGTACCATTCATGCCATGAGATGCAAAAGATAAAAGCTAATATAAGTTACAGTCATGCATTTCCGCTTTTCTCTTGCTCATCAAATGGTAGGTCACTTCTTGCTTGTATGTGAAACCTTATGTGACTGGACCACCAATCAGATATTCATGTAACTGCACATCTTAATACAGAGTATTAGAGGGAAGCCTGAATGGGCTCTTTTGGCTGGAAAGCAGATATCCGCATAAATGACAGCAAAGGAGCAGAATTATCTCCTTCACCTTGAGATACAGGTGGAACAATGCATAGGCCTGAAGGGTGAATGGGAACATCTGGTTTTAATAGCTTAAAATGTTTTCTCCAAGTCTGTAAATTTTCGTTGTTGTTTTGGCAGTTGGGAGCTCTCATGCACAGTCTCTAATCCCAGTTCTGCTGCAGGGTTTCTTCAGGATGACGCAACAGTGTGAGAGACCTGAAAACTGGCCAGTTCCAGGCTCTGAGCCTTTGTCTGTTTCTTGGAAGCACAGCTCACTCGTTAAGCATCACTGAATTTTGCCGGCAACTGTGGCTGTCTGGACCATATGTAAGATAAGCAGATTCACCTTTCAGTGGACTGGACTTCAGAGAAAGAGAACAGACAAACTTCTGGCAGATTGCCCTGTGTGGCTGTAAATGAATGTAGTATTTCCTGTTCGTGTTACAGTTCCAGGAGCTGGAACAGAAAAAAATGACTGTTTTGCCATGAGGAGCACGTTTGAGCAAGGCAACCCAATAAAACACTGGCCCAAACCCATATTTTTTAAATCATAAAGCTATGGTTAAAGTACAGTTAATGCAGTATAACTCTAGCAGCTATACAGATGTTATCATACCCATCTAGTTTATTACGTGAAAACTATAGTAAATCTGTCATGATTGCAAGAACGCTAGATTCAAGTTCTAGGTCCCATAGTAATAATATGGTAAAACATGCTGAAGTCTAGTTTTATTCTGGCATCTACCAAATTTATTAGACTAAGTATATCTTGAGAACATTGCAATCCCTAGAAGAGTGTTATGATGACTGGGCACAATTTTTAATGAGTTATCCTAATTATCAGAAAGTGTTCTAGTACCACTAGAGATGACATTTACTGAATTAAAGGCAAAGTGTGAAAGAGCTGGAGTCTGAATTTGCTCTGACATGTCATGGCATACACATAAATTTTATGTCTGTTGTGTCTGCAGGTTGACAGTGCATTACAGAGTTTATAAAAAGTGAAGCAGTAATGAGAAATTAGGAATGAATTATTTCTTCAGTAACATTGCTGTCAAGCCTGCCTATCAGCAGGTGTGAATCCTTTCCCTTGTGTAACTTGGACACACTGTAATACGAAATCAGAAAAAAAAATTTCAAGTGAAAAAAAATTAAGACAAATGAACTGATGTATGTTTTCATTCATTGCTACTTTAATACTTTGGGTTCATTTGGGTTTTGTCCCCTATTGTTTTTATAGAGGGAACTAATCCCAAAAGTCTTGAATTGCTCTCCGTGAAATCTTGGCTATGACCCCCTTTCTCCTGTGGTCCAGATGACACAGCATCTGTGACAGTCCAAGAAATTAGCTAAGAAGTCACTGTGATGGAGGGAATAATGAATGGGTGGTGATAACTAAGACAAAATGGTATGTAAGTGTACAGACATTACTACATGTCTTACTCTTTTCCCCTCTGCTTCATAGGTTCCTGGCCGTATTTAATGCAGCAAGGACAGTGTCTAAAACTGGATATGAAGATGTACATTTAAACTAATGTGAATGATAATACGTACATAAGCACTCACAGTCATCATGTGGTGCCTGCTCGAGGGTCTGAGAGCACGTTTGTAAGTACTGTTAAAGTGCTCGCATTTGAAACTGGCAGTAAAGTCAATAAATGTGTATCTGCAACAGAGGCTAAATAAAATAACTGAAAACATTTTGAGCTAAATCTTTAGAAGATGGTAGTAATAGCCTGCAGTCATGGGACAGTAACTGAAATGAGGAGTGGATTTCTTATTGAACTCTGTGTCATAATATTAACTTTATAGCTTGCAGTTACTCTTGGGAGATTATAAAGACAGAAAGGGGCTGTAGGGATTATCTACTGAGGCCTTCTAAGCCTGTGAGAAAATTAGCTTGTTGGGAATATCACAAGGTGTCTTTTCTGAGAGGTCCTGGCGAAGAGCTAATTAGTGATGGGGCAGGGGACGGAGAGCCTGGCTCAGTGAAGCTCGGCTCTTCCCTGCTTACCCCTCCTCTCCTCCCAGGTTGCTGCTTACATCTTTGCTCCTCAGGGAGACAGATAGTGAATTTTTTGTCTGGTTCCTACCATCCCTCGGAGGTTGCAGTTTGGCTCTGTCTTGACAGTGTCAGTGTTTCCTCAGTGCAGCTTGTTTTTAGCATAGGAATATCTATATATAATTTATATTCAGGGTGCCTTCAGACTCTACTTCTGTCCTTCTGTACATCAGAATATGTTGTGCACTGATGAATGAGGGCCTTTTTCCACTTCTTAGAAAGGAGCACCAGAGAAAGTCTCCTTCTGTGCTCCTTACTCTCATTTGCCTCTTTATCACTTTCTCTTCGCCAGCTGCATAAGGTTGACAGAGGAACAGGTTTGCATTGCTGACTGTGTCCTTTTCATGGCAAAGCACGGACTGTGAAGCCCAGGCAGGGTCCTCATTCCCTGGCTGCAAATATTTCGATGCATTCTATTGGTAATATGTTATAGCAAAATATTTTTGCCTGTTAAATTAAGATTGAGATGGAAGGCTGAGATGTTGGCTGTAGATGTTTTGACTGCAGCCTATAAAAACAAGGTTTTTCTCTGTAAGAGAGTAAACTGTATTCTTTCAAAGTGTGTCTTAGTATTTATCATAAGGACCTTTCTTTCCATAAAATTGTGTTTTCTTTTTCTCTAATGAAGTTCAGGGTCAACAATGAAGTGAAATCCTAACTTTTGGAAAGTGAAATTAGCAGCAAATTAAGTGAGTGGGGAAAAATGTTTTTTTTTTTAATCAGATCAGGAGTTTAAGGAGAAGATAACAGCATGTATTAAACTAAAGTCCTTGGGTCAGTCTGTTTGTCTGGCTCATGGTTGTGCAGGTGTGCTTATCTCTGTCAGTCACTCAGATTTGTTCTACTGTCACTTGTGAAATGTATGCATGTAACAAAAAGTAGGTGGTCTCTCATGCAAACGGTAGTAAGTTTACAGTCTAAAATAGACACATTCTTCCTTAAGGAATAAGGAATTATCTGGGATAATCTGCATCTGGAATTATGTTTCCTTTTGTGCCTTTTAATAGGCACAATTTAATAATACTTCTGTAAACACATGCTGATTTTAAAAAATTGTAGATTCCTGTGTCAACTTAACTTTCCAGAAGAGGATGAATCTAGGCATGGGTCTGGGGAGAAGAAGTCGGGGAGCATAACTGTCAAGCCTCAAAAGGGGCAGTGGTACAGCTGAACCTCACCAAGAGTTTGAACACCTTAAAAAAACCAAGAAATGTAATAAGGATTCCTTCTTTGAATACATCAGGGTCAGTATGACCAAGACTGCTAAGGAGTTTGTAGGACCAATATTTTATAGAGCCAATAGAGGTTCAGGAGGTGTGCTCAGATGCAAAAGAGGGAGAGGGGATTTCCACACCAAAACCCTCTTTACAGAGGATTAAGTAAAAGATCTATCTCAAATATGAAGTGCTGGTAGAAAAGGTGCGGTATGAATAGGTAAAATGGTGTTCACGCAAGATGTCTGTGTTCTAACGTAGCTCAAGGATTAAATTATTTGAGCTGTTAGATCCAGAGAACTGAGTTCAGGGAACTGAAAGGTGGCTAATATAACCCTAGTTTTTAAAAGAATTTCAGGGGATATCCAAACCAGGAAGCCTGATGTCTTTATTTGCTCAGTAAAGAATAGAATTAATGAGCATGGGATAAATCTGGCACTGATGAAGTTTTGACATGTTTTTTTTTTTGTAATAGGAAAGAATGGAGCACAAATCCACTGGAGTCCACAAACATTTCAACACAGGAGATCGAGTTAATACAGTCTACTTGGATTAGCCTTGGCATTGGCCAGCGGCATTTGGTAATCTCACATCACAGGCTTTTAAAGAAAGAACAGTGGAAAACACATAGTATCCTACTCCAGAACACTATTCCAGCAACCTGTGGTTCAGAGACTTCCTGAAGCAGGTGTGGTGTCTGTTTTCTATAGCTTTTGGTGTTTTTTTTCTTCCAGGAATATATTGCTTTCTTGTGTCCATATAAACCTTCAGCCTATGCTGTGTCTTGCGGTAAGGAGTTGCACAGCTTGTCTGCATGTTTTGTAAGGATCCATCTCCTTTTGATTTGTTGAACCTGAGAGACAACTAGTTTCATTTGATGCCCTCTCATGTTGTCCTCAAAAAGACAACAACTAGTCCACATCAGGCATGATAAAACAGATGTCAGTCACCTTTCTGTTGCCTTACGTTGTTTTCTTCCACTTTCAAGAACTGTAATGTTTAGTTATTTCTCATGCCAACATTTAATTGTTGTTCCCTGTAGTTCTTTCTGTTCTGCTGTTATTGAAGACAGAGGACCAAAAGTACTTGGAGTTTTAAACTTAGAATTACCATGGATTTATACAGTGTCAGAATAAGGTTTTATTTTTTGTCCAGCGTTCCTTCCCTCTAATTTTGAATGGTCTGTTTGCTTTTTGTTTGCTGCTGGGTGTAGAACTGATGTTTTTAGAGCTCTCTCACCCAAAGATGCCATTCCAGGACAATAGCAATCAACTCAGAGATTATTACTGTACAGATGAAGATAAGGTTGCTTTTCCTCATGTGTATCACATCTATCTACATTGATGTTCACCTGCCTTTTATCACTTAGTATTTCGCTATTGATGTCATCCTGGAAGTGATCACAACTGGATGTGATTTCAGTATCCTCAATAGAACTCTCAACAGATCTGCAAGGCTGGGCTCTAGAGCAGTGAATAGTTGGATGTGATTGTCAGAAGCCAGGTGGTATTACTTTGGTTCTTAGCTGTTTGTGCGTCTAAGCATTGCTGACCTGACGGCTGTAAAAATGCATATTGTTGGAGGTTCACAAATGTGATTTTGAAATGTGAACAAATGTGTACTGTCCACATGCAGCTTCATCGCTCCTCTTGAATTAAATACTGAAGTGGACTGGAGTGTAGCTGAAACGACCGTGTAAAAGAACATGCAGGTACATTTGTTACAGCACTTCTACAGAAGATTGGGTATAGTTAGTTTTAGGATTTGCTTTTCTAATGGTTATGTCTTGTCTGCTCATGGAATACATATCTTTGAACAATGAAGTACAAAATAGTAAATTTCTAGAAGTTACAGCTTAGCTAATAAAGAATGCAGGCAATGGGTCAGTGTAAAGATCTAACCCATCTCACTCCAACCTCTTTCTTTCAGGTCTCTGACACCGAAGAACTGCATTAAATTATCTAGATTAAAGTGAGTTTCATAGAGGTGAACCTTGAGCATACTGTGGCATATCTAATTACGTTTTTGCTGACATTTGTCTAGAGGAAAAACTAAAATCAGCCGTATCATTTGATTATCACTGGGCCGAGTTCATGATGCTATGATTAAGGTAGTGACGACATTTTCATCACAGGACTCTTTAGTGGCTCAGTCATAGTTTTAAAGCTGAGATGAAATCTAGCATCTGGGATCTTAGTACAGTAAAAGAGATTAATTTCTTTTTAACCACTTACACAGAAATTAGCAGGTCACTTCTGAACTATTCTGCATCCACACTCCCCCAGCTGAGATTAAGTTTCATACTGTGGATTTTCAGACTGATTAAAAAAACTGTGAATATTTAAATGTTCAATGAGTTTAAATACATCTGCCTAGAATGGTTGCTGAAATAAAACCTGTATAACTTACTGTTTTTATTATTAAAATAGTTTTTATTATTAAAATAGTTTGTCAAAAGGACGCCCCTTGGTGGTCCCTATGCAACTATGAGAGCTGAGAAATGCACATAGTGAGAATTATCTGTTGGTCAAGTTCTTTTTCTGAGTGAAAAAGGAAAAAGCTGAATGCTGTGATCTAAAAACTTGTTCTGGGCACAGTAATTTATGCTGCTGACAGATTTTTTACATGGATATTTCAGTCCTTGATGTACATGTAAGTTTCCATTGATGGGAATTATGTAGATGGATCCAAGATAATATTTTAATAACTAGGTGAAACAGTAACAGAATTAACACCACAACTGTTAAAGGTCTACAGGTACAGTTATTTGTTTTGTTTCCAAGGGTCTGGGCACTGAGAAAGCTTAATTTCAGGCTTAGTAAGTTGTAGCTCCAGATCCCCTGTGTGAGATTCCACTATGAAAAAGCTACTCTATATAGGTTTTTATACGTAAATGATTTTTTAACATACATTTAAACTTTTTTTCATAGCTGTTAGTACTATACAATAAGAAAAGGACAGCATGGATGTAACCAGTGTTAAAGGTGAGCTGTGAATCCTATTACTGTGCTAATGGTTTAGAGTAGGAGACTTGAGGAGGAAGATGGTGCCTGTGATGAGATGCCAAGCTGCCAGTAGAAGCAAGTTCAGCGCTGTATCATTCGTACTTCATCATATTCATAGATAAAAGGGAGGATCCTTTCAGCACTTTACCCTGTCAGTTTGTCATGACGAAGCATACACTGAGGACAGCATTTATACCATGTATCTTTGGGCACTAGACAGACAGTATCTAGTCTTCCTGAATCCTCATTTCCTCATGGGACATTTGAAGTAGGAAATAACTCAAGCAACTCTCCGGTGTTCAAAAGAGTCAAAATTTGCTTTACTCACTTAAGCAAAGAATAAGGTCCAACACACCAAGATGTAGCTGGTCTCCAACATGCCAGTTAAAACTGCCAAATAAGTTTGGCTTATTCCTGGAATTGGTGTTTTCCATCATTTCCTAACATTGGAGTTTTTTTTCCTAATGTCAGTGTAACTTTTAATTTGAAGGATTTAGCTTCTTGTTGCCTAACTCTTGCCTTCCACTCCCAAATTGGAGAACATGTCTTCAACCGCTAAGTGAAAGCCAGTACTCAGACCTCCAAGCTATCTTTAACAGCATAGCTCTGCATGTCTGATGTATTCTGTCAAGAACTCTTTTACGTGGGTGGAACAATTCCTTTGTTAAACCATATTTGGCAAAAACGTGTTTCCAAGCCAATGCTTTTTCCGTAGGCATGCCAGGGTACCTCAGGCTAGTTTGAAGACTGTTGCATTGTGCTTCACGTGTGCTGTGTTGTGCTTCAGATGTACTACAACATTTTGTTCTATAGACATGGCCAGTGCCTGTTCAAAACTAACACATGCAACTCCTCCCTTCAAATAGAAAGAGTATTCTCCAAGGGAAATTGAACCTCTCAAGTTTTTTTGTTTGTTTCTGATTCATTGGCAACTGGAGCATAGATGTGAGGACTAGTTCAAACTTTGTGGCTCCCCCTGTTCAACAGTCTCTTTCAGCAGTTTAAACAAAAAAGGAGCATGAGAAAGTTTCAATGTACTGCCCTATATGTTCATTAACTGAAAGTTGTACCACCAAATGTCTTTAATAGTGGCTTGTATTGTCACTTTAAATTAAAATCAAACCACATTAAAGTATAAAAGTTGTCCTTTGAAAATTAATGCAGGTACAAATCTTTTATCCGACTTCAGTGTGCAGCTCACCTGGAGTGTCTTTCAGCTATGTCTGATATACTCTCATTCAGTGAAAAATTCTAGCTTGTAGGTAGCATATCAGAGCACAAAACAAGTTAGTGTGACATTATCAGTAAATATATAATTATTTTTCAAATTTCTTCCTCTTTGACTTCTGACATTTGGGTGGAAAATTTCTCAGTTTTAACACTACAAATGTGTTAATTATGAACGTGAATCCTATGAAAGAGAGAAAGGAGCATGAATTTTTAGAAATTTTATTCTAGACTTGGGAAAAGAAAGATGAACAGTCATTTGTGATGAACTATTTTTTTTTTCTTTAATAAAAGAAAAGTCTTGTTGCTTATTCACCTTTGCTTGGTTTAACTTCCAGAATCCCTATCTGGATTCTGACCTTTTTAGTGTGGTAGCTCAACTCCATCACTGAGTGCAGTGTACAATGGGTCATAGTCTCTTCTCAGTTACACTCATGCAATGCCAAGCACATGAGGTCAGTGGGATTGTAGGGGTGTAACTGAGAACTTGTTTTGACCCATCACTGTTTCCCAAAGCATTCTCCTAGAGAAGCTGGCAGCTCACAGCTTAGACAGGTGTATGCTTCGCTGTGTAAAAAACTGGCTGGACGGCTGGGCCCAGAGAGTTGTGGTGAGTGGAGTTCAATCCAGTTGGTGGCCGGTCATGAGCGGTGTTCCCCAGGGCTCAGTTTTGGGGCCGGTCTTGTTCAACTTCTTTATCAATGATCTGGATGAGGGGATCAAGTGCACCCTCAGTAAGTTTGCAGACGACACCAAGTTGGGCGGCAGTGTTGATCTGCTCGAGGGTAGGAAGGCTCTGCAGAGGGACCTGGACAGGCTGGATGGATGGGCCGAGGCCAACTGTATGAGGTTCAACAAGGCCAAGTGCCGGGTCCTGCACTTTGGCCACAACAACGCCATGCAGCGCTACAGGCTTGGGGAAGAGTGGCTGGAAAGCTGCCTGGCGGAAAAGGACCTGGGGGTGTTGGTCGACAGCCGGCTGAACATGAGCCGGCAGTGTGCCCAGGTGGCCAAGAAGGCCAATGGCATCCTGGTCTGTATCAGAAATAGTGTGGCCAGCAGGAGTAGGGAAGTGATCGTGCCCCTGTACTCAGCACTGGTGAGGCCGCACCTTGAATACTGTGTTCAGTTTTGGGCCCCTCACTACAAGAAGGACATTGACGTGCTGGAGCGTGTCCAGAGAAGGGCAACGAGGCTGGTGAGGGGTCTGGAGAACAAGCCTTATGAGGAGCGGCTGAGGGAGCTGGGGTTGTTTAGCCTGGAGAAAAGGAGGCTGAGGGGAGACCTCATTGCTCTCTACAACTACCTAAAAGGAGGTTGTAGCAAGGTGGGTGTCGGTCTCTTCTCCCAAGTAACTGGCGAAAGGACGAGAGGAAATGGCCTCAAGTTGCGCCAGGGGAGGTTTAGATTGGATGTAAGGAAAAATTTCTTTACTGAAAGAGTAGTTAAACATTGGAACAGGCTGCCCAGGGAAGTGGTGGAGTTGCCATCCCTGGAGGTATTTAAAAGACGGGTAGATGAGGCGCTTAGGGACATGGTTTAGTGAGCATGGTGGTGTTGGGTTGATGGTTGGACTCGATGATCTTGGAGGTCTCTTCCAACCTTTAATGATTCTATGATTCTAAGTCTAAGGGTACCTTACAAGCAGCAGTCTGCTGCAGCAAGAACTGGGCCTGAGAGGCTGTGCTTGGCAGTAGATGCAGGTCTTGATATAGCATTGCTAGGCACAATTTATGGCTATAATTTTAAAATTAAAGTAATCATAGAATGGTTTGGTGTGATCATCACATTCTCTTTGGGCAACAGATAGAGGAACAAGCTGGTGACATATAGATGGAATACCAGGTAGTCAAAGAAATATTTGATTGCATTATAACTATGCTGACCTCTGTGTGATTTACAACCTCAGATCATTTGATGAACTTTTGACAGATGGCTTATTAAGAAATATTTCTTCTTTTGATGCATTTCCAAACTGGCTCTTAATTATTCATTATTAGCAGTTTGTTTTTCTATGGTAGCTCCTTGGAGTTGTATGTTGCAGCTGGTTACTACAGAAGCAATTAGGACATGTTGAATTAAACAGATTCATCAGGTTCTGTAGTCCCTTGTATGTACCCAGCAGAGCTTACTTTTCCTTTAAGATGCTGGTGTGATAGCAACGTCCTTAGACATAGTTCTCTTAAGATGTGATTTATTTGGTAGTGATCTTTTTTAAGTAGAAATACACTGCAAGAATATCTGGATTATTTTTTATTTTCTTGGAGCTGTACAATATGCCACCCCAGAACCCACTAATGCAGCACTGGGGCAGTACAGGTGTAAATAGGGTCTCTATGACGCCTTTGGTCTTTTTATCTAAATATGGCATAGATTTGTTTTACCTTTCCTGGAAATAGATTTTTTTATGATGTAGCTGAAAGCAAATGAGGTTCATGAGGATTAGCTTATCATGCAACAGCAACTTTCCAACACAAGAAGATTGTGTGGGAACTACATTGTTTATGGCCACTATGCTTTACAGTCCTTCTGCTATCTGTAAAATAGTCAGAGGCTCTCACTGGTTCTGCATACATGTATGTGCTTCACCTCACAGATTTGCAATGCTGTGAGCAGAGCAAAGGAATTCAAATGCACTAAACCTAGCTTGTTGTAAGGAAGTTCAGCACTCCCATCTGTTTTCTTCCACCATGAGTCATCAGATATGGGAATCGACCTTTGGCTTATTCTTAACATAGAGGGCATAGCTTCACTCCTGGCCTTGTCCAGCCATCTCCTCTTCCAGGCAGAGGTCAGCACTTTCCCAGACAGCTCCCTGGGATGTGAGCTAAGTCTATAAATCTTCCTGAGAAAGTCAGGATCCATCAGCATGCGGGAATGCCCTGAGGCCGTAGTAGTGTTCTAGGGAACAGGCAACTCACTGTAGTAACCTAGTCCATGTTTCACCAGAAATAATGATGCTTGAAAGCTCCCTTTGCACCACTTCGCACTTTCATTGTCATCCCAGACCACCTTGCTCTACTGAGGACTTGTCAGTCCAAGTGTGACGACATGAGATCAAAATGATTATGGGACTACTCAGCTTATCATGAAATTAGTGTTATCGCTTCCAAGTCCCTTCCCTTTGTTTTATGCTTCAGATATTTTCTCTTATGTGAATGAAGAGACAAAAGTAATAGATTGGGGAGGAGGAGGGGATATCTTTGATTTTGTTCTGAACAAATTTAGATTCAAAATCAGTGACACTTCCCCAGAGCAAACTACTCCACTGTCAGATCTGACACAAGGTTTTCTCTGCTGCCAGGGTCCTGACATTTTATCCTGCAGTTAGCCCACCTGCTGGTTTTTGGGTGGGTTTTTCCCCCCAAAGAGCTCACAGGTTTGTTTTGGGATGTTTACATCTGAAAATTTCTCCAGGAAGTTGAGCTATCAATTCAGTTTTTCTTCAGCCAGAAGGGTTCCCTCTTTTCCACATCTGTTGGCTATGCTGGTGCTTCATCACTCTGCAGCAGAAAATGCAAGACCTGTGTTTCCCCCGACACTCCCTGGATACGTAGCTTTGCAGCCTGATGGCTGGCATGCTCCTGGAAGAACATTCTTGGTTCTGATCCCTACTCCTACCTCCATCTGTGTTGTCTGTAACCTAATAATTAAAGGTCTTTTTAAGAAGGTGAGGAATGAAGGACTAAATGCTGTCAGTCTAAAAGAAGGTGATGAAGCCCAGTCTACTTGCTGGCTAAGCCCTCTCATGAAAAGTTTAGATGGTAGTTTCTGTTTTGCTTTGTAAAATAAGTGAAAGTGTATATATGTTATGAAGGTCCTAATCCTTTGGGTAAGTCTCAGGTCCCTTCAAAGCCTTCAGATTTGGGCTCTTTTTCTGCATAGCCTTTACAGGTATCAGCCAGATTTAGGGTCGCTCAAACAGCTACCTGCAGAGATATAGAACTCTTGTCTAGGGAAGACAACAGCGAGAGATCAGGTAATGTGGCCACAGCCAGGCTTAAGCAGCACGCAAGAAGGAATGGATTGCTATTTTGTACTTGCATGCTTTACTTCCAGCCAGGACATGCCAAATTAGGATTTAAATTAATAAGCGTGTTAAAATGCACAGGAAGATATACTGTATTTCCCACCTGTGACTGTGGGTTTTTTTCCCCTATAGTGTGCATGTGGTATTGTCAGTAGAAGTGATTTAGCGGAAATGGCAAGGATTCTAAAGACTATTTTGGGCTTTGGTGAAGGATGAAATGCACTAGCATTGCAAATTCTACAAAGAATTTCTTTCACCAAAGATTCGGTTAATGTCCTCTTGCGTACTCATGCTCATGACTTCAATGGGAATCATAGATTACATAATGAAGAGTGGAATTTACTCTCTTATGAGACACACAAAAAAGTTTAAAAAGATAATAGTTTTACAATTAGGCTTTTAAAACTTCTTTGTGAGTTTGTTTATACTGTGGTTCACTCCATCCCAGAAACCCTTCATTTGAAGTGATTAGTTCAATAGAACAAGGGAGTTAGCTTGTAATCTGGGAAAATATTCCAGATTGAATCAGGATGAGCAGTTGACCTAAAAGCTTTACCAGGATTCCTCCCAAAAGATATTTTTACATGGAGGTTGTTTTTAAGTGACTATTTTTTTTTAAAGGTAGGAGGAAGGAAGGCTATTGTTGATTACACTAACCCAAGGAATTTAATGTTGAAATCAAGACAGACTGAACCAGGGTGACCCAACATGATACTTTGTTATGACGTCATTGTAGTTCATTTCTTAGAGTAAGTTTAAAATAAGTTTTTAATCTTGTTGTTGTGGAATAAAACCCAGTGAAGGACTTCACTGGTGCGAGATGCCTCCTTGCAGTTTTGAACTAGTTGCTCTTATTGAACTAATGAATCCTAAATGCCAGGAAGTGCTTCTGCTACTTTACTGCATGTGCTTTGATCCCCCTCCAGGACTGGATAAATTTGTCATTTGGATAAATTTGTGTTTATAGAGAGAGATTTCTGAGCATCCAATATACACCACAGTCTCTCTCATGAAGAGATTCATGAAGGGACTCAACACAAGGACAACTTTCAAAAAGCAAACG
This sequence comes from Pygoscelis adeliae, assembly GCF_000699105.1. NCBI lineage: Eukaryota > Metazoa > Chordata > Aves > Sphenisciformes > Spheniscidae > Pygoscelis > Pygoscelis adeliae. Next base: position 1,270,338 of record NW_008825533.1, read on the forward strand.
AAAAAACTCTATTCTGGTAATTTTATTTCAGAATATAACGTGAATAGAATGAAAACTGTGTAGAAGATTGCCAGCTTAATAAGTTCTTGCAATTCTAGTCTGTGAAGTTGGAAGTGAAAGTTAAATTGTGGGTTTTGTCTTTATCATATTTCAGTGCTGTTTATAAATTTTATTGCTGAATTTGCAAGTAAATGGGGGGAAAAAGAAGGTGAAAAATTCCTCTTTGTGCAACTTGGAAACTCAGCTTGATTCCTGAACATCAAGCTGTTTTGTTCAACTTAATTTATTATTTCTAAACAGTAGGGGAAGTTCTATAAGCAAATGAATCCCATAGTTAAATGTAAATTTAAAAGAATGCTTCCAATTTCAGTGGATTTGTGCACTGTATTCAATAGAGACCAGTGCATGAATCCTAGAGTGGTAAAAGCATTTTCAGCAGTCTATTGATAATATAAAAGAAACATTACCGTTCACCCTGCTTTGTCTCCTGGTATCCTTGAGGATCAGAAAATGGGAGAAAATATATATATTTTGGCACATTCCTAAGTGAGATACATCATTTTATAGTACATAAACAATCTACAATAGTTTTTGATAACTATTGAGTTTGCTAATATAATACCTCATGATAGAGATGTAAGTCTGACTATGCACCAGGCTCAGGTTTGTTTCATGAGACGTACATTCACGTCTTTACCCCCAAGAACTGCTTTCCATAAAAATGTAAACTGTATCTGGACTTTTTTCTTTAATTCTCTCTAGTTAAAAAAAAAAAAAAAATCACCTCAGATCAAATAATGGTAAATACCAGTTTTGGCTGGTCCATATTTAACACTTTTGCAAACAGGATTGATCGAAAATAGAATGAATTCTGTCTCAGCTTAGGCAGCCTTTGCAGGTATTTGTTGGGTATTATAGATTATCATAGTTGTAAGGGATGAAAATCCTTGGGACTGAGAAAGAAAGAAAATAAACTTACCCAAACACTGTACTGTCATAAGGGCTCTCTCTGGGCACATTTGCTTCAGAGCCATACAGATGCACACTAGTTTCTGAGCTTAACCTTTTGCTTCCTTTTTTCTAGATGCAGCTGTGCTGGAGTAGGCATAGTGACTCGAAAGACATAAAAACTGTTGATTAAGTTGACAGTGCATGTAGAAAGTAATGCTTCCCCATGAAGCAACTTGAGGCATTTTTTTGAAAAATTCTATTATCTTTTTCTAGTATTTTCCTAGTTTTGTAGTAGATTTAAATATTTTTATATTTAAATATTTTCTTTAAGATATATATTTTAAATATTTTCTTTAAATCTGTAGGTGTTCAGAATAAAGTATAGAACCTTTTGTGTTTCCTCTCTGCTAAATTCTCCGACATTGTCTTAGAGATGCAAAATCTTGCAATAACAGTGTAGTTAATACAATCTGCTTCATTTGAAGGATGCTACATGGAATTAAGTGTTCCACTTGTAGTGTTTGTTCCCACTAGTGTGGGGTGTTCTGTTCTGTAACCACAGAATCACAACCCATAATATTTCTAGGAGCAGTATGGGTTATTAGATTTCTAGCTGACATAAAAGTACTCATAATTTGAGTTGGGTGGAAAAAAGTGGCAGATCCTGAATTCTAAATTGTCTGCAATTGCCATATCACCTGGAGGGAGACAGTACTTTACTTCCTTGAGATTTATGGTGTTGAGAAATCCAAGACATTTAAGTCCACAGGAGTTTTGTATTTCAGTTACTCTTTGATAACTATTGCTTCCAATGAGAATAAATTGAGATACAACAAATAAGTAACTTGTATTTTGCATGCTTCAAAAAATTTGTTTCTGTTCAGAGCACTATTTTGATGGATTCTCACTGAGACTACACAGAAGAACAGAATCTAAAGCAGTAACTCTGAAATAATTCTTTTATATGATTCTGGGAAACTGCTTGAAACAATTACGAATAAACATATTTGTAATCTGTGGAATACTCTAGACATCAATACAATTTCACTGATCTAGAAGTTACTTTTTGGAAGGCAGTAGCTTGTCTTTTACTCATTATGTGTAGCTTTTACATTGTCTAATTGTCTAGCCTTGATTTCTTTTGCTTGCTCTTATTTCCACATTACCAAAGGAGATTGAACTACTCCGGGAACTACTGTTTGACCCTTTCTGAAAATCGGGCTGTAGTGTTATTCACAGTACTTTACTTATAATCTCAGGGGAAAACTGTCATTTGGACTTTGATTTTTGCCTAAAACTGAGAGCTCTGATTTTACACATAATTTGAACATGTGCTTACATTTGGAGTTAATGGGAAAGTTATTTCCTTGATTGGGATCAAAGCATGTAGTACCTTCTTAGCTCAAATCCTTATAAATGTAGGGAGTCGGATGCTGCAAAATGCAAGAAAGATGAAAAGGCTAGTATTTTTTTCACTTCTTGTGGCTCTGCTATAAGTCTTTATTTCAGGGATAGGTGGGTAATATGGTATATTTACCATAGAATATAGGAATGTAGCAGTAAGGGCCTTTTGCTTGACGAGCCTTTCGCATAGCAAATAGCCATGATGTATTAGACTTGCCAAGACGCAGACCTGATGGCAGGGATTTTAAGTTGAGCTTACAGACCTTGGTAATACAAAGGACATGTGATAACATCTCTTCCATTAGCAGCTATTATGATAGCTTTTTCTGCTCTCCGTAGTATAAATAGAGTCTTAATACAATAATCCCATTCTATTTCTCTGCTACTGTGGTGCATCCTCTTGCACATGTTGTCAGAGATAAGAAGGAATGAGACTGGGGAGGTGGGGCTGTTTTTTCCCCTTGTACTGTTTTTAAAAAATTATGCTATTCCCTTTGTTATATTTTTGTAAGAGAATGCCAGAGCCTGTTAATCTAAGTAAGGCACCATTTGGCCTTGAGAGTTCACTGACAGCTTCCATTCAACTGAACAACAGAGGATGTAGCATAAAAGACACGGAGGACACCAGCCTTCTATGTTGTCTAAGAAAAACACTATTTTCAGACAAGTAAAATGTTTTCTGGAAAACTGAGCTGCAGCACATTCAGGAGAGTGCAGATGGCATTTCTGCATGGCTTTTACAATGGGCTCAGATCTTGGAAATACTGTGACTTGCTTTTTATTTCCAACACACAAAATCTTGCTCTAAAAGTAAAAAGCAAAATACACAGTTAACGTTGAAGGTGACACTAGCTGCACCACCTATTAAGGGTGTCTGTATTTTCACTGTTTTGAGTTCCTTGTTTCTTTAAACTCTGCTGAACATTAATCATCTGAACTTCAACTTTACAGGTGAGATGTGTGCCTCAGGCTAACTGTAATTATGAGGAAAATACCTGTTTTTTTTTTTCAGAAAACAAGAATGAACAAAAGCATGTTATTTTGTTCTTGTTAGAAGGAATTCTGGCAACTTTTCTCTGAGAAGTTCCAGCAACTTGAGTGCTGGCAGCAAAAACTCCTTTTATGATGCATGTTCTTTTGAAAACCTTTATTAATTATAAGCATTTTAAAGAGGTTATTACTAGAACTCCGGAAATGGTGAAGATATTTGTCTGTGCTGAACGTGTCAAAGCCCAGAAGTTGGCAGGACTTCCATTACCATTTCACCTGTAATCTCCTCCATAATCTCAACCATGGATTTGGTTGAACATTAGACACAGTAAAGGAGACTATCTCCTGTGCTTCCTTGATGTACTCCAACAGTACGTCAGAGACTGCTTGACATGGATGTTGACGTGAAAATGCAAAAGAGTGTTGATAAGGAGCCCAGGGAGGAGGGGAGGGAGATGGAAACTGGGCAGAGGGTGAAATGGTGAATGGGAAGTAGAAGTCGGAAGTTAGTGGATGAGAAGGGATTAGCTGATGAGGAGTGGAACAGGTGACACAACCTTGAACTGGACAACAAGAAGACTGGGACCCACTGTGATATGGAAGAAGACAAACATAGGTGATAAGAATCAGAGGTATATGGAAAGAGTTAGGCTTAGCTGAATAAGAAGTCAAACCATTGACCACAGAGACGTAGAAAAAGACAGTAAATGAGGGCCACTTGTGATGAGTGCAGGTCAGGAAGAGAAAAAGAAGGAATGAGACTTGTGCTAAATTGAGAGTTGCCAGACAAAATGGAAATAAGGAACAGTTGCATTTGGAAAGGGAATATGGAAACTGGGCAGGGATACTGCCAACAGTGAAAAATTGTCATGGCAAACAGGGTGGAAGGGCAGAGGACAAACCGGAGGGAAGAGAGCAGAAGAGACTGAGAGTGGGTAGGAAGCTGTGTGCTGCATGGAGTGCGCTCTCCGCTGGAACAGGGAGGAGACCTGGGGTGCACCTCTCCTCTCCCTTAGCAAGCCTTTGTAAAATGGCTTGTTTCTGTCCGCGTGGCTGCTGACAACACAGCAGTGGTTCGCCTGCTTCTGCCAGTTCTGTTCTTCCCTTAAGTGGCAAGGCAGGGTGTTAAATGATACAGAAGGTCTTCATGTGATGACTCATGCCACATGGAGATATGATGTCATATTCTAGCTTGCTTTTTTCCCCCAGATCTGAACTGTATCAGAAGTGCTTCTTGAAGAGTGGAGATAGACCGCTGTTATTAATTATGATACTGTCTTTAATCATCGGCGCAGACTACTTTAAACTTTACCTTTCCTGATTTTTGAGCACACGACGTTGCAGTCTTGCTGATTTTATTTTACTGCAGGTCTGTGTATGTGTTTGTGCAATATGCAGGTGATTTGATACTACGCAGGCTCTGGTTGTGAAATACCCTTTAATAAATTTTCTGTAATAATACTAGAATGCCTTCCTAATCATTTTAGGAAGGAAAACATTGGAAAGTTTCTAATACGACAAGCAGAAGGGTGGGGAGCGGTTGATTTCAGAGAGGTCCTAGCAGGAGCTGGCATGGTGGCAATATGCAGTCACGTACTGGTTATGGATGAAATCTAATCCACTTAAACTAGAATTTAAAATAAATAATAGCAGAGAAGAGAGGAAAGGAATAATGGTGGAAAGAGGCTTGTATAAACAACTTCCTTTATAACCAATTTATATTATTACATTTCAGCTGAACAACAGATATAGTCCAGGTTTTTCTGAATACAGAAACCAGACGGTTTTTAAAGCAAAACATTAATCGCTCTTATTTACTTCTACAGTGACAGTGCACATTTAAACAATGCATCTTTGTTTTCTTTTTCAAAGATTTATTGAAGTAGGCAACTGTTAGTGACCCTCAGGAGCCATTCAGGGAGTCAGATTCAGAGTCTAAACTTGGTGAGGAAACCAGAGGTCTGTTCTGACAGTCCCCTGAAAACGGGGAACGATCCCACAGAGGCATTGCTGGTGAGGTAAGGAAAGGTAAGGGGCAATTCAAGACATAAGTAAATAAGTTGGTTTGGGAGTTCTTTCTGAAATTAAACATGCTTATTTGGTTTGTGACCCACCACAAGGTTATTTCATAGTATCTTTAAATGGTTTTGAAATATCTTATATATGGTTAATTATCTATTAGGTAGCACAGATGCCCATTATATGCATTGTACTCCTGCTAAGACATTCTTGATTGTTTTGTCTGGTTTTGTTGTTTGGGTTTTTTTTTTAAATTTTGGAGAAAAAGGTTATTACACTCATTCTTGCCATCAAGAACATTTAACAGTTTGATTTAATCCCTTATGTCTAGACTAGAAATCCTGTCATCTGACAGTCTATCTCAAATTCTTGCCCATGCTTTGAGGACCCAACACTGGCAACAGCTGTGAAGGAATGAGAGGATGGGGAGTGAGCTAGGAGGAAGCATAAATAAGCTTTTCAAGTTGAGACATTGCAAGCAAAGTTTACCCAGGCACGTGGGACTATTCATTCAACAGTTCAGCTGTTGCTGAGAATTACCCATCTTTTCCTGACATCTGCCTTTAGGGATAGACATCTTTTCTCTCCCTTTTCTCCCTTCCTTCCCCCTGCTGTTTTGGATATGGAAGGAATGGGTGTTGTGCTTCCTGTAATGTACATTAGTCTACTGAGCACCACAAGAAGGATCTAGGTACGAGTAATTTTTCAGGCCAGATAGATATGGATAGCTTCAGTGACGTGGGTGCTGTTAAATTCCCAGAGATACTGCTGAAGTTCTATCATCAGCTTAAGAAATATGCAGGGGGAGGAGTAGGTAAAGTGGCAGGACTCGATTCATCTCCACGGCAATACGGTGGTATTTTCTGCTTGTGCATGTGCCATTTTGTCAATTTGTATTTGAATAGCCTACTAAGGCTACTTCTTCATATTTGAGAAGAAAAAAAATCACAATATGAATTTATCTGGGAAGAGTTTTGTTGAGTGATTGAAAAATTGTGCTGTTTTCTTTGTTATTCCACTTGAAAATCTTGCTCCTAGGCTGTAGAACCTGCACTGGAGTAAATAATGTTACTGAAAATTTACTATTTAAAATAAGCGTGGTGGGTGGCAAAAGCTAGATGTTAAAACCTGACCAGGAAACTGTAAGCATTTGTTGTGCAAATGGATTTGGCTTCAACTGGGCAAGCATAAGTTTGGCTCTACCAAGTAATTTTCAGAATAAGATGTCTTTAGGGAATAGTAATTTCTACTTTTCTTTCAGTGTTACTTTTCTAGGAAAGGTGCTTTTATTCTCTAGCAGAAGCTCTGCTGAGCACCTCCCATGAAGCTAAGAATTGACTCCAGTAAAAAGCATAATGACTATGTGTCAGATAAGACAGTGATGAACTGTGTTTCTTCAAAGAGTGAGAAGGAAACTTGCTTTCCTTCCGTTGACATCAGAAGCAAATCCATAGCCCACAGGACATTTAAAAGTGGATTTTCTGTTTTCAAAGGAGGATATTACTGCTAATACAATAATTGCCTCCGGCTAGTCTCCTTTGAATTCCTTTCTAATTTTTTTGTTAGACAAGTTAATTATTTCATCATTTAAATCATAAAGTGGTAGCAATCTGCTCCATAACACATGAAGTCTTTACCGGAACATACTAACATATAAGCATGAACAATCTTTTTTTCTTTCTTGTCTGATAAAAATAGTCCACTCTTTTGGCTAAAGTTTTGCATCAGATAAATGGCTTGTTTAGAAATACCACATCTGATTGTCTGATGCAAGATTATGGTTTTACATATTCTTTAAAAAAACCAACAACTTAAGTTGCATTTTGGATACCCATTTACATTAGTACAAAGTACATACAAAATGCTAGTAAGAACACTAGTGTCCCTAAGCCAACTTTGCATCATCAAAATACTGCAATAATAAATCATAACAATGAATAACCTTATTCAGGGTAACTTTGGTACTCAACATTGGTCCTCGTGCATTACCTGAAAATCATAAAGCAAAAAGCTTAGCCTTCTGACAATTTTCTGTAGAAAAACATTGAAAGCAAAGTGATGAAGTATTTAAAATATTTTAAACTTGAATTTTCTCCTTTTTTAAAAAAATATGGAAATAAAAGAAGCTAATTGTATTTGATTCATTATTCAGTATAATTAGTGTTGCCTAAAGAAAGGACTTCAAATACGTTCACTTTTCATACAGAAAAGTATTTGAAGTCTAGTGTTAACAATGAATTTTATAGCTTTGAAATTCTTGCAAGCCATGGTGAAATGAGTAATAGAGCCTACTGCTAGAACTATAACCCTAAAAATATTTGGCTTTATTTTTCCTTTAATCACATGCAGGGAGGAGTTACTTTCACTCCCTTCCATGTTAGTCCCAGCAAACTTTTAGGGTTTCCTGTTCTGATACTGTGAACTGTTTGGACTTAGGCCTGGGTAATATTTATCTGGTTTAGAACTTTTTTTGGTGGTTATTAAATGTTACAGCTTGGGTCCTATTGCATTTATTTAATTTGAAGAGATTTCCTTTGTCTTAGGAGCCTGCTAGTGGAAAGTTTAGTCACTCTGACAGTAATGAGGAATTGTATCATCAAATTACATTGTTAATGTTTATGGTCCCTATTTTTCGTTCATGAGAATGCCTGCTTAATCACAACTGAGTGGTACCAAATAACTTCCCAGTCTTATTTTGGTTTGATAGCTTGGCATACAGTACGCTTGAAGTCAAAAGGTCCTGAGAAGGTTTTCAATGGTTTAGTATCACAACAAAATTTCAGTGTTTTACCTGGAAAGGAAGAGGGATGTATTCTGGCCCCCTTCTAGGGAGTATGCAATTATGCATTGTGCTTTGCTGTATTTGGATTAAACAGACACAGTTCTGTGTGTAACAGTCCAGGTTCCATTCTTACATCTCTGTTGCTTGCATAACACTGCATCCTGCTTGCTGTTTATTTTTAAGGTATTTTTCATCTGATTATAAAGATTGATATAGATGTATAGAAGATTGGTGTGCAATACTGCTAGTTTCACTATTTTAGCTGGCATAGCCCTCTTCAGGGGCAGGAGTTTCAACCCAGATCACTGATACCCTGGAAAAAATGCCCAACTGGAGGCAGCACACAAGTGAGCTTTGGGGAAAACTGATCTTTTTGGCAGCAGGTGACCTCAGGGGCAACTGCCAGAGAACACCCAGTCTGAGGGTACCCATTAGGGTTAGACATAAAAGACTCCCTGAGATGTTCAGCCCTGAAAGGCTTGGGGTACTTCTGTTGCAGCACAAGTCCAGAACTTTAGGTGTCTGGGAAGGTTTACTAAGAAAAATGTAATTGTCTGTGGGGTTGGTCATGGGTTCTGAGGATTCAGTTTGGGTCCTAAAATACTCCTAACAAAGCCTTTTTGTAGGTCTGGCCATAAATATTTGCACAGGGTTGTAGGTGTTTGGTTGTGGATGTGATAAAAATCTGCCGGGTTTGCCAGCCCTTTGACCAAAATGCACAAAGTTAGAAATCCCACAGAACTGCTTCCTCTAAGACATGGAGTTTTGTTCTTTTGGTGGGTTGAATGAAATTGGGAGAGCTGAAATATGCTGCTTGTGTCAGGGTTAGAACTTAGAAGGCAAGGAGTTGTGACTCAGGTGCTGTCTGAGCAATGGTCTCCTGGTGCTGTGTCTGGCATGGTGACATTACCCACAGCCCCTTGTTGTGAGCTATGCTTCATGTAATGGTTTAGCCTGTATAGAGTATAAAATGGTGTTCATCTCTCCTGTTCTGCTTCCCTGAGTGTACAAATGCGTGCCAAATATTGGGCAACATACCCACAGCAGTTCGTGCAAGTAAAATGGATAAAGAGTGTGCCATCTGTTGGTGCACGATCTTGATTCAGGTACAGTCATGGGATCAACAGTGCAGTTTTATTAATTCACTCAATCTAATTTTTTCTGCTGGATAGTTTTACAGTTGCTTGTGGGATTTAGACTTCATTGTTTCATAATCTCTGAACAGCAAGTTTTACAACTAATTGTTCTGTGGTTATTCATATAACCAGTGTGTACGGAGAATTGAAACGCTCTCAAATCCATATCCAATTCTTTCCCTTGATATGTACATGAATGTCTGTCTTAAGTCAATAGGAGTGAGCCATGCCTAATACAGTTATGGAAGTCATTGTCAAAGAATACGATAGGGGCCAAAAGTCTAAATCGTTTTAAAAGGATTAGACAAATTTGTAAAGCATAAGTCTTTTGGTGACTGACACTACATGGGATGGTCCAAGTGTTGCTTCCAGCTCAGTGGGGCTCAGAAGTGCCGATGGGGAGGAGCTGGGGAGATGGGCTGTGTGATGCTCCTCCTGGTTCAAATCTCCTCCCTGAAGCATCTGTCCCTGCCCACGGCCATGTGTTGGGTTTGGGCTCCTTGGATCTTCGGCCAGGCTCAGCATGGCTGTGCTTACATTTTGATCTGTGTTGCTTTGTCTCTTGGGATTTGGATTTTTTCTTCCCCTGTTACATTAGTTCATCCTATTGTCAGATAGCTAGCTTGGGGGGAAGAGGGGGAATATATTCTGGCAGTCCTATTGACTAGGAAGAACATTAATTTCCAGATAGTTCTACACACTGCTTATTGATTTCCATCTTACTTCTCATGATATCAATTTTGTAAGACTTATTGCATTTATTATTTTATAGACGTGTGTTTAAGAGAAAAAATTCATTTTTTATATGCATCTTTTTGATTCTTTATACAGTCATGATTATTCCCTTCTTCAGTCAATAATGAACATACAGATTAAATCAGAAATTTATTTAAAGATTTTATAACCCCTCCGATTAGTTCAGCACAATCTTGCAAGTGCAGATTATGCCTGTGCTGGATGGAATGGTGTAAGTGATAAATTCCATTATGAAATTATTTTTGTCATGGTCCTAAAGGTAGCATAATCATCTAAGTGCCTGATGCCAAAATGGTTTCTTTACATGAGAGACTTCAGGATAACTATTTGCAGAGGGACGAAAGCTGATGATGAGTGAAGCAACCTCCTATTCCACAAATATCAACAGAATTACCCAATGTCTCACAGGACTGAACTGCATTATGTTGGTCAGTCTGACTTGCAAGATTCCTGTCTTATGGGCTTAAACTTGTTTTCAGTTTGCCAAGGGGAATACATCACAGGAATACATGTGAGTCAGCATCTCAGCTGGCTAAGGCCAGAGTGTTAAGGACCCAACAGTGTACTTTCTCCAAAACATTTTCATTTCAAAATGTGTGAAAAGGACAGAATACTTATCCATATATTTTTTAAAAAGTAAAAGGGTGAGGTGTTTCTTGGTTTGTTGTTTTGGTTTGGTCTTGTCAAAAAAATTGTACAAGACAGTGTAATTAGCTTAGGAAATGGTACTAATGCTCATTCAGTAATGATTCTGTGGGGATTTAGGAATACTTAGCCATATATTTTTTAAAAAGTAAAAGAAAAAGAGTGAGGTGATTCTTGGTTTGTTGTTTTGGTTTGGTTTTGTCAAAAAAATTGTACAAGACAGTGTAATTAGCTTAGGAAATGGTACTAATGCTCATTCAGTAATGCTTCTGTGGGGATTTAGTGCAGACAGAGCATGCAGGAAACCTGTAGGCTGAAGGGGACTGCTCCGTATATGTCTTTACTTTGCATTTTATGTATGGAAGTGACACTGTGTAATGCAACTTTTTCATGCTGCACGCAAAAAGAAAAATGGAACAAAATGGTATAAAATGCTGTTGTGGATCTGATGAGTTTCGAGCTGCAGAATAGTTCTGCTAAGCTTCGAATGTCCTCTGGCAAGTCTCAGCTCTCACGTTGTCATCAGTAGGAGGGCTGCTGAAAATTAAACGGATTAGGCAAAGCTAGCTGGTCCTCACCAGTGGGGCATGTGGTGCCTTCTCCTGCTCTGTTGTTCAGGGTGAGGAGCCATAGCTGGGGGTGGGGGAAGGGACGTGTAGCAGGAGACTGCGATAAAAATTGAGGACGTTGCTGGTGGTCTCTAGGACTTTCTTTGAACTGTGCTTAACCCTGCGGTCAGTGGGTCAGTTATTATGTCCTGGTGCTAAACGGGCAGATCAGTGGAGTTGTGGGTGGGTGGTGGGAGAGGCCGGGGGTGGCACATTTGGGAAGTTTCCTCCGAGGCTTGTTTACAGTGCATGAGGCAGTGAGAAGTGAAGAGCTGGTTTACCAGAAGCCACCTCGTCAAGCAGCGCAGCAGGACCTTTTCTCAAGCAGGGTAAATTAGTTCATTTGGAGATCAATGTCATACAGCTGGATTGCTTCCAGTTCCAGTGGGGTTAGAGCTCGATGTGCTGCCTTATGCTGTGTATGCGTGTCAATAGGGACCTACAAAGTAATTGGGAAACTGAAGAAAGGTTTTTCGGTCTGTGCCAAAAAAATGATGAAGAATCAGTTTACTAAGCATTAGGATATGTACGTGCTGGGGGCTCAGGATTCTCTGACCTCCCTTCTGACATGCAGCTCTTTGGGAACCTGATCAGCTGAAGTGCATGTGCAAAGTTACAGAGAGCCGTGCGTATCCCCTTCCCAGGGCTCAGGTGTCAGGTGTCCCAGCGCAGCGTATTGGACTCACTGGAGCACACCGATTACTAACTTACATTGCCTTTTCACTGGCCCCTTCCAGTGAAGGAAGCCTCCTGCTAGCCCCCCCCCGGAGAGGAATTAGGAAGACAGTGTCCTTAGTTTACCTTCATTTTTGCTAACAGAGAAAGGCGCAGTGTCAGTAGGAAGCGATGGAGTGCTGCGGTGCCGTGCGGTGGTGTCATGCTGCTTGAGAGCAGCTGGAGCGCAACCATCAGGCTCAGGTTCCTGCCCAGGTCACCCGCTCTGCTGGAGCTGTCTGGAGGTCAGCATTCCCATCCGCACATAAGGGTCTATCTGCTGATAAAAGGCTACTGCAGACGAGATATGGATTTACAGTGTATCCGTTATTACAAGCAGATACCCTAATAGCTACTGATGGGCTTACCCCCATGAATCTCTCTAATCCCTTTTAAAACTACTCATGCTCTTGGTCTCCATGACATCCCGTGGTAGTGAGTACCACAAATAAAATGCACTGTATAACAAAACCAGAACAAAAAAGAATATCTTGTCTTTGGGGTTTTTTTTAGCTTTTCTGAGAAGTTTTAAGTTGTGTCCTGATAAATTCACTATGTGCTCTCTATCTCTTATGACTTTATAGATTTATGATATGTCCCACATCAACCACTTCTTTCCCAGGAATTTTATAGCAAAAATTTACAGTAAATCATTAGATATAACTTATTCATCATTAAATTCATATCAATTGCTGGATTAGCAATTCAAATAGATAATTTTTAGTTTTTAAGAAAGCTTTTCGTATTATAATTGTTTCTGCAAGCAGCTCTCCATGTAGTTGTCAGGTTAAGTAATTTTTTGAGGACTTAAGAACACACTTAAAGAATCAATTTTGAGCTATTCCAGAGTTCATTCTGTAGCTTATAAATATTTTGTCTTACTTTCCAGCTTTTGCTTCCACTGGAAGTTTAACAAAAAGAGTAAGACATGCCAAACTCTCCCATTACAAAGTTAGTACTAACAGTGCTGTACATCCATCGTTGTTGTCACTCCTAAATAACTCATAGTAAATGATGAAATGAAAACACCTTTTTGGTGCATTTCACTTTGCAATACTTTGAAGATACTGCTTTTCTGATAAGAAATGGGACTGTGTTCATGAGTATAATTCTAGGTCATGGAAAGGTGAGAATATCTACCTGGTGATGGCATGTCCTTTCAAAAGTGGAGAGGAATCAAAACCCGAGGAGATGCACAGGCAGGTCAGCAGTCCCAGCCACGTACTCTTGTTCGTGCTGGTTCTTAGCTGCAGAGACCCTTTCTTGTACAACAGTCTGTGCTTAGCTAAAGGAAAGCAGGGTGGCAGGCAGAGAAACTGGGAGTTTTATGTAATGGCATCTTATGTTCAAACTTACAGGCACATGTGCCACAAGAGAGCTGTCTGAAAAACAAGTGTTATTCATATCTAACAAAGAAATGGTATGTGGAAACACCCAAACTTTTTTCCTTGCTTTTTGCCCATAATGGGAGGAGAGAAGATGTTCCTTTTTTTCCAATGCACTGGGAAAAAAAAGTGAAAAATATTCCAGTACTTTCCCTGTAATATTAAAAATAAAAAAATAAAAAAATTGCAAACTTGGAAAACCAATGTTTGTTCTCTTTTTTTAAAAGTGCCCAATTAAAACCATTTTGGCATGCTCAAGGAGTAAAATTCCACACCTCTACATAGGTAAAGACAAGGAGAACCTGAGCTCAATACACCAAGCAGCAGAACTGCTGTAAAAAGGGCTTCATCATTTCCTAAATCACTTCAGGCCACTTACTCAGTGAATCTATATTTCCAGGTACAGAAAATAATTTTTTTATAATGCAAGGGGAAACAATGAAGAAAACAAGAAATGCCATCATTTGGCATTAAAGCTTTTTACATTTTCCCTGGGATCCAAAGGGTATTTCTTCCTGTCATTCCCTTTGACAATTTTTCCTTGGGCTGATGTTTCGTAATTACATCACCAGGGGAGAAAAACAGCCTCATAAGCCTTCTTTTCTTTTTATTTTTTTTTTTTTTTTCAGCAGG
>NW_008825533.1:1284388-1294939 GCF_000699105.1 Pygoscelis adeliae
GGGATCATCTGTTGAAAATAGATTATATTTTTTAGAAAAAGTGGCATGAAGTTTTTAAAAAGTAAAGTAAACACAAGAAACCATAGATTGTTATCTTCCTAATATATGCATTTTTAACACTTATTGTTGTGCTCTTTGGAGAAGAAAAATTTAAGTTTTCTGTAATTAGTAAGGCAGATGGTGAATTGGGAGCTCAGAAAAGCTGCCCTCTGTTTGCCCTGTTCTGGTTTAAGTTTGGTTAAATATGATGCCATTCTTCTTTGCATGAAAACTACCCCCTTCAGTAGCTTGGCACCTCTCCCATGCTGTTCCCTGAGCTGTTCCGGGAGATTTAAGAGCAGACCCAGAATGGTTGCGTGTTAGCGCAATGGTTGGGTCTTGCATGTTAGCGGGGGGGGGTTGGACCTTTTAACTTCATAGTGACTGCCTTCTCATGCAGTAAGAAGGCCACATGACAAATGATGTAGTGAAGAAGTGCTCTTTGGGTTTTTCTGGCTTGCTCTATTCCCTCTATTCCCATGAAACACTGTGACTGCTGATGCTGATCTTTAAATGTAAGGTCGATTTGGGATTTTCTTTTTGGAGCATCTCTGGGGGTGAGTTGAATTGGAAGGCTGAGAAAGACCTGAATATTCATATCTGAACTGAAAAAGTGGTGGGTGAATTAACGTGAAGGACATTAGCGAAAGAGTGATAGAAAACATACATGAGGCTTCATGCCTGGATCTCACCACCACCTCCAAGAAATGAGCTCAAGCTGTGAACTTGGTATGGATCCATATTTCAGCCCCTTAATAGTCCAGAGGTCTTTAGCTCTAGGGATTTGATTTGGGCTATTTCAAAGACAGAAGTCAACTGAAAAACTTTAGATCTGGGCTAAAGTTTAAATCTAAACAGTCCCAGAGTTGAATGGCATTTGAATTTGGAGTTATGGTTGGAGCCAGTGTTCACCTATAAATACAAATTCACTCACAACACGACGAAAAAAAGTAAGATATAGATGAGAAAGAAGCTGCAGTTAAATGAGAAACAGATTTGTTGCTAGCTCAAATGAAATTAAAAGAATATGGGTGCAAGCCAGCAAACATATTCTATTGTGAGAAAAAATGTTTAATTTCCCATTTGTGATAACACTGAGAAACTAAATAGGGCCATGGTATGAATGTTCCTTCATGCAGCACTTATTGCTGAGAGCTGGCAACATATGAAACTTTCCTACTCTAGGCTGCTTGCCTAAAACCTCCTACCCCTGCCTTCCCTCAGACTTGATACTGCAATAGCCCTTTTGAAGACTGTCAGATAATGCCTTTAAAAAAGAAAGTCTGCAAGAAAATTACTGGGATTTTTGTACTTACATGTATTTAAGATGCCAGCCTCAACATGTGGACATTTTGCAATAAAAGGCATATATCCGTTTTAGCAGTGGGTGCCTTGTAGTATCAGCTCTTGAAGGCCAGATATAGAAATCTTTGTTCTAAACATAAACATTGTTGGACTTGTAAATCAGTAATTTTTAAGTAGTAGAGATTTACCTAGCCTACATGAAGAAGGTAATACATTTTCAAGCCATAACTGAGAACGAAGGGTGATCTTTACCCCATTTTCTTCCTCCTGTTCTCCTACTCCCTCCCTCCACATCGTTTATTCCCTTTTTTTTTTTTTACCAGTGATTATGAACTACTGGATTTGGTGCTTAAACTGTGCAGGGTTAAAAGTATAGCTTTCCTCATATTTCTGAACTTTCTTCCATAAAAAGCTTAGGAAGATGATCTCTAATTTCACTTCCTCAGCATGAAAAGTAAAACATCTGGTTGTCTTAGTTTCCCACCCCAGCAGCTGACTTTCAAGAGAGTAAGTAAGCAATGACATGCTTAAGATTAAAAAACAAAAATCTGCTATGTACATGTTGGCATGGGAGAACAGCAGTGCGATGGAGAAAAGCATATAAATTTCTATAGCACTCATAATTACAGAGCATAGATAACAGCCTGCAGTTAACACTTTAATATATCCTGGCCCCTGCTCAATTTTTTCTGGCCATTGTCAATGGAAAGTTGATGGTAACAGCTGGTTGGGGATTCCCCTAAAATGAATATAACCATCTGCTGCATGCTGATTCTTGCTTCCCCCTTCCTCACATACACGCACTTTGAACGTGTGTCTGGGACAAGAGAAGGTTCTGCAATGGGGACAGTTATGACCAGCAGAGTAATCTGGAGGGCTTTCGGCAGGGCTTAGGTTAGAGCACTCTGGAAATAACTCTTTCAGTGTCAGATTGCTTCAATACTGTCCACAGGGGCCTTAAGAACAGGGAAGCTGGGGAAGGAGGCTCTGTGTGCTTCCATTTCTTATCATCAGCTAATGTGTGGGCCCAGCAGAAGATATGACTCTTAATTCACCCCCTTCATCTGTTCCACTTACCTGCACGGTGAAATTGAGCATTTTTCCTTTTTATATTCATTTTCCAGGTTCCCTTCAATGGCCAATATTATTATGATGACAGCTGTAAAGGGATATTCTGCCTACTTCAACTTACTTTTTCCTAATAGTGTTCATCCAGGACAACCCATTCTTCACCTGTGTGCAATATCTTTAAGACAGAAATTAAGGGTAGTGGTGGAGGAGAGGTACAACTGTCTCCCAGTGTTTGTGCAATGGCTGTAATTTTAAAAACATTGAATTGGGATTCTCTCAGTAATCTCTTGTGACCTACTCCTCATTGACAAATGTCTTGAAATATACTTAAGGTGAGATTCTACTATATCGGGTTCTCCACAGGAAGCCTGGCTGCTTCAGGACCTTACATTGTGTTTCTGTATGCAAGTCAATCATCTCCTGAAGAGGGCTGGACAATTTTGATGATCAAAGGCTAGTTATTCAGGCTGGAAGGGACCTCTGGGCCAACCTCCTGCCCAAAGCAGGGCCAGCTCTGAGATGACACCAGTTTGCTCAGGGGTTTTTCCAGACAGCTCTTGAAAACCTCCAAGGCTGGGGATGGCATGGATGCTTCAGGCAGCCTGTTCCAATGTTTAACTGCCCTCACAGGGGAGGTGTTTCTCCCTGTGCCTTGTGGTATCAGCTTCATATCAGAGGCTGAACCTCTCCTATTTGAATTTGCGTCTGTTGCCTCTCATCCTGCCAACACTGTGAAGAAGCCGGCTCAGTCTTCTGGATAACCACCTTGTCCGTGTTGAAGAACTGCTTTTAAGTTCCCTGGAAGCTGTCCCTTCCCCAGGATGAACAATCCCAGCTCCCTCAGCAAGTGCTTCAGATGCTGACCATCTTGGTGGTCATCCACTGGATTTGTTCCAGCTGAACAGCGTCTTGTGCTGGGGGAGCCAAAACGACATGCAGTATTCTTGGTAAAAGACATCCAACCACTCTCTCGTTGTCCACAAAGCCAATCATTTTACTGCAGAAGTCAATCAGGCTGGTCAGGCATGATTTGCTCATGGTAAGTGTGTGCTGGCTGCTCCAAATGTCTACCTTCTCCTTCCCGTGCCCAGAAATGAGCTCTGAGGAGACTTGCCCTGTGATTTCCCCATGGACCAAATGGCTGACCACCTTATAGCTTCCCAGATAGTCCTTCTGGCCTCTTTGGAAGATGGACGCAAGATTTGCCATTCTCCACTCATGAGGGACCTCTCTCAATTTCCACGAGCTTTCAAATATGATAGAGTGGCCTTACAAGGGCGTTCACTTACATGAATGTGCCCGCTATTATCCATCCTTTCTGTAGTTTCCCCCTTCATTACTAATGTGATAACACAAAAATTAATACAGGGGGAGGGGTTGGTCTTTCTGTTCCACAGTACAGTCAGAACAGCATGCATTTATCCTTCATGAAACTCTTTATTTCAAGAGTGTTGAGTGACACTAGGAATAAATTTGTCTACCCTGCTCTGGCTTATTTCCTTATCTTGCTTGTATGTGTGATAATTCAGTCACTCTGGCATTCTACAGGCTCTATGAAATGCCAAGCAAATAATTTATTCATTGTTTTACTCTTCCTCCTTTCTTACATGAATGGTTTCTTAATTATAAAAATGTAACGTAGGTTTGTCTGCTTTTGCATCGATTCCTGCAGGTTCTTACTCCTACAGCTGACAGTCTTAGCAGTGACAATAAGATTATCACTAACGATTTGGTAGCTTTATCATTATGCATCTTCCTGGATTTGCTAATACATACCAGATACCACCTTTGTTCTGCATAACTAACCTAGAATGTAGCCAAAACCTATTTTAATATTGGAGCTTTCCTGCTTATTTGTGTATTTCCTTGGTTTTGATCAAAACCACAAGTTACCATCTGTCTGAAAGGGAAGCAGCAATTAGCTATGCTAATTACAGGCTGAATTAGAAAGTTTTGGTTTTCTTATCATGCCACCATTTTCAATGTACAGAGTGGGTATGGGGACATAAATATCGTCTCTCTGCAGTCAAATACAAATGGCTGATTTATGCAGTCGTGCAATGGATTCAATGTAACGCTGATATTGTAATAAATTCACAGAATAATTTGTATTTAATGAAAAAGGTATGAGCATATGAACAATTTGGGGGGACTTGAGGTGGGGATTTACATCATGTTTGATACACTCCGGTAACCGCTGTTAGGCTTGTTCTTACCCTGAAATAGCATATGCTTCATATGAAGTACTTTACTCTGCACTAAAAGTTGGATTACTGTAGGATAGAAAGATATATTCAGCCCTTAGCTGGCACGCTGAAAAAAAGATTAACCATCTTCTTTGTCCATATTCCCAGATGCGCCGTGCAAGGAATGTCCAGGTATAACAGAGGAATGTCTGCTACACCACCTCTCATTTGTGCTACATTTGTCATTACATGAAAAGCAACTACAGATTTTCTCAATGGTCTGTACCTTCTATTAGCAGAACGAGAAATAACAGCTTAGATCCTGTGAGAGAGCACTGAGAGAGCACACTGACAGCTCTGACAGTTTGTGCTGCCATGAAAATAAAATGGATGCACGTTTCTGAAGACTGCAAATTCCTAAGGTAAATAAAGTAGCTGTTAATCGAACACAAAGGACATACTAGTTACAGCTGAGTACATGAGATGAAGTGTGACTCATCTCACATCTCAGACCAAAGCATAAGCTTGCCCAGAGTGGTAAATGTTTGATTCAGATTTTAATTAATTTTTTTGTCATTGCTGTGTACCTCTAGCTTTCTGATTCACAATAAAACCTCAGACTAAGCACCAAAACATGGAAGAAAGGCTGCTCTCTGAATATTTTTTGCAAAACCAGAAATTAAAATCTCTGGTTTATTATATTCTTGCAGGCTAAAAACCTTTGAATACGTGAATGTTTTGGCTGAGTTTGCCTAGGCAACAAAACTTTCGGTACTGACCTAAGCCAGCCTTTCACTCCTATTGTGATTTGCCCACCTCTAATGATAATGTGAGCAGACAGACTAGGATAAAACAGGTTTAAATCCTCTTAAGCTGTAAAAGGAAAGGAACCCAAGGATGTCTGGGCTGGTTTCTTCGTCAGAGACAGAAGGTACACACCCATCATACAATAAACATCTGGACTGCATCAAACTATCTGGGTGGAGAAGGCAAATGTCTTTGCTGAAGTCTTTCACGAAAGATTAAATGTCTGCCTGCTTTTTCAAATATAGTCATACTGAGTTGCCTTAATTTTATATTTGCAATTAGTTTGAAAACTTAAGTTACTCGCTTTTAGGCATGGCTATAAAACACAGATTTCATTTTGCAACAACAAAAAAGAGGTTTCAATATTTTATTTTCATTTAGTAGCAGAATAAAATCTAAACTTCTTGAATATCCTGTTGTGGAAAAACAAGTCTCTGCAACAGCCACAAACACATGCAGCCATCATGACTGTTTTACAGGTGGAAAAAAATGCAGGTAGAAAGAACTTGAGCGATTTAATTTCCATAAATAAGTGGAGTTTGACCATCTCTCTCCTGCCCTCAGAATTATACTTTCTCACATTTCTGCTCAATGTTGGTCCCTCTTGTGATGTGATAGGAGCTTTCACCTGGTGTGGTTTTAGCTGGAGAGGTTTGGGTTAGCAGGTGGTTGTGCAGGAGAAGGGTAGAGCAACCCCTGA
The DNA here is from genome assembly GCF_000699105.1 of Pygoscelis adeliae. NCBI lineage: Eukaryota > Metazoa > Chordata > Aves > Sphenisciformes > Spheniscidae > Pygoscelis > Pygoscelis adeliae. The sequence goes on from NW_008825533.1 coordinate 1,290,497, forward strand.
CGGTGCATAGCGTGCGAGGTGCGAGCGACGTCCTGAGACGCATCCTTAGCTGCTCGCTTCCCCTCTGCACCAAGGACATTTCAAGGGCACAGCCTGGCCGTCCCAACAGGTGAAGCACAGTATGGCTTTCTACTGATGGTAAACATCATCATCAAAGTGAGGTCAGGCAAAACAAGCAATCCGCCCAAGATTAGTCTGCTGAGACCTGATGATTTTTTTTTTTTCTGACCTGAAGATGCCTGTTTCTGTGCCCTGTGCACTGGAGGATGCTCTCCCTGATTTTCTCAAATAAATTTAACGCTTACATTAAAATCTCCACAGGTCTGCCTGCTGCTGCATGGGTGTAAAAGTACTGACTATCAAACAAAACAAGTTTTTCCCAGCTGCGAGGAGGCATTGTCGGCTCCTTCAGGAGGACCTAGAAACAAGAGAGTAAGAGACCAGCCTGGCCATGCTTCCTGCGTGACCTTGGGTTGAGATGCTTTATCTCGAAGAGTTTCCATTCCCCCCCACCCCCTCACAGTAAAAAGGGGATAATAATAGCTGCCCATATCGTTGGGGTGGTGTGAGGATTAATAAGCTAATGCCTGCGAGGCTCTCTGGCACCCTGCTGACAAGGGGCTGCCTGAGTGCCGTGACAGAGCACAGGAGTGCAGCAGCTTGCAGAGCAAGAGTTGTTCACTGCCTGGTGTTGATTAGGGGGAAAAAACAACCATGAGAGCAGGGGAGGGAAGACAACAGCCATAAAAGCTGAAGCAACTGCAGAGGGTGGGCTGCAGTGCCCGGCAAGGCTAGGAAATAGCTTGTTCACCCACAGAGTTATTCTCACTGACTGCATGTGTGTGCGCACTGTACAACTTCATCCCATACCCATGAGGAGACCTGGGTGTCTTGCATGCCGGCATGACATCCCGCATGAGACGGGAGCAATTCAAGGCAGTTCATCCATGGTAGTGGAAAAGGGGGGTAAGAGAGATGAAGTAGCAGAAGGCAAGGAAACCAGAACCATGTGCTTAAAAAAGTTTGTAGCAGCAAGGAAGTTTGCAGTCACCCAAGGCTTGTGCTTGTGTGTGCCCAGCTAGTCATAAAGGATGGCATAGGTGGGTTTTGTGGATGCTGAGAAGGTATCAGCATAAGTTTAGGTTGGGCCAGACCTGAATTAGAGGCTGTGATTCCTAGAGGCATGCTCATGTACCTTTTGTGGACCCATTGTGCTTCTCTTTATTCCTTTTGATGATTAAATTGTTTTGGTTTGAGGGGTTTTTTTCTTCTTCTTTCCTCCCCAGTAACTGATCCTAAAGGGAAAACAATCTTTCCACCAAGAACTTAATCTATTAGCTATCAGTGACACAGAATAACAGTTTATATTTTACAATAAATTACTTATATTAAAAATCTCATATGTCAGAGTATTTGGTGGGAATTTCTGCTTTTGCAGAAGATTTGCATAGCTCGATTCACACAGTTACTGAAATGTTATTGTATCTGTGTGGGCATGGTCAGGACCTGATGTGAAATTTCTCATGATCTAAATCAGGACCACTCAAATGTCAGTCTAACGAGGATCCAGATGCGAGTAATTTATTTTTTTCCTTACACCTCACCATAGCCTAAGGGTGAGACACCTCCCTCATTCCTGCAATTGCTGCTACTTGGAGGAGCAGCTGCAATGTGCGATCGCAGTGCCCAGCTGGAAAGGCAGAGCGCCAGGCTGGCCTGGCAGAGCTGGTACACTGCTCGCAGCTGAGCAGAAGGCTTGTACAGACGACACAAGGAGCAGAGTAGTGCAGTGATGTGCCTTACTTCATGCTTGATGAACCTCTTATTCATGGCTCTGATCACTGGATGAAGCATCATTTGAATGTGGAAGGAAAGACCTGTTGTCATAGAGGAGAGCTGGTGATGTGTTACATCAGGGAGACTTTTGCAGGTGCTTCCACTTATTCTGGAGGGAAATAAACACCTCTATCCTTCAATACACTGAAGTTCAGATTAAAGTAGAAATGATGGTGGAATAACAGTAGCACTTAGCAGATGGATCTAGAGCCAGACATGAGGGTTTTGCAAATCCTTATGCTATTAGGGTCTCATTAATAGCTCTTTAAAGTGTTATTTTTCTGGTCCCTTAAAATGTTTTCTGTAAGCTATTTAGTAGGATGGTGTCCTACTGCTTTTACTGGGCTTAGTAAAATACAGCCTGACTCAGCTGGGACTTCAAGGTTTTTTACTGCAATGCAATAAAAAAAAAAAAAAGGAGACAAGTTTAAGCACTTAGCTTTAATGACAAATCACAATTAGTACACTTATTCTCTTTCCAGCACCTATAGAGCCTTTGGTCAGAGGCTGACAAACTTCATGGGAGCACTCAATGATTCCCCTATTTACATGCTTTAGAACAGCAATATCCTTATAGGTATACCTTACGGCAAGGCAGGAGTGGGCTATGTCCATTCTGTTGCTACAGAAAACCCTTGTGACTGTATATGGTATAAGCATCTATAGTTCAGCTATAAATTGTTTTGGAGAGAAGGCAGAGCGAGCCTGTGCCTACCTGATTTCATGCAGACCTACTGAATCTCAGGTAAGCCCCCCACTTTTCATGCCTGAGACCTTATATCACAACTGAGATCTTTCAAAATGACAGGTATTTGTGCCCATATTTGACCAACAGGATACAGGTCTCCATGGCATGTACCAACACCAAGTATATGTGTCCATTTTTGCAACTTTCTTCATCTACTTTATAGCCCTGCGATTCAGGCTTTGGGGGATATTGGTAAATTGTTTCTACCACTAAGAAAGGACACATATGCATTTCAGCATTGCTCTATTTTTTTCTGGAGAGTTCATAGTCCAAATAACTCATCAACAGTTGGGTTCCTTCCTGTGTAAGATGTGATGAGAAGTGATTCATTTTTATGCCTGATTCTTAATATACTCAAATCAAGATTTTATATGGATGATTCATGAAAATAATTTGTTTTGTTGAAGCAGTATTAAGCAGAAATTAAATATATTGTACAGACTAAAGAGCAGCATTTTCCCAGTTGTGGGGAAAGGTGTCACTAAGATATAATTTATTCGGTGGGAATCACTACACCATCCTTATAGATGAATATATGCACAGGAAGGTAAATCTTAATTCACAATACACACTACAGGTGTATGTGAAACAAAAGCAGCAAAAGAAGACTTCGGCTTATCTGTACAACTCTTTAGGGACTTGACTTGACCGCCATCACAACGTGCAAAAGACACTGGTTTTGTGGCAGGAAAATCCTGCACCCTCAGCCATTCCTTTGGGGAGTGAGGTGACACACTGTTTGGGGGGACACAGCCTGAAATGCACAGGGGGTGCTGGAAGCTGGCGCTAACAGTAAGGCTGATCTTTGCAAGAGTATGAAAGAAAGGAGGAGAGTCATGGCTGGAGAGGAGACCCAGCACCTCTGGTGTGACATGGTGGGAGCTTGCGATAACCCTTTTTTTTTTAATAAAGGAGCTCTGAATGCATGCTCCTTGCTGCTCATGCAGGGCTCATGCATAACAGTGAGATCAGTCATCCCTGCTTTGCTGTTCTTGTAAGCCATGCTGGACATGGAGAGGCAGAAGAAAGGAAAACACAATTTATTCAGCCAGATGCAGGAACTGGAGGTCTTCTGGAGGCTGTGCCCCGCCAGCTGCCGGCTGCCCAGGGGCACCTGTTCAGACATGGTGGGGAAAGGAGCCATGAAGCCAACCGTCATGAGCTTTTTGGAATGAAGGGCTGATCCACAGCACAGTGGCTTGCTTGTAACGCTCACATCTTCTGCCCCATTGGTAAGTCCAGCTCCTCCAAATTACTGGAGCTTGGCTGGAGGCATGAGTCTCCCACAACCTGATCCGTGTGAGAGTGGCCGGGTGTTGCAGACCGCTGGCTGGAGGGGTGCCAGATCCTGCTATGCCTTCATGGGGTGCTCTGGGAGAGGGACCCGCTGACCCTGGGTCAGGCCCAGCTGCCCCAGCCCCACTAAGGGCTGAGTTTGCAGCCGCGACTTCAACCCTCCTGTAAATCCCCCCTTGGCCACTGCAGCCGCCTTTGGCAGCATTACAGCTTTCAAATCCCTCTCACCGTTCTCTAACAACCATGATGAGGTGCCGAAACATAGAAGCTGAAATCCCTGCATTATTGTTCTCCAGCAAAGCAGACTTGCAAGGAAACATGCCTTGAAAACATCTGGTGTTGGGTTGGGAATTAGGACCAGATATGGCTTTACAATGACCAGATTATTGCACATGACACCACCGCCAGCAACAGGGAAGTCCTTGTTTTAATTCCTCCAAAAACAAAACAAAACCCACATTTTTTTCTTTATGTCTTAGCAAATGTATGCCTTTGTCTGAAGACTGTATCTTATTCTGAATAAATTGAGGAAAGAATCAAATTTCTGTGATAAGCCTGGAGTA
>NW_008825533.1:1294997-1314337 GCF_000699105.1 Pygoscelis adeliae
CATGGCTATGAATGTCAGTGTAACAGTCAACATTTCCAGTTCACTCTCCTCCCAGTGTCGTGTCTCTTTGCATACCAACAGCTGAGAATAGGAAAGATGACACATACTGGTTTTTTGTATTCTGCTTAGTAAGAAAGTCTCTAATGAGAACAAATACTCTAATGAGTATAAGTATCAGCACTTCCTGTAAGAAGAAAAAGTACCAATCCATCTTCGCTGTATCACAACATTTCAAAGTAGATGAAAAGGAAACCCATGTAATACTGATGTGTTTTCCCTAAAGAAAGGTGAACGCTACTTTTTTTTTTCTTTAATAAAGCCAGTGACACACTGTTCAGTGCTGGGGATTTGGGGGGTGGGGGGGGCATTTTTATTTTGCAGGCATTATCAGTCTTGTTTTGTAGGAATACTGAATCTCTAAGTATTGTCTTTACTGTTCAGTATTGATGTCCTTTAGGTGCTTGGAGCTTCCTCATGCCAAGATCTTGTCTGATGTTGGTAAAGATTCACTTTCTTCTGACTCTCAATAAGAAGTTTTCTTTGGAATAAGGGATCTGACACTTATCCTGGAAGATGTTCTGTCTCTGCCTTGTGGTTAGCTCATTTACCTCAAACTTTGCCATTTCTTCCACCTCCTTCCTTGACAGTCTCACTTGCCCAGTGAGCCTTTCCCACGAACAGCTCTTCCCAGAATCGCAGTGCTAAGGGAGGTATGGTGTTGGGAAACAGAGGCAAGTTGCCAAGGTAGCCTCTTGTCACACGAACACACGTGTTGGCTGTTCCCAGAACTGGAAAATACATTGGTACTGAGGAGTCCAAGAGTGACACAAAGATCTGGAAAGAATTGTCTTCCATTTTAGTGGCCATTTGGACCTGTGAGAAATTAAAGATCACTTTCTCTGTGAATTAAATTAGCTAACACTACTAGATTTGTCTAGAAGCCTGTAGAAGATACCAGTGTGTGGCTAATGATCTGTAGAGGTAATGCCTGTCCATGCCATGAAGGTTAATGGAAGCAGTGGAGTGCTATATAGCCACGTTGAGCCTAGTTATATGCATAAATATGAAAAGCTTAGCTCTTACAGTAGAAAACCAGTCCAATGCTGCACAGTTTTGCTCAGTTTTAGTAACTTTGTTCCAATCACGCTACTGTCCCATTTATTCTTGGATTACCCAGTCCAGAATTCACCAACACAGAATTAACGGAAAATGAAATTCCCACTTCTCACTCACAGTAATATTTTTGCCAGAAAATGTTTGCATGCTGACTGAATCAGAACAAAATACCTTTTGTATTATCTCACTGATCATAATTAACTCACAGCAGGCGTATCTAGTACCAAAGACAGTAAGCTGTTGGAAATCCGTGTGGGCAGTTGCAAAGGAGGAAGAAATGTCATAGAAAATTCCAAATAATACATACCTTTGAAAAAATGAAACATTGACAGATATGACACATTTTGGGTGAAACCCTGACTGTTTCCATGAAAATGCCTATCCCTCTCTCAGTCCAGGATTTTACACTTTAGAAATAAAGTGGCGGTGTGAATCTGCTACCAGCTTAAAAGGGACTGTTAATGTTTGAATGTTCAAAATAGTTTCTGCTCAGGCTCAGGTAAAATGAAGAAGAAAAGGGGTGTTGTGGAGGATGAACTGTGGACGAGAAAGGAGAAGCTTAATTTGTTTGTCTTGACTAATGCTGACCATCTACAGATAAGGGCACCTCCCACTGGGGATGCACAGAGCAGAATTTGGGTTTTGGATTGTGGTGCTGGAATGATTCTTCACAAGCCATGAACGTAACTTCAAAATCATGGGTGTTTTACTGAAGAACAAAAAAAATCAATGTGTCTTCTGAGACAACTAGGATCAGAGCTGGCCTCTTGCAAATCAGCAAGAGTAGTCCTGCTAGCTCACCCGCTTGTGTTTCTGCTGTATTATAGTAACAAGAAGTTGTATAGTACTTTTTGATATGGAGGCAGAGATTTTCCAAACCCACAACATAAATGTGACTGGGACTACTTTCTATAAAATTTCAGTGGGAGTCTTCTAATTCCATTACAATCCTTTGAAAAATCCCACCGAAGACACAAAGTTTATTTTAACCTTCTAAAACCTAGTTTGAAGACATTTTCTAGTGCTATGCTGTATTCCAGTACAATACACAATCAAGATAAAGAAGAAATAAAGTAATTTTAGACTTATCTCTATATTTCTTGTCCAGCATTATTATGTTAAGGAAGAAGAAGAGGACAAAGCAAGAATGACAAAAAAACCCTCAAGAAGATGTTGTTATAGATTATCTAAAACAGCAAGAAAAGATGAAAAAAAGTTTCTGTTAAGGGAATGATTTTTACAAATTGCCACTTAGGTATTACGAATTGTACAAAATATTAAGGACCTCCCGGTTGAAATATTTCATGCAAGTTTTGGCTCACATGACAGAACTTTTTTGGGCAAAGCTTCAGCTGGTTAAAATGGGCAAAATGGTCATCTTTGTTCTGGTTCTTTTATGCCACTAAAGTGTTTGAAGACCCAAAGAGGACTTGAGGGACTTGTTTTGGGGAAAGAAATTTCCTAGACACAGGAGGCTTTGACCTCTGGTGCATGGTATAAAGTAAAGCTCAGCTTGAAGAGAAGGTGATAAACTCTTCTAGTTTTTAACCCTGTTTCTTTCTGAGGAAAGTATTTAAAAGACCAGCAGACTTCTAGGTCTCCCAGATGCTAACTATTGGATGCCCCTGGTTTTAGGCTTATACTGCCTTACGCTGCTTTGAGATAAAATATATGTAGATTTGTTAACATTTTGTAGCGTCTTTTATCAGAAGTGCTTATAAGTGAAATCTTGAAGCCATAGGAGCTTTTGTTATCCACACTTAAATGCACATGTTGTTCCGATGAAAAACTGGCATGCTGTAAGTTTCCCATTTAATTTATGTAGAGTCTTCATTCAACCAGCTGGATTTCTTTTGCTGAATGTTATAATACTCACTAAGGGGAGAGCTGGAGCCAAGAACAGGAAGAATAGCTGGCCCAAAAGAGCAAGTTATCTAGACGGACAAAAGGAAAATGTAAATACCTTCTATTGCTGTGTGAGAATCAAGTTAGAGATGCTTGGGATAACCCAAATGTACCATGAAAACGACTGCCAAAATGTAAGCTTCTTTTAGTTTTGTGCATCATGTACATGCTAATGTTCACTTGTAGGGGTTGGTACCTTTTCAGAGCTCAGGAGTGAGGGAAGGACTAGTGTTGTGGATGGACTTCCTACGTGGAGTAAGGAAGATATGGAGATAAATGATCTCTGACCTGTACCTTGAAACTTGCTGGTGAGGTTTATGAGTAGTTCAGATAATGCCTCCCAGCACGCCTTTTATTGCACGTACATTTGGGCCTTCTGAAATCTTTTGCAGGCATCGCTAGCCTTAACTAAGGTAAGTCATTGTATTTTATCTTCTGCCTGACTCTTCTAGCACAAGGCTCCCAGGAACTGTGCTGTTAATCTTATCACTTGTGGCTGCGGACGCTCGTGTTTCTCCACCTCGCAGGCAGGTCCTGACCTACGACTGTATTATGCCTTTCACCTTTTGCCCACGGGGTTTTTACCAGTAGCCTCTTATGATAGGTCCTGTGAAAGAGTTTTTGACAGTGCAAATAAAATCTCAGCTAAATCTCCTTTATGACTTTTTCTGGAAACTAGAAAAGCAGTTTCTCCTTTAAAGAAGGCATTTTGGTTTGCTAGTATGTTATGTTTGGAATATTGGAATGTTATGTTTTAAATCTTGTTTAAATTTGTTCATAGTAATAAGGTAAATCATGGCACAGTATGATTTAATTTTAGCCATTTTAAGAAATCTAAATTTGATTCACGTTTTCAAGTGAAAAAAGTCATGCAATTACCTACGTTAGCATGAGTTCATGTCTGAATTAACAGAGCAAATCATCATATGATACCAATTTTTACCCTTGACAGTTTTACTTAAAAGTATGTATTAGATCTTACCTAGGAAAAGGTTAGATCTTGACTTAGATTAGGTCTTGACTTAACTCTAATATGGGCTCTTCTCAACCCCATCTCATGATAGCAGTCAAGATGGGCACAATAATAAGGCATGTTGCTGAGACGTCCTTCTCTGACAAGATGTTAAAAAATGGTATATCTATTGCTTGGAAAATATTCAATAAGGAGTTTGGTGCTAATTGTTTCCACTAACATCTTAGCATTAATTAATAACTGCTCAATACATGACTGAGAAAACTGTGTCATTGCTGAGAACGCCCAGAACTTCTGTCTTAGTTCAGGCCATTAACATTTGACATTAGACTGTAATAATTTAGGCCAGCCAATTTAAATATTCTATACATAAATTTTTCAAAATCTTTTTTTCCATCTCACGTCATCTACAAATGTATTAAAAAATAATTTATTCACTAACTCACAGGACTATTGTGCACATACTAAAAGCCTATATTGAAAGGAGACTGTAGAAATGGTGATTAAAGTCTAGTACCTGGCTCTGCTTCCAAATTGTCTTTTAGATAGAGGGGTCATCTGTTTTCTTCACCAGGAAAATAATATGCTTCATAATAAATAGCCTAAGAATAACATAAGGCAGCTTCAGACTAGCGATACCTTTGTTTACATTTGATTCATTACTCTACATTTTTACCACTTTATTTTTGAGCATCTTGGGGAATACTCTGATAAGATGGATAGATAAAGGAAGCAAGAAAGTAGAGATAGGATGCAATTTTAGTAAGTGCATGGAAAAAACCACAAACCATCTTTTGTGATTTTAAAGCTGAAGGGGCTGACAAACTAGAAAAGACTAATAAAAAAGAGTGGGTACATGTAGCTATCCTACTAGCTAAGAGCAACAGTGAAGTTGAGCATATGAATAAGGGTTCATCTACACTGTAAATGGATTTGCAGTGTTGGTATATGAAACTGATACCTTTGTCATTTGACATTATAACTGGCATGAACTTACATTCTTTTGGGAAAATTCCTCCCCAAAATAAATCTGAAAGGTTTTAGGATGCATATATCTCTGGCCACACATCGTAATGGTGGCATCACACAACTTTCCACTGTAACTTGCATGGACCTAAAAACATCTCCTCAGGCTTCTCCCCAGCCAGCAGTTCATTGATGGACCCACCCTGAAGCTTCATATCCTGAAGTTTGTTATGGTGATTTACTCTCCAGAATGTTTTTCCTTGCATATCATTTGAAATAGGATTTACTGTAGGAAAAGAATTGACAAAATAACATACTATTATAAAAAATAGCCAGGGAAATACTGGCAATAGAACAGTCTTAAATTCCAGGGTTCAGGATTATCTGCAGGTTTGTTATACTAGGGTTTTCTTTCCAGTCTTTGCTGTGTAGATGTTCATAAATCATTACAACATCCATCCTATCTTGTGCAAGTCCGGCTTTAAAAAAGGAAAAAAAAAAAAAAAGTATGAAGTATGCTGGAATTTTCTTCAAATACAGTGTGACCTCAATCTTACTGTGTCTGTCTCCCTGCATCAGAAATTCCTCTTCTAGATTTATGGTACAATAGATATGAAAACAGAATCAAACTTATGGTTTCACACCAAAAATATTGATATGTTTAGATTTAACATAATATGTCAGAAACCCAGGTGTGAACTTTGGTTGTCCTATGCCAAAATCCCAAGGTAAATCTGAAAGATTTTGTGATGCAGATATTGCTTAGACGCTAAACTTCAGCGCTGTTTCCTTGCACAACTTGTTCTGAATGGTAGCTTTCATTTCAGGAGTTCAACTTCTTGGGTAGCTGGAATTTCCTGCCAGTTTTGTGCTGCAGGGAGGAAGGGGGCTGTTAGGCACTCTTAGGTGGGGAGCCTTTCATGTCAGCAGTACTTATAGGAGAGAGTCAGCAGCATAAATCACTGCAGCTTTGTTTGTGCTCAAATACGGATTTGCTGTTCAAGAAAACCTGGCATTTTAGCTGTCATTTTCATTCCTGTTGTTTTCCTTCCGAAACGCAGGTCTGTAGATTGTAGCTGGGGTGAAAAGTCTGACCTCAATTTTCCTGCAGTCCCCAGACTTCAGGCACTAGCATTTATGAAAAATTACTTTCAAATGTGCGAGAGGTTTCTGGGAGTACTTCATATATTTATAATTTTGAAAGTCCTTTTAGGCTGTATTACGTACCAAGATACAGCACACGATGCTGTGCCTTTCTGCTGCTGCTGTGCTGCTTAGGACTTGGACCTTGTTTCTCATCATGTGCTAGCTGGTCATCAAGGCACTCTGCCTCGGTTAATCAAAGTGAAACTAAGGTTTAATTGCAGTGGGTTTATTTTTCCTGACTGTTAGCTCACCGACACGTAAGTGACCTTTACACTAAAATTCCCTTTCCCACTTGTAACATTGACTCTGTGAGGCTTCTCCGTGCTTATCCACTCTACATCCAAGACTGCCAGGTCTCTGGCCTTGTCTTTCTCTTCAGCTGCTCAAAATGTTTCAGATTATTCTGTTATAAAGAAGTATTTTTTTAATCTTTATTCTTTTTTCTTTTTCCCCAGTCTGGTCTTTTACTTTGGAACAAAATCCACTTCAGAAATGCAACTTTTTCCACAGGGAAGAGGAAGAAGTCTAGCTCCTGTCACCTCTAATCATAAATGATATTTCATCAGAACCTGCCCTGGCTTCAGACATCTTGTGTGGTTTCCGTTGCCTAAATGTCCATGTCTTGTTCTGGCCACAGTGACTCTGAGTATCTCTTCTGGCTGTGGCTCTGTGAAGACACAGGTCCTGTGTCATACCCACCAGCCCAGCGCAGATAGCTCGGATGCCCCAGGCTTATAACGTGGCAGTAGTTGTCTCTGGTTGGCAATTAATTGCTCCCCTTATATTTAACCCACGATGACCTCTACTGCTTAAGACCTTCATAATGTCTACTGCAGGTTATATTGATCTATCTTTTTCTAGCTGGTCTTAGGTAGTTACGATCTTCCAAAATCTTAAATCAAATGAATTTGAAAAAATGGCAGTAATCTTTAAACAAATTTTTTGGGAAGAAGAATAATAAAGAGACCAAGCAGAAGGGATGAAAAACACCGAAGAAGCTCAGATTTTAAAATGAACTCAGGTTTTGCTTCGTAAGGAGCAAACAAGTGAAAGTCTACTGCATATGGGGCAACACATGTAACTGATGCTCTTGTAGGACCTACGTCACTGAATCTGTACTGCCATAGCAAGTGTTTTGCAGCTGGTCCATATTCACCAGAAAAAAAGTGAACATTTATCAGTTCCACAGGGCTATGGAAGTGGTCAGGGGAAAAGTTTGAAAGTGGTTGTCTTGGTCCAAAATTTTGGCTAGCCAGCCACAGTAGTATCTACTAGATTCTTTTTTCAAATGATCCAGAGTGAGCATACAGGTTGGGATTTTCAAAAGTGCTGTGGCACATGAAAATGTGACTGGGATGCTAACAATTCTTTTCACAAAATAGTCATAAAACTGAGAAATAAACCCTGAATTTGTAGTGCTAAACACAATGCTGATGCAACAAGTTAAAAAAGCAGTATGTTTCTCTGTAGCATCCACAGCTGGAAAAATTTCCTTTCATGAGCAGTCAGCGGGAGAAATGCAGTATTAGTACACTTGGGAGAGTATTTCCCTATGCTACGGACTGATCACTGAGAAAGATGGCAACAAGACTTTAGAGTCCTCTCTTTGGAGTTTGTTTGCTGGACCCAAAGAGGAGCTTGGAGCATGAATGCTAGTTATGTTCCTTCTGTAGCAAGAATTATGCGTCTGACTGAGTGTTCTACAGTTTTTTAGAGAACAAGCATCAATGACAAGGCTACAGTCTTATTGCTATCTTCCTCAATGACAAGTGCAGTTGGCCTTATTCTAGTATCCTAGAGAAACATGTAGGTGACTAATCCAGGTAAGAAACATTGTTCCAGTTTATTGGCAGCATTGGCATTTCTGGTGGAATTTGAGGTTTTAAAATATTTCCTAAATATATCACTTAAGGAGGAGTTATGCCACTTTTACATTGCTGAGAAATCCTAATGAAGGGTAGAGTCATGCTCCTGCTGGGGTCCACGGTAGTTTGGTGAAGAGTGCTGGTTTATATGGTTCATAGTCTACAACGACATTTAATCCAAAGAGCAGTTTGCCTATAGTTTTAACCAATGAAGACCTAATGGTTCAAGAACTATGTACTCTGGAAAACTGTATGTACTCTTATTACTGAAATTGTTTGTTTTAATGCCCAGATCACCAGATAAATGTCTATTTATAAGTAAATGTGATATGACATAAGACATTCCTTGACATAATTTTTTCATTTCACCTTGCAACAGTGATTTGGCACAGCTGCCATCTGGTCCTGACAAAATTAAAACCTAACCATAAGGCTGGGCATGGTTCAAATAGCTTTATCATGGTCACATGGAAATACAAACCAGCCTGTAGATTTGGTTCTTTTGCCACGTTGTTAACAGATGTTTTAATTTAAAAATGTGAGAATTTAGGTGACTCTACAGCATCTCTAAAATGATAATTCATATCCTTCTCTGCATACATTTCTCTGAGAGACAGCTGGGGACTTGACTTTTGAGCTCTTCATGAGAATAGATTGGTAAAGTTACACTGCAGTTTGCATGTCCTTCATCATTCCAGTGCAAGTGATGAAAGCTTCTAGTAACAAAAGGACATTTGGTAAACAAAGGCCAGCTGACTTTTTTATGAAGAGCAGATCTGCCTTTTTGTCCTAGTTATGCATAATGTGGTAGCCAACTTGTTATTTGCAAAGAGCCTGGGGCTGGAGAACCAATGAGAGTCATGCACTTTCTCAAGATGATGTTTAAAAGCAGAGAGCAGCAGAAATGAGATTTTTTTGGCTGGGACAGTGGCCTTTCCTCTTAAGTTTTACTGTCTTACCTGATCACTGCTGCTGTACAGTGACAGGGACTTCTTCTGGCCTGCGTACGGGTGAGGAAGGGGTCATGGTTCACACGTTCACCCACAGTGGAAAAGAAGCTGGTTTTTTTAGCCAGACGAGTGTTATTCTGTCATCTGCTAACTACTGCAGACCCTGATTAGAGACAAGCAGCCATGTATTTGTTCTCCTACTTGACTGAATTTTGACAATTAGCCATAACATTTGTGCAGGTTGGCAGCAAATTTTTCTGGTTTGATTTATTCCCTACCTTTTCCCTAATCACAATCAAGTCTCTTTTTTAGTGGAAAATTCCTCTTTCATCTCCATTTTCATGCTTGCCTAGAAAAATGTACTCTTTTTCAACCAGATGGAACAGGCAAGAGAAATACTCTTCCATTTCCAGTCTCTTTAATTTTCTTGCGGCTAAGAAAGTGAAAAAACAGAGATCTACTTAACTTCTGCAGAATTCACTGGTGTTACATTTAATTAATCCTAGCATTTCAGTCACCCGAGCCTTTAGAAATGTAAAGGGCCTGAGGAAGAAAAGATTTTCATTTACTGTTTGTGTCATTTGTAATTATGCCATTTGATTTCCCTCGTGGCCTCACAGTTTTCCTTGACTCTCTCTTGCAGGCTGCTTGTGGAAAGGAGCCCACCAAGCAGGAAACAAAAGAGCAAGAAACAATGGTCAATGAAAACGAAGTCCTGAGAAAACAAAACCAGTATTCTTTCTTCAGTGTTACAGCTAGAAAAGCAATAATATTTAATATCTAACTTGTATGCTTCAATAGCTGCCAGTTTTCCCTCAGAGTGTGAGGAAAATACTGGGCAAATAACCCAGCAGGTGTGACAATTTCAGGTGAGATGCTATTTCTATTAGACTTAGCAGAAATAGTGTTATGTGGATTATCCTGCAGGAATAAATTGGTGATAATCTAACACGTGAGAAGGAAGCGTTGCACATGAAAAGGAAACTGGGAGAGAAGAGAAGCTTCCAAGTATAAACGTAATGGAACATTGTTATCACAAAAGAGCAGAAATGAGGCTAAGTGGATTCAGAAGGCTATATTTGCGCCTTTGACTTTAATGATGTAGGAACAATTTCGTATCAGTTAAAGAAGGGACCCAAGATACAACTATAAAACCATTTTGGTCCTGTTCGGGTCTTGATATTTCAGATATCAACAGTTGTTAGATTATTGTCAGTAAAAGTGAATCTAATTTATATACTCACTAATGGATATCCAGAAACACAGAGGAAAACCCAGGCACCAGAGTGTTTTAATTCTACTTGAGTGTGTTTTATGTTTACATGCTCCTTCTTCCCTTCAGTAGATGCATACTTTTCCTCCAGTGCAGTATGTTTCTCCCTCTCCCTAGTCCACACGCTCTTGCTTGTCCAGAGCATGTTGCTGAACTACTTCCATTAATATTGCTGTAAATCACAAGGACAGCTAAGATTAGTTAGCACTTTTGGAAGAGGGATAGTATCCAGTTGGACATACTTTTATTGTCATTTTCTGTATCGTCTGGTAACATCACACACATTTGTGAATTGTAAATTTTGTAGGCATGAATGTTGTATGAGGAGCATCATTCTTTATGTTTACATTGCATGGAAAAGTTTTCTTTTCCCTCCAAAACAAGCATATTTTATTTTGAAATAGGGAGTACTAATGCCTTTCCTGAGATAAAAAGTGTCAATAAGGGTCTTTTAGACCCTTAAGAAAGAAGAAAGCTTTCCAAGAGAATAAAACAACAGTCTGTTGGAAAAGAAGTTTTTGGAAGTAAAGCTGATTTAGGCATCCCAAGTGAGTTTGTTCCAGGTGGACATGCAATAGAGAAGAAACGGCTTGGAAGGTGGAAATGACCAACCCCTGCAGCAGCAGCATAGCAGAATAGCATAGTACCTGACAATTATATTTATAATCTGTGATACAGCGATAAAATACCTTCTTAAAGGTACCCTACTTTGGCTTATTATTGTTTAAATGACTAAGATCTGGAGTACAGCTTAAATCAGCTAGTACTTGACTAGAAGACCTCTGAGTAGATCCCACTCCTTCAGCAAATATACCTCTCTCTCTATGGAGAACGTGAACGTTTAGTGAACGTTTAGTGAACGTTCTTCACATTACTTAGTGGTAACTAATGGTGTATCAACAGTCTTGGCTCTCCTAGAATTGGAGCTGGATAAGGTTTTCCTTTCCTGTCCTGAGCTGCTCGCTATTTTTTGCATGCTCAATGCTGAATGGTACTCCCTGTAAAACTAGTGGGTGTTCTGATGTGGCGGAATGAGAAGGGTCTGTGTCCTCCTCTAAAAAAAGTCTAAAGCTCTATTAATGGATAGCTGAATTGTTCCACATTCCCACAGGCATGAGAGTACACAGATGAAGAGGATGCTGGGGCTTGTAGTACAGTAGCCTTCCAGGTTCCCTGGTTCCTGCTCCAGGGCGAGACGAGCAGGTGTTGACGATAAATTAAAGCAGCATAAGGGCTGCTGTCTGCTGGCTAAAGAAGTACCCTAGGGCCAGTTTGCACCAGGAGCTACACCAGAGTGCTCTCTGTTTGGATCATATCCTTGTCACCTTCTCTGCTGGGGGTACTCCTGGATCCTAGCGGGCAGATAATGGGGGGAATGGATGACCTAGAATTTGCAACCTGTGGATTTGGGGGACTTTGTTTTCTTTTTGGCACCACTCTGTCTCCTTTGTGCTATCAGAATGATGAAAACAAAATGCATCAAGGGTAGAGAAACTGATGAGGAGTTTGCAACAAACGAGTAGGCAGGGTCTTGCGTTTAACTGTATGAATTCAGTGCTGGCAGAGATCTCAGGAGATCATCACAGACAACCTTCTAAATTAAAGTAAGATCATGCATAACATGATGAAGGGTTTTTTTGCTGACTCCTAAAAGCTTCATGTGAAGGTGCCTCAATATTTCTGATGGGGCTGTGGAATTGCTTAACAGCATATCCATCTGTTGAAAACTCAACCGATTTGCTTTGATGAGGTCTCTAATTGTCTCTATGCCAGTTTCCCCATCAACAGAATGGTATGCTATAAACAGGAGTATTTTTAGATTGAATTATTCTATCTTCAAAATGCTTGAGATTGCATGTAAAAAAAAAAAATCCAGAATCTGCTTAAATATCATATTAGGAGGAATGGCAATAGAAATTGTTCAGTCACTTCCAAGGATCAAATGCTGTAATGCAGCTTCTAGAACTGGATTTAGAGGGATAAAAGGAAAGTCCAAACATGACTGCTGCTAAGCTTTGGAGCTTGCTATTGTATATCTTTGCCAGTTTAATACTGTCTAAGCAGATTCCACTTAACCTTGTCCAATTCCTGGGTCTCAGGCGGCCTCACCAGTACTGGCAGACCAAATGTGCTGCTACCTGGCTCAGGCGTGCGGTGTTGACACAGGAATTTTCTCAGAGGTCCTGTGCCTCTTTCAGTGTTAGGGGTGAAACTGTTCCAGGAGTGAATTTGGGTTAAATAGGCATGGGACCTAGCTGCTTTCACTGAGGAGGCTGGAAGATGTATAATGAATATGTTATGGGCTAAGAGAAGATAGATAGCTTGATGCTCACCGCAGCTATGGAATTGAATTTTCTCTTTCTGTGCTGGTGGTGGTTTCCTAATCTCATTTTTCATCATGTGTTCACTAATGTTGCTTTCCAACATTGATCTTTTTTCAAAAGTGTTGGTTGCCTTCAGGTATAGGTATAAACAATGGGAGTTGTGCTTTAAACATATGAAATGTTACACAGTGCTGAAAGTATTCTGAAATACTGTCTCCCAGGTCACACAACCTGGGTATTCAAAACGAGCGCACGCCACTGATATAAAATCTTTCTGTGAGTAATCCAGAGTTTACTGTCCTGGCTACGGCAGGACTTAGGTGAAAGGCATATGTCTAAATGTGAGAAAGCAATTGGGAAGGCTTGGGACCTGGGATTTGGGGCATAACATCCCCTGAGTGCTGAGGTCAGCCCAACGTGGCTCTTCTGTGGTTTGGAGAACACGGTAGTGAGCTCTGGTTGGAGAAGTCTGTCTGTGCTGATCACTTTTACTCAGAAATGCTGTTGCCATGCTAACCGACTGCTTTGAGTGTTTACCCAGAAAGGAGACATGGGTTCTTCATTTTCCTCAGCCTTGGGTGCTCACCTCCTCTCTGGGGACTGCTCCCACCCTTTGGCCATGCACAGCCTGTGGGGACACACCTTGCAGCGCTTACCCTGAAGCCGGGTAAGTCCAAGGTAAATGATGAAATGCTTCAGGTGACTGAAGCAGCGCAAAAGGGTGATCTAGTCCATGTCACCTGTTTTTTTCCTGCTTGCTCTCACATCTTCTCCTCATATTGATTTTTCACTGGGTATTTTGTTTTTCCTCTATCCCTGCCCCTTCTCTCTGCTCCATGAATGCTACGCATGTTTTGCACTGTTCATCTTGAATTGATTGGGTACTTTTGAAATGAGTTTGTCAGTTCCTAATCGAGCACAGACTTTCTGCTTGGGGAAGAGTTGCAGGGGAAAATGCTAAAGTTAGGGAGGTCTGGAGCCTAACCAAATAGCTAGGTCAATGTTTGCAAGGCATGGACCACAGTAGACATATGCACTGTATGGTCACATATTGCTTATGATGGTGCTAAAATGGGTCTTAAAAGGCTCTTTGTTTTCCTACCTCTCCATCTGGAATCTGAACCCTGAGACTGATAAAGGGCAGGTGGTGGTTTTGGGCTTGTTAGGACACAATCTGCTGGCTCAGCAAGGAGTTGATAAATGACTCCCCAAGAATAGTGAATTATTTGATGATGGAAGTGAAGAGGATCAAGCTTCCATTCCTGCGCTCAGGTCATGGCACTGGAGCACTTGTCTGTGTATTATATTGTACTTTATTATGACAAGGAGCGATGAGGTCTGTTTGTGTATGCACAATTCAGAGCCCCTCACCAAGGCATACTAAATAAATATAATAAGCTTGTCATAGGGAGCACTTTTGTGGTTTGTGACCTGTTTTTCCTTTAAAACATATTTTCCAAATGTGAGATGAGTGGTCTGAATGAGTTTAGAGAACAGCCTATACTGTTAACGATTCTTGTGAGCACATACTGAATCATTCCATCAAGTTTGCAAGCCAGTAAGATCATCACCTCAAACATACAAAAGGGAAAAACAGGGAAAAGCATGAAGTGCCTTGCTTTCCATGGCTGCAGTGTGTTGTAGTAGGAAGAGGCTGCACTAGTGTGGCAGTCTTAAAATCTAACAGATAAAAACAGGAGTGGAAAATAATGATAAATGGGAAGAAACAATGATGGGAGCTTAACCAGTTGGCTCTTCCTTCCTTTCAGATTCTGTATTTCTGCTCTCAGAGAGGAGGCACTCTTCCTTGGCAGAGCTGGACTGAGCAGCTCAGGTGTGGCTGGGTAAATATCTCTGTGTTTAGGTTCCCCAAGGTTTTGGGGACCAACCAGCTGAGGTTGTTTTTTTTTTTTTTTGAGGGGGAGAAATTTAGACACATGACTGGAGCTTCCAGTGCCAAAGGACACAGAAGATGACCTCAGCATGTGCCTGAAGTTTTGTACAGAGATTCTTGCACCATAATCAACCCCAGGCAGCATACCCTGCTTCACAAAGCTTTTGTGGCTTATGAATGCATAATTTGGCGCAGCTACATAGTACCTGATATCAACCAAATGTGAAGTGTTGTGGTCTCATGGCCATTTTCTCTGGCTTCTGTAAACAAACTGTGACCAGGTGCTGTCAAGTCATGATGAGCTGGTTAACTGGCTTTCTACAGGTGCAATTTCAAAAGCAGTTATTCATCTATGGGTTTGAAATGAAGAATAGGATGCTGTCTTATAGACCAAAGTTATCCACTTTACATGCATGAAGAGCTGCACACAAGAGAGGAGAGTTGTTTAGGGGAAGTTTGCTCTCAAACCCAGTGTCACTGGGTTTGTTACCGGACAAAGTAAGGAGGAAGAGGCTTCTATGTGTCAGTGGGGAAGGAAAGAGTTTAAGTGGCTGTAAAAGCAAAAGTGAAAATCTGGGCAAGAGGGCTATGAAGATGGTGGCGTGGTCAAACCAACAGATCAGGAAATGACCTGAAGCAGCTGGATTTCAAAGGATTTGTTCTTCCTTGTGAGGAGGAGGAGACAATTCTTATTACTTCCAGAATTCACCATGAATCCAGAGATGAAATCTTTTCCATGCCTCCGGTCTCTTAAGGAGGGGTATCATTAAACTATCAGATCGATGTCAAAACTTGTTCCTTGGCAGGCAGATGCATGTTCTGTGCAGGGAAGCGGTGTGGGGAAGAATATGCTGACTATTGCATGCTCATAAACTCCTCTTGAACGAGGAATCCAGTTCAAGCCCTCTAGCCCCAGGCACATCGCTAGTGATGATGATAATTTTAAGTGCCATCTTTGGTATCAGGATTTTATGTCCGTAATAAATAACAAACAATTCAAATGTCAAGAATGGCTTATCATTAGGAAGGGATTTTTTTTTCTCTCTCCTGAAGTTTTACCAGTCTGTGAGATTCAATCATGAGAATTTGGAGTTAACATTTGTTCCAAAGAGATGAAGATCAGTGTGTTCCCTTGGCTTCCTTTATTAACTGAAAAGGGTGGGGGAAGGAAAATAAGCATGTAGCTTAATAGGAAATCAAAACTGGTTTGTGAATGTGTGCCTGGCCTGGCTTATTCATGACTGTGATACACATGTAAAATATGCTGGTGGTGCTACATAGTCAAAAAAGCAGCTTGCCAACACTGTTAAATTACTATTTATTTCCTTTTAATTCCACTGGGTGTGACATTTATGTCCAAATACATCTATCATTTTGTTGGACTTTTCGTTAGCCCTACTACAGCCCTGAAAGGTTATTTAAGTTTTTGCATGTGGGAATGACCAGCTGTGAAGACTTTAGAATTGAAAAGGATACTTTTATATTTTGACCTGACTTGACTTTGCTTTAAAACAACAAGTCTTTTGTGTTTTAAAACAAGTCTTTTTTGCAGAATAAATGAAACCATATATAATTTTACCCTTTTAAAACCTCTTTGTCTTCTTTTAGGGGAAAATACAGTATTTTAATCACTGAGTTTGCCAAAAGTAAATGCTGTCATGTGGTATGAGTGATATGATAGGCTCCTCTGACTAGTTTTTGTATGATGTAAATAGATGATGCAGAGGACGTAAAGGAGATTGGTGCAGTGTGTTTGCATTATGTGTGCTTACATCGTGTTGAAAAAGAGATCAGTGGCATGCCATAGAGTTTAATTAGGCCTACACAGATTGGTGAATTGGTCTACAACTGGACTGGTCTACACAAATATGGCAATTTACTTAAATGACGTCGCAGCTGGATACACTTACGGTTGTGCTGGAGGTAACACGCTGACTGCTTCCCACTCACTTAGCTGAGCTGGAGGGAAAACCTCTTTTCTCGCGGTACAGCTTCCAAAGAGCCTTTCAAGTAACGGAAATGATGTGATGCGATGGGACACTCTTGTAGAAAGTTTTGCATTCGTCAGAGGAGCCCATTAAGTAATTATCTTCTCTCTTGACATACCAGGAGCTGGCAGGAGTAGTTCTGTCACTGGAAATGTTTATACCCAGATCTTTGAGAAAACGGTGGTGCTTCACTCCCATGCCAGGGGGAATTATGTGAGTTAGTAACGCACTCCTTTCGGAAGGTCTTTCTGATTTAGATTAACAAAGCGTTTGACAATTTTCCTACAGCTACTGGTTCTTGTGCAGTGGGAAGGAATGGGTGAGCTGCAGTGCCAAAAGCTGTTTTATTTCTGAAGCCTCTGAAGCTTGAGTGAAGACTCAGCCTGACTGATGTTTCATCAGAGAAGCTTGAGCTCCAATTGTCAAATAGCCAAACGGAAGGGTGCACCGTGAAGTGAGAGGTTATTTACTGAGGACTACCTGTGGTCTATTAGCCAAAGAACATGTTATGAAGTTTAGGCCAAAGTTGTCTGGAGATAATGTTGTATCTTGTCAGATACTGATTGACTGAAAAACATAGATGGGCACACAAGCCCTTCAGGTTTGAAACAGAGTCAACAAACTGAAAGCTGAGTATAGGTTAGTTCTTTGTGTGAGATTTGTCATTTTGGACATGAAGAAGACCCTCCCTGACCAAAAGCATGTGGTTTTTTCCAACTGTCAGCAGGTCTTGCAGAACGACTGTATTTTTCCACGCATTTTGCCTTGCTTATGACCTCAGGGCATCATGAAAAAAGGTATTATTTATAAAATTTAAGAACTGTAGTCAAGCAAACAACAATTTAGGCCACATGCTCAAAATCTTTTTTTCAATGTGTAGACGTATCTTCCATACCCATCGTGCTGATTACATTGCATCACATGAGCTAAACAAAAACTACTTTCCCAGCTAGCCAAGTGCCATCAAACACATGTGGAACCTATATGGGCCTCATAATGTATGTTGAAAGCAGTCATCAACTGTGCCTGGAATGACTAACAATGTTCAAGTAAAACAAGAGAAAAAGCAGGATGGAAAACCTTCCTTAACTGGGAATGTTTTGGCTAGATAATGTAAAGTCGCCGCATGAGTATGAGAAGCAGGTTTAGATCACACTTTCCTGGCTTCTGGTGGTTTTTACCAAGGTTAGCATTTTAATCTATTAGGAAGTTGTTGGTTTTCTTTTCTTCTTGTTTTCTTTTCTCCAGAGAGTAGTTATTGCATGAAAGGGAGAAGGGGGAAAGGAATGACTAGATCCTTTCTAAGCATTAGATGGTAGGCTCTCCCATTGATGTCAATGGGATAGAACTGGAGATGTCGTGCCTCTGTCATCCTTATTGATCTACTGGGGAGACGCTGAGAAGGATGAAAAGGGTGGCTTTAACTGCAAGCAGTAATCAGAGATCCAGGCATTTTCTGGGGGCGTTCAGCAGTGGGAAAACACCAGCCATAATACTGAAAGTGACAGTAATCCTCACTGTATTTCTAACTGTCCACTGCAAAATGGTATGTTTAATGCTTTGCTTTACTTCTAGGGACTGTAGAGAATGACTGCAGGTTGCTTTACCTGTGAATGATGTGTTGTCTTCACAAGCAACACGAATTGTTTCAGCTGGTGAATGAACTGAAAGAATAAAAGCCTCAGAGCATCAAGAGAATAATTGTTTCCTCTACCACGTTGCAACTTCAACTCTTGGTGACAGTGTATTTCCACTGCTCACTGGCTGCGGTTAACGAGGTAGAAAGGGCATTCATAGAACAGTAACGTTGTTCCAAGAACAAGAAATCTTCGAGTCATCCTTGGACTCCACTTTCTGTTTCCTCCTTCACTAGCTATGTCTGCCCATTTGCCTATCAGTCTCTCCAGAACATCAGACCTTTAGGGTGATCCCATCTCTTACTCATGCTTTACTCATTTCCTAACATGGCTATTACTGCTTTTCAATTCAGTCTTCCTAAATCCCTGCTTTGAATTTGAGGTCATTTAGAGTGCAGAAGTGGATGAAAGTTAATATACCATTAATCCATAGCAAGTACATGCAAGGGTATAAAATATTCTGTGTATTCAAAGAACACCACATCATTTCAGGTTTTATTGCATCACTTTATTATTAATTGCATTGTTAAGCAGTAAATTTGGATTTGCATACAGCAAATAAATTGCCATATTTTGTTCCAAGATTGCAAATTTGTGCCATTTTAGCAAATTTTAGCTTGGTATTCCTTTAGCAAAGCAATAGCAACACAGCTGTGGCAACACACAGCTCAGTTGAGTCGGTGCCTGAGAAGGGAAGGGCTTGCAGTCGGACTCCTACTCTTGCCTGTAATTCTCTCAATCCCCAAGACGGCTCAGGTATGTCTATATGAGTTGCAATCACAAACATAAAATGCTGCAGAGAGTGCCTTCATCGTGTGCCAAACCCAAGATGCAGGGTCCGTACCTGTTCCTTCTGCTCATGCAACTCTTAGAAGGGAGAACACTTCATATTTTTCAAGTTGCATAATCTTGATCCAAGGTATGCTATCTTACTGGAAAATGCTTTTCTATAATCCTGCATTCTTGTTGTTCCCTCATTAGTAGAGAAAAACAGATGGGATCCCTCCTCCGAGCTGCACATAAAACCACAGCCTACACCACTCTCACCTTTCATGCAATGTGTGCAACAAGTATGGATGGGGAAGCTTGCCAGACGTTAGAGCCACCATCCATGATGTTGTTTAGATAAAAGGATGAAGTCCCAACATGGAAGTACTTTTCTATAGTAGCAGGCACAGCTACAGTGTAAGTCATATTTAAACACTATTCCATTCACTCCCTGTGTACCTTCCAGCGCCTCTACATAGGATAAGATGTACAGGCTTGCTGTGGTTGTAAGCTCCTGTATTTCAGCCAGAAATTC
>NW_008825533.1:1314363-1326057 GCF_000699105.1 Pygoscelis adeliae
CGCTTGCTGTCTTGTCAGCCACCTGTGATAGCCGTTATCTACTGTGTCAACTTACGTCAAATCCTGCAATTGTGCATCTGCCATTTTAGGCTACTTTAGCACCTGAATTAGGTGTAATTAGGTGTAATAGGTAGTAAGCATTTAGGTAGTAAGCTTCTCATGCTTATATCTCATGCAATTAGGTGTAATAGGTAGTAAGCATTTCACTTCTCTACTCCATCTAGGACTCAGAGCAAAGACTAAGTGCAAGAAAAGACTATTTTCCCTGACACCTCTTCTGACAGAGTTCTATTGGAACCTATTTATTGCTCTTTGAAAATGACACAGTTCAGGCTGAGAGTTTAAGGACGACTTGAGGTAAAGCTTTACTAAGTTTGTGTGCCCAAAGCTATACTCTCCCCTGCCTTCTCATAGCATTTATACCTTGGTCAAATGTCAAGGTATTCTTGGCTTCTCATGTCTCTTTTGCCTGAGAAAAAGAAAGCAAAGAAAGCAAAATGGCTTTAAGATTCTAACATGGGAAAACAGTATTTTCTTCGTATCTTAGTAAAAGAGATGAGGTGTCAAACTCTTCACAGCCGAAATTCTGAAAAACAAAGAACTCATCCTGAGGCAAACACCTGCCTAAAGCAGTCGTTTCAAAACAACTGAAGTTTGTCACAGTTTAAAGATCCTGTTTTCAGATACTTTTACTAGAGGCAAGTGTTGAGTGGCCCCACCATAGATGACACTTATCTCTGCCTACAATCATTTCTAGGGCTT
The DNA here is from genome assembly GCF_000699105.1 of Pygoscelis adeliae. Classification (NCBI taxonomy): domain Eukaryota; kingdom Metazoa; phylum Chordata; class Aves; order Sphenisciformes; family Spheniscidae; genus Pygoscelis; species Pygoscelis adeliae. The sequence goes on from NW_008825533.1 coordinate 1,315,126, forward strand.
GCATACAATCTAGTGCTGTTGAACTTACATATTGCCAGCAGCTGCTGAGAAATGTGCTGTTTACTTTGGAGCTAAAGTAACACTGTCGAGCAACCATGCAGCTAGTAAGCCATGAATATCCTGTAAATGTAATATAAAGTGGAAATAAAAAAAATCCTGAACTAGGACGTATCCATCAACAACCTGCATTTAGGACAAAATGAAGAACTGCTGTATAAGAAATAATTTTAAAGTTTGAACAACAAATGACAAACAGGAAGAGGACTGTGTCTGAACTTCTTCAATGATAAAATGCTGTGAACAGAAAAGGCTTTTGCAATACAATGCCTTCAAGTCAATAGTTTTCGGATTCTCAGAAGTAAAAAATTCCTTGGGTTGTTTCACTGGTATTCCTAGTCACAGCTAAACGTAAGAGATTAATTAAGAATTAATCTGATAACTAGAACAGCTTTGGATGAATTGGAAATGTGTGAATATCATACAAACACCATCATTTATAATAAAGTCCTATACATATTAAAAACTAGAATATAATTGCTTAATATAAAAAGTTATCAGATGTTATCAGATGATTCTCTGCATATTTTGAACATGTATACACCCGACAGTCAAAAACCAAGACTCCTTAGGAATTTCCCTCCCCCCAGCCTAGGAATGGCACCTTTGAAATCCAGGAATGAGTTGCTTTGATGCTATGTTTGGAGCAGGATCCACATTTAAAGTTACAGAAATAGATTTTGCCTCTCCCCAGATCTCCTGCACAATTTAAGGCTTGTATGTGTGCACAGAAGGGTCATCATCATACAGCTCTGTACTCCTCTGAACCTGCCTGGTTTACGGCCAGGAATGTTTATTTGGCCTAAATTGGAGAAATCTGTTTTTCCTGGCTCCAGATTAGAAAAGAGTTTTGGATGAGTACTTCTGATGGTGATTTAGATATGCAGGTGTATGTGAGATAATACAAAGGTAATAACTAATAATCACTTTCTTTCTAAATGCAGGGTAATTTGAATCTATGAAACAAGTTTTTCAAACAAGAATGACAAGAGTTACATACCTTTCAGTGTGTTTTATTGCCAGCTTAGCTCATTCTGATCACACACCTTTTCAGAACAACAAAAAATACTGCTGACAGACAACTCTCACAAATGCAGTCAATATGAAGTCATATTGATGTAAACACACCTGTCAGACACTATTAAAATAAGTTACTAGATTATTTAGTTTGCAAAATTATAGAATAAATGCTAGTGGCAAGTATTAATAAAGGTAATCTAATCTTTATTAAGAGTGAGGGTAATCTAATTCAGTTGTTTTCCTTAACCTTTAGAATATTGGGACATGCAACTTCCTTATCTGCAGACTCCTAAGAAGCTAACTGTTCACTTAGCTGATTTAGCAACCTTTTATTACATGCAACAACAGCAGCAGAGCCTTTAGAATCTTTTTTCACAATATTGAAAAAAGTTGGGGAATGATTTACCTGAGACCAAGATCTCTAAAAATGAATACCTATGATCTTTTACTCAGAGTAGTCCAGGTTCTCAAATCCCACATCTGTGCCTTCTCAGCAGCTAGCCAGACATCACTACAGTTATGGTCCCTGCCTTTATTCGTATCTTAACAATAAAAATATTGATAGAATTTGAGGAATTACAAGTTTAGAAAACAAAAGCTGAATGCAACTTAGGCCAGAGGTCATGTTTTTAGCATGCGAGTATGGCTATCACAAAATTACAGGAATTGTTCAGACAGTAAGAACTGAAAATACTTTCGTAAACATATCCTAGAGTCACAATGTTCTTTATTCTTGTAAGAGAGGTCTTATTGCTATTGCTAGATTTATCATTTTTAAGTTTTATTAAATAGGTCTATCAAACAAAAAATTAAAAGCCTTTTCAACTGCATGGTGTAAAAAAAGCTCCCCTGAAACTCAGATATACAACAGACACCCTTTCAGGAGTTACATCAGAAGTGTCAGTACTGACTTGACATTAGTAAGTATGTGTCATCTGGAGTTAGTTACATTATGATCACTAATACTGTACATGATGGTCTGTTTGCAGGAGGGGGGTGTCCACTAAGAGACAGGCTATCCAACACGCGAGAGGAGACTTGATGACACTTTCCCATCTTTTCCTGCCAGAAGTTCTTCCACGCTTTGCTGTTTGGTAGTAGGGCGTAGGGGACACTCTCCAGTTGCTACTGTACAAACAGAATGCTGAAGGCCATCACAACACAGCACACAGCCACGTAGGGGCTCTTCCGTTCACCTGAGGGGAGGGGAAAAAAACCAAAACAAACAAAAATTCAGGCATGACTAAACAGATCTAGGCTGCTCCTAGCCTAACATGGTAATTATCCCATTGCACATGCAAATTAATATTCAACATTTCTAGCCGGAGAAATGCTATTACAACTACAGTTGCGTATTGAAGAAGAACATGCATGGGAGTGGGACAACTAAGATGTAGGGTAGGCTATATTGCTACATAAAGGCAGAGTTGGAGCCGTTTGCTTTAAGCAAAGGTCAATGCAAGGACTTCTTTCTTTCTATAAACCATCTTTTCTGAGATGCAGTTTCCAGGAAAACATTGGGGGGGGGGAGAATATATTGCTGCTATCTCTTAGTGCCAAAGAGAGTCAGGAGGCAGGCATCGGAAAGCTGATCAAGACACCAAATCTTTTACTGGCTCTGTTCCCAGTTCTGCCTAAGGGCTATCGCTGCTCAAAAGCTGTTCCGTGTCAGCTGAGAAGAGATGCACCTCGATGCTGTCTGGCCATGACAGCTGCTATATGAAGCATGCATCTTCTATGCATGGTATTACGTAGGACCCAGCTAACTGGCTGGGGAGTTCACAGCGACCCAGACATGGCCAGATGCCTGTCTTTTTTCTTTGCTAGAGAGACATAATATTGTTAGCATGTGGAGAGGGTCTGGTTCACAGATTTTTCAGGTTAGTGATAAAAATGGTCAACAGATTACAGATTGCACAGACATCTCTATTTCTGACCCTTTCAAATTAGTGTTACAGTTTTCCAGGGCAGACCACGGAAGAAATTTAAGTTTACTCCATTAGCAGACTTATATTTGGTGGTAAAGGCAATCAAGAAAGATCTATTCCCACCCATTTGGTCCAGAACAAAATGTTACAGAGGTCTCTTGTTCACCAAATAAACTATGAAAAAAAAAAAGAATCTTAGGTAGGGAACTGTAACACAATCAGGGGAATATTAGTAATGTTAATCAGACTACTACCTATTTACATGGACACTTCCTCTATTTAATTAGCCAGGTGTTTTTACTCCTTTACTTAAGCATTACTCTTCACGAATCCACTGACTTCTCTCTGGAGAGCAGAGTCTCCCCTACACTGGATGGTACTTCCAGCCTACAAAACTGTCAGGAAGAGTTAACACAGCAATGACTCTTTACAGTGAGAAGATTCCTGCTTTTATGCATTCAGAAGCGTAACAACAGAGTGGGAGCTGTTTGCTTTAAACAAAAAAAGTTCAATTTCCTTTTGCTGTGCGAGCTCTTTTGTCTTACTATAAACCATCTTCTCTGAGATACAGTTTTCAGAGAAACATTAAAGAAAAAAAAATGCCAAGTCTCCCAAGTCTAGCATTAAGGTGTAATCCTCAGGAAAAAAAGTATCTTTTACCAGCAGGACCTTCAAATACAGGAGGAACAAACTTTCCACAGCAAAAGAAAAATAAAATACTTGTAGGACACCTCCCATAAGCAGGAGTGCCTGCCACAGTGACATTACAAGATGTTGTCATCATCTGGCATATATTTAATTAAACTTCAAATAACGGAATGAATTAATGTCTGCAGTTTCACATCTGTTTAAAATAAATTTTTGAGGAAGTCCACCCCCTACAGTTTAGAGTATTACAATTTTCATATGGGTTATACTTTCCTGCTCTTAATTTTCTTAAAAGAGAAATCACCATGTGGCAGGATTAAACATCATTTTGCACAACTTTGTCAGTATGTAACTACTTGCTGGTTATTAAAATCTTATGCGCATGTGAAAAGGTTGTTTAAACATACTGGGCAAGTTAAATGTAAAGGAAGCCAGCAGGCATTTTCATTTTTAAAAGCCTACACTTTCTATATGCCTTTGTGACCAACACAAATAAAATGATAGGAATCATCTTCAAAGCCCATTTCCCATACTGAGGATACGGTAATGTTACGTAAGGAAACCTATAGGAGGAATGTTAAGATGCTACCTCCTCATCTGTCAGTCTAGAAGAAAGTCAAATTGGACCACTCTAGATGTAAGTTGAAAAGAAATTAGTGTTTTACATGAAAAAGAGAAAAGGAAGCAGTTCAGTATGGGGTACAAGAGTGCATACATTACCTTGGATGCAGCAAATGCAAACGTGTTAATGTTAGTACATGATGGGAAAGCAAGACTATATTCCAGATGAACTGTAGTTCTTAACTTTATCAAGTTGATAGGGACCTCATAAAACCTCATGTACTCTACTGTTTGCTGTGCATAGCTAATAGAAAAATTATGCTTGCGCTTAATGAACTAAAAAGAAGATGGTAAGGTAAGGTAAGGTAAGGTAAGGTAAGGTAAGGTAAGGTAAGGTAAGGTAAGGTAAGGTAAGGTGTTCTCTTCAACCTTGAAGAAACCTTAATGCAGCTGAATTTTTACATTTGTTTTTGCTGGTATAGCTCAAAATTCATTTCTGACAGCTGCCACCTTGCCAGTATCTTTCAATTACAATACTAAAATTGGTGCTACATCTATTATCTAAATAGGACAATATCTGCAATCATTTTAACAACAGGTCTTCACAAAAATCTGTTTTTTGCGTCAATGCTTTTTGACATACTGAAAAATGTATGTCACGTCCCTTTCAAAGCCTGAGAATGCAGAAAAGGGAACCATACATTTTTCCTTTCGGTTCAATGACAAGTAGGAAGATCTAGAATTACAAGTTCAACGTTTCTGCTCTGCATTAACAATGCAATTTGAAGAACACTGTTTTGATGATGGATTTGTAATTTTTTAAAAAATCCTGGATATGCCTTAATGCTAAGACTGAACTTCTGTTGTATATTCCCATTTCCTTCTCAAAATAAATCCTTTAATAAGGATTAAAATAAATATAAATATCAATGTTATGGGAAAATGTCTAAAATCAGACAGAGCTGATCAGCCTCCATATAGATGCCACTTGACACCAACAGCTTTGCGTAATTCAGAAGTGCACAGAAGCTAATTAAAGAAAGGAGAGAAAAAAGACATTTGTGATTAAGCAGAACCTTACTGCATTATGAATTCCATGTTGTTTTATTACTCTAAGGTAAATATCTGGCTTTTGTCAGTAGTCCATTAGAATTTCAAATAGACAGCAATTCATAAGGAATCATTGATTTCTTTGTATGTTAATAAGAAGTATGCCCTTGGTTATCCCATGTAGCAAAAAGTGCAAAAGATTTTTTGCAAATATAACACCACACATACGAATTGACATTCGAAAATGCAGGCTTCCACGATGCTAAGGAAAATAGTCATACCCTGCTCCCCCCCGCCCCCTATATTTCATGGAGGCAAAATTTGCATTTTTTAAAATAATGGGTAAGTATGGGTTTCATTGCTACATGGAAACATTAACCTAATAAATAACGCATACTCTAGAAAAAGCACTGGTCTTAAAGATTTCAAAGAAAAAAAATTACCAATCCTGGCGCATTTCCAGAATATTCCCAATAGTCTGTGAAGATAAAATAAATTCATTAGGCTCTTCGTTTAATAAAATAATTTAAGTCAAGTGATTTTCTTTCTTTTATGCTAAAACAATCCAAATAAACTGTAGTTTGTCAACTTGACGCTACTCTTGACATCGGAAAACACCAGATACCTGCATAGAGGGGTACAGGCTATGAACTAAACAAGTGGCAAAGTTCTTTCTAAGTCTAGCAAGGTTTTTTGCATGCAAGAAAAACAAAGAGGCATTGACTCAGTCTGTGTTCCAAATCTAAAGATCTCACCAGAATTCTACATTCTACATTAAAGTATCCCAGACAGAAAATTATGTAAAGAAAAAAACCGGAACTAGAAAAATGCTGGAGTAGGAAATACCAACAGGCCTCCATGTAATTGTGTATGAGAACCTTTTTATGGTAAGATTTTGAAGCAAGTTTTCCTGCAGGTGTGAGAGATGATAAACCTGAGTACTTTAAATTTAATGCTTTGTAGTCTCTCTCTTGTATTTCCCTTAGAGATAGCAGATAAACATGCCTTTTCTAGCAGAGCGCACCTCATACGTGTAATCTGATATAGAATACTTGCATTGAAATAAATAAGAAAACAATTCTTCAGGTTTGTTTTTACTCTTTTACCAAGGTTTACCTTGCTCATGTCTCTCTAATAGTGCTTGCCCAGGACGTTAATTCTCACAAGTGAAATAACAAAGGAGAAAAGCAGGATTCAACTATTCAGAGCACATCTAAAGGGATGTACAAGCATGTACACCACAAATTTGTAATTTCTCTGTTTAACTAAAATAACCTCATACTGACTGCTCATGAGGAACAAGAGCAGGGCCTGCTTTAGAAGCTAAGGAGGAAGAGGGGAAGAAATACTGAAGCATCCTGAGCTAGAAGCCAGCTTTCAGCCTTTCAAATGTCGGTCAAAACTGTGTTGAAAGCTTATCTACAGGAAGGTTTCCTTCATAGTATGACTGGTTGCAATGCAGTAAAAACATCTGGATTCAACTATATTGTCTAGTTATAGATTTATGGACTAAAAAAAACTTAATTATTTTTCCTCCTTCTCCTGATATGTTTATCAGCAGTAACTTCAGTCTATATTATTTGTGGGGTTGTATCTACTACATGCTGTGATGGCAGTTCTCCAAGCGCTTTCCCACAGCGCTCTGAACCCATACCCACAATGGTTTGATTATCTGCCTTCCCCCTTTCTTGGGCTCTAGTAATTGCCTACTTTTTTCCTGCTTAAATGCAGACAGGTAGTTTTGGACCACTTGCTGCTGCATACTTCTGTAGTCAACATATCCTGCACTTTTAAAAAAAGAATTTCTGCTACTTCATATTTTATGGCCTCTTTTATGCTCTTAGTTTACTTCAGCATCAATCCCTCTTCCCTTTCAGCAGCCTCCCCTTTATTTCTGAAAGAAAGGTCTGGTGTCAGCCAGCTGAGAACCAAGCGTTCCAAGAGGCAGCAAGTGACTGTGGTTTTCAAATTCAAAGTGAAATGCTTTTTGACTGATGTACCTCTTGCTGACCAATTTATTGCAAACAGCATTCCAGCATTTTCACTTTTAGAAAACAGGTTTTTTCATTTGTGCTTTAGATCATTTTACCTCAAGCCAAAAGTATTTCTGTATAGTCAAAGCTCATTTTTTCTGCTTTTATATAGCTCCACAAGCAGAAGTAATAATCCCTGCATGTAGACCATCACACTCTTCCGGGCTAAAAGGTCACACAGTGAAATAACCTGAAGACATCTATGCACTTTTTGAAGATGCATGCAGGTAAAAAGGCATTCATGTATAAATCTTATAGAGCAAAACAGACAGCCCCCATAGTACTGTGTGGATGGCACTTAAGACTCTTGAAAATGTTGTTACTCTCTGTAAAATTAAGATTTGCAGATTGCATGCTGCAAAACCAACACAAAAACTTCCATAGCTCAGCATCTCATGTTGCCGTCTCCAAAAACTTGCCCAAGAACTCAAAGAAATAAAACATTACTGTCCTTTTCATATGCATATTTGCAGAATCTTACCTGGCAAAAAGAATATTAACTCCTTCAGGTAGTCTATAAATCTGTTGAATTTGCCTCACAATCTCAGCAAGAGTATTTCTTTGCCTTCTCAGGGTTTTTTTGACTGTGTGTAACAATGTGAAGTTATAACTGAAGTACTGTACATTGTTCCTAGCCCTAGAAAACCCCCTTCTTGGTGAAAATAGGAATTTTCCTTTCTGATGTGGGAGGTACAAAACAGTTAGAATATGGGTTTCATCAGCTACCCTTACTGCGGATAACAATTTATGAACTTAAAAGTCACCACTGACATGAGGACTGACAAGCCTTCCAACAGATGACAACAGTACCTTTTTAAAAGGCTTGTGCTGTTATTGGAACAGCTCAGTACATCTGTTCATCCACATAGCTTGCTGCTGAGCAGAAGCAAACTGAAATCTGGACCTTCTAAACAGCTATAATCACAGCCTCTGGATGAACATGAGGTGGTGGATGCCCCATCCCTGGAAACATTCCAGGTCAGACTGGACAGGGCTCTGAGCAACCTGATCTAGTTGAAGATGTCCCTGCCCACGGCAGCGGGGTTGGACTGGATGATCTTCAGAGGTCCCTTCCAACCCAAACTATTCCATGATTCTATGAACTGGGGAGCTCACATTGGAAGAAAAGCCTGTGCAGGCCTTCTGCTCTCCTGAATTTTTCCTGTACTTTTCATCTCAGGTCCACAACATGCACTTCTTCAAGTCAAAACCTGTTTGACTATTACAGAAACGATGCTGCCTTGAATGAATGAATCTGCTCCAAAATAATTCCTCCTGAAGCAACTACTCAAAGTAATTGCACTGTTGCTTATTCTCCCCTTCATGTTCATCTTCATCCTTGTTTTGATGCAGGTGAAACATGTCAGTCTGGCTGGCATACCTGCTGTTCTCTGGCAGCCACAAATCAAAATGTGCAGGAGTTGCTGCATATTCCTGGCTTTCAGTGTTAATGTTAAAAGCACTGATCATGAAAGTAGTGTTGGTTATCTGGAGAACAAAAAACGCAAAGAAATGGAACCCAGTAAGACGAGAAAGGGTTAGTGGGGCTTTAGACTCTGGCTGCTAGACTGGGAATGCTGCAAAACGCAGCTGCCATGTGTTTACTAGGACAACCCCACTGCCACTGCAGGAGGGACCGTGAGAGATACCCCACTGCAACGCTTATGGCAAGTCAAAGGAAACCTCTGCTGCATATAAGCTAACACATCGTTCTGGTTAGCAGGGAGGGAAGAATTTTGTTGTGGTATGCATTCTCCTCTAGTTAGCATGAAAGAGTAAATCTCCACTTGCTTTCCCAACCTTAAATGCTATTGCTCAGGACAAAGCACATGGAAACACTCAAGACACGTCAGGGAAAGCGGAGGTTTAAAATTCTGTTTGGCTTGGTAGGAAAAGACACATTTTGGCAGAAGTCAACAGGATGAAATACAGTGTTACGAGGATGGGTGACATCACGTTGCAACACAGTCCCTCAACCAACAGAAACATGTTTCTTTACTTACTATCAACAGATTTAAATCTTCACCAAAGTTATCACTCACTTCATCAGAAATATAGTGAGTAACTATCAACATTTCTCTTCTCTGTCACTTTAATATTTTATTGCTACTTTTTTATGCTATTAATATGGAGCAGGAACAACGAGGTAAGATCATCTCTGTGGTAAAATGAAATATCACTAGAATTTATTTTATCCAGTATGTCTAGACATTTCCATTTGAGCATGGAATATGTTAGTGAAGAGGGACAGGGGTTTAACAGCATATGAGCTCCATGTAAACATCTACCACTCAGGAAACAAATTTCATTGCTTCCAGGCCAACGTTTTATTCTCCAGTACAAAGTAGTCTACATACGCATATATGAAACAAAAATAAAATAGTATGTCCAACATCTATATAAATACAAACGTACAGATCAAACGCCCAACTCCTCCACTGTGTCAGCACCCTTTGAAAACATTTTATGAAGAGAGTTCTATTGTACTCCAGACAGATTTGCCTCAAGATTAAACAGAGTAGCTCCAGATTAAAGGAAATACTCCTTGCCAAGAACAGCACTAAAATTTTAATCAGTAAAATAAATATTCTTACTTCTTACTGTGTATACCTCATTGACTATTGTGTTATCTTCCACTAGCAGACACCCAAATTCCCCTTGGCCCCCTCCCCACCCAGTCCTTCATGAAGTCATCTTTTCTTTCCATCTTTACTTTCATCAAATCTCTCATGTCAGTGGCAACCTCATGGCCTCATACGAAAGGACACAAGCATTTTCATGTTAGAACTCCAAATTGAAAAAAAGCTAGTGTACTCTGTCTTATCTTACACTGCTAAAAACAAACTGGTATGATAAAATAGCAATTCCAGAGGTTAATTAGAACAAAGGTTTTCAGAAGACAAACACTCAAGGTTCTTGGTGACAAGAGTCTACTTAAAACTTGACACTTTTCCTGAAAATTAAATGCAGAAGTGACAGAAGATACTTAGGGAAAACACAATTTCTTTAACAGCAAATGATCTAATGGAAAAAGTGGACAAGTCAAACACCAGTGCCCAAAAGCCTGTCTGTTTTTTCCAGCTAGAACATTACCAGCTAGAATTACCTCCTACTTCTTACTATCTCCTTTGTATTAACCTTAGGTGACATATTACTGAAATACTACGGATGGCCTCAGTGATTTCTAGGTCAAAATCGCCCATTTGTTACTTTAAAACCACAGCATTTAAATCACAGTTCTGCATACTGCTGATTGCACCCAACATCCAGTCACGTTCCTTGTAGCACAAAGAACGCTGGTAAGCCAAAAAGTAAAAGGGTATTAACAGCCTAAGTGAGGCACAGATTTGGCTCCGTGGCTGTCCCCATTTTCCACCACCTCAAAAATTGCGCTGCCGAGCAGGGTAGAGAAGAACCGTTTTGCAGCAGTATTGGCCCTGCAACATCCTGGATCGATGGGCTGAGGCCAACTGTATGAGGTTCAACAAGGCCAAGTGCCGGGTCCTGCACTTTGGCCACAACAACCCCATGCAGCGCTACAGGCTTGGGGAAGAGTGGCTGGAAAGCTGCCTGGCGGGAAAGGACCTGGGGGTGCTGGTCGACAGCCGGCTGAACATGAGCCGGCAGTGTGCCCA
>NW_008825533.1:1326253-1326531 GCF_000699105.1 Pygoscelis adeliae
GCTCTCTACAACTACCTGAAAGGAGGTTGTAGCGAGGTGGGTGTCGGTCTCTTCTCCCAAGTAACTGGCGAAAGGACGAGAGGAAATGGCCTCAAGTTGCACCAGGGGAGGTTTAGATTGGACGTGAGGAAAAATTTCTTTACTGAAAGAGTAGTTAAACATTGGAACAGGCTGCCCAGGGAAGTGGTTGAGTCACCATCCCTGGACGTATTCAAAAGACATGTAGATGAGGCACTTAGGGACATGGTTTAGTGGGCATGGTGGTGTTGGGTTGACGG
>NW_008825533.1:1329596-1342576 GCF_000699105.1 Pygoscelis adeliae
CATTGGAACAGGCTGCCCAGGGAAGTGGTTGAGTCACCATCCCTGGACGTATTTAAAAGACGTGTAGATGAGGGACATGGTTTAGTGGGCATGGTGGTGTTGGGTTGATGGTTGGACTCGATGATCTTGGAGGTCTCTTCCAACCTTAATGATTCTATGATTCTATGATTAATCACATTCCAGGACAACGGGGAACACAAAGGAGAAAAACAGTGGTCACCTATTAATAAAAGTGAGAGATGAAGTTAGAGTGACCAAAGGACAAAAAAATAAAATAGGTTAGGTTTTGTAGAAGCTTTCAAAAACTCCTCTGCAAATTCCTTCATCTTAGAGAATACAAAACAATGACTTAAAGAGTTCGTACGTAAGGATAGTGTTGCTTATTTTAAAAAATATTTTTAATTTCAGTTACAGATTATTGCGAAAGCTGTGTTTCAAACTTGTACCTCCAAAACGCCTATCTTGAAAACAAACAAAAAGCCAGCTTCTGCTGTTAATGTTTTCTTACCCACCCTAACAATCAAAAATAAATCATTACAGCAACAGCTGCATGTAGGAAAATGTTTTCTTTCTGTCACTCACTTCTTATCTTTAATAAGCATCTAACGAGAAAGTTGCAAATCTAGAAAATAACTAACAAGGCAGTATTAGCTGGACTTGTTAGTTAATAAAGTTTTACTAAAAAATTGCCAACTAGGTGCTTGCAAATACCTTACTGCTTTCTATTGTAAGGTATAAAATGAAGATTTTTATCTATAAAAAAGAGAGAAATTTTTCAAAATAGGATTTGTATTATCACACATCATTAGAAGATACTAAGAGTAAAACGTTGCAGTTAAAAACAAACAGCTTGTGTATTTTTAAAATGATCAGACTACATACCCGGTTTTATTTTTGTCCAGTAAGCTGGGAGCCAAGGATCTGATATAGGCACAGGTACATATGAGCAGCAAGATTACAGTCAGTAGACTCTGAAAGTTGAAGATGGCAGACTACGGAAAAAAATCAGAAAAGAAGAATTACATCTTTGCAGTACAGAACTTCCCTCACTGCATAAGCTGGAGAAAATGAGTGACCGCCTAGAAAATAACCATTAAAAACAAAAATGAAACGTACAATGCCAGTGAGCCAGAAACTCTTTTAACAGCCCATTGCACACAATAGTGGAAAAACAGAATTTTTCCTTCTCAACCCATCCCAAGGAGGGGAAAACAAATAGCAGGCAAAATGGTAACCTTACAGTTTTGCTCCCAGGCACCTGTTCCAAAGCCAGTTTATGGAAACCCATTAGCAGCAGGCTAAGAGTTACAGAAAACAGATGTTCCCTCTCAGCCAAGAATAAGTGTAACTGTGGTTTGCATCAATAGAATACGGTGGTGGTGGTGAAGGTGGAGGTGAAGAGTATTTTGACAACTAAACCAGTGGCAGTCAAGACAGGGAATAACAAGAAATATGTAGGAGGATTGTTAATATACTGCTTTACGAAGACTACACCCAAAATTCAACAGATTTGTAGAAACATATACAATTAAACCCACCTGAACTACGAAAAGATAACTGGTTAATTTTGTTTTCAAATAGTATTTGATTTAAATTTAAAAACATCCTTACTATAAATTCTTTAGAAGTGCTCATTATACCGAAAATGTTGGACAAATGAAGGAATCGCCTTAGGATGGAGAAGTAAAAATCTATAGCTTGATAGTCAAACTAATCTGCCTACTGGCAATAAGAAGAAACAATTCTTGAGAAACTGCTACAGTATCTGGATATTTGCTAAGTTTAAAATATCAGTAAAATGCAGTAAGTGCATCTCACAAGCATTTTTTTTTTTAAACTAAAGTCTGAGTGTTGTGTGGCCAACATATTCTTTAATCGTTAACTTATAAGCACCTATCATTGCTTACGTGAAGCAATCTTTTCCAGAAGTATAAACATTATGGGGGGAGAAAAGGTACTTGTGTAAGGACTGCTGTAACTCCATAACCAAGTACAAAATCTGGAAGAAAGATGGCTGATGCCGATTTCCAGCAAGTGCTACCATCACCATTCCAATAAATAATGCACTAGCAACATTTTATTTTTTTTTTCAATAGGTTCACTGGAATTTTTAGTAGAAATATTTGCCTACTAGTCCTTGTGATTTGTAGCATCTAACAATTAGTCCCAGATCTGAGACAGATTCTTCCTACAGTGTGAAAATAATCCAGCTGCATGAAGCTGCAATTTTATTGTTCTGGGTTTTTTTTTAACTTAGCATGTCTCAACTGACATTTTGGTCAACTTAACAGCACCAGGTAGTATACTAGGCAATTTCTTACTTCAAACAGCCTTATTTTCTCTTTGCTTAGCTACCCTCATTTGCAAAGCCTATTTAGTCTGAACTCCAAAAAAATGGCAAAGCAAATACAATAAATTCACTCTTTGTTCCGGAGTTCTGACGAATTTGTGTCTAAATATCTCATATTTTTTCGTACTGCTCAACCCAGAAGGCTGAGTACACTTTAATTAAGTGTAAATACTTAGCACTTATGAAGGGATATTACATTGTGGCTTCTTTCTTCAAGCAAAACTGGGTGGGATTTAAGAGCGTATCAGAGCTCCCATTTCCATAGCCTGAGGCACATCTCTGTTCATCTATGTCACAAAATTCTTATGTTTTGAAGTGCTGATAATAAAATTTCTCTAAATAGATAAGGAGAATTATAAAAGAAAATCACAATACTTCAGTATTGCACTAACAGCAAATTAAGAGGCAAAACCAAGAAGCTCTAGTAGAAGCAAAGCAATTGGAACATCCATGACCCTTCTGATACTGAGATCTAAAACCTTGTAACAAAAAAAAAAAAAAATAACCTTAGCTTACATCAAAGTCTCCATGAATCGTATGAAGCAATACTGGAATGTGCATACAACTGCCAGCCTGAATACATGCATTAGACAGGGCTAGATACACAAAGCAATTTAGATGCCTAAGTTAACGGGGTCCAACAGGCCACCCGTGGGTGGGGAGCTATCTGTTAAGAAGGAACAGCATAGAGAGGCTCAAGGAGCAACTGAACAGCTCTGCCTCCACAGCCTGTATGAGAGATTTCAGCACCCTCAAGGGCATGCCCTCAAAGGCAGCATTAGCCGTTGGGGTGGGTGCGCTACTCTCCCCTTTACTCTGCCCAAAACAGGAGCCCTCTTGCATGAGCCATCCTTCTGCAGGAGCAAAATTCCCAAGCCAGTTCCCTCATTCCTCACGCCCTTTCTACGATAATAGCCTGAGAGACAAAAAAGGGACAGGGTGAAAATGTGATTATTAGGATGCAGAGAGAAGGTAGGCAGTGGACAAAGGTAAAGAGAAAATGGCAACTACATGTAGCAGCTGACATGCAGGAAGGTTTCTGTGGTGAGTAAGAACATGGGGAGGGGACACTACATGAGTGGAGCGGTGATCCAACACCCAAAACCAGCCCTCAGGTGCACAAGGTGAGGCTACCTGCTTTTCTCCCGAGCCACAGCATTTGCTAAATCATGTTTACTTTAGTATTTTCTTAGCTAGCTGAGTCATCATTTCTGTTCTACCGTGTCATAAATAACGGACAGATTATTCACAAAGGACAAAACACTGACCAACATTACCAGTAGACTCTTGCCTTTGTACTAGGCACAAGCTTTTGCCGACTTCAGAAACGGGGAAACTCTCAATTCCCCCGCCGGGGCAACTCTTACGACCTACGAGAGGCAGTGTCTCCTGGCTCCTGCGGGTCTAGGAACGCGACGGGGCCGGATCCAGGAGTGGCTGACTCTCAGCAAAGCCAGATACTCCCTATCAACTGATTAATTCGATCAGTCCTCTGGGAGAGACAGCTGCTCTCGACATCGCACAGCGCAGTGCCTGCCAGAGCTCGGTTCCCATGAATTCCTGCAAGCTTTCTCCTGCAGCTGCTTCCCAAGGAGGCTGGCGGTATCGGGTGCTTCAACATACGAAAATGGCAGAAGGGTACACTTGCTTCCTCTTAAGCAGAGGCTGTAAATGTATACTCATGAAATGTGTTATTAGTCAATCGGTGGGGGCAGTATATAATCGTTCTTTGTTGGGCTCTTCGTGTGTTTCTCCAGATATGCAGCGTAAGGCATCGCTGTAATTACAGATGCCATTCCACTGAAATGTGCTCTGAATTACACATTTATGTATATAGTCACTTTAAAAGGACAGACATGCATATTTTACAGTTTGTTTGCAATTTTAAACTGGAAATTGTTTCCAGTTTCCAGCCATCATTTCTGAAGTAGATGGCTTCACATTTCACATCTAAAGTAATTCTTACGGCCCAGCTGAATTTACAGAAAAGGGCGATTCACATCCAGCTGCTTGAACTGATGTAATTAAAAGCTGCTGTAAGTCATACATTACTCGGAATCCTTTTAAAAAATACTGCATTCACGTACCAAGCTATTCGGAAAATGTCATAATGTAGGTGGGTTGCAGTTCATTTGGTTAAACTGGGGTCCTCTGATCCAAAAGTAATTAATTGGAATTTTTCAAATGTGTTGACTGGCTTAACGCAGATCCTGTGAGCCTCATTCCCATTATAAGGATATTTCAGCACATGGTGAAATTGATGCTATCTTTTAGACTGTGTCCACGCGCTGGTGAAAAGACAAGTAACTTCCCAAGACTCAGATTGCAAACGCAGAAAAGAATCAGCACTGGTATTTTATTCTTGTTTTAGACAGTGCAAGTTGTGGCTTTAATTATATACACTGAAATTTTCTATGTCTGCATTTGGCACATTTCTGACATGGTGGAAACAGCTTAGTAGTTACATTCTGTGTTACTTAAGTAATTACACTTTTTTCCCCCCTCCCTCTCCTGTGTGCCGTCTCCAGGTAGTTGTGGAGCGCTATCACATCACCTGCAGCACTAATGAGATATTGTATTCAGCAGAACTTGCAAGAGCAAGTTTTTTCATAAGTCTTTAGAAATTTAAGACCATGGATTTTAGCTTTGAGACCTACATGCCCAAAGGCTCTGTTAAATCCTTCCCAAATTTAGAGCTTAAAAAAATGCCTCAATATTATTTCCCTGATCATATCGTATCTTAGTAAAAATAATTCCATATAATACACCATAAAGAATGAATACTCTTAAAAGTTTTCTTGTGTTCAGATTAGCAGTGGTGGCATGTATTAGAAATATTCATGCCAATATATGGTAGTTAGAAGACAAACGTTACAGCTAGAGACATTTGAATGCATTCCCACCCGAGCCCGCATCTGAACAGTGTAGCTGTCAGCGGAGGATACTGGGACAAACCAGGGAGTTATAAGGAAAGAAATGGTCTCCAGTTGCCTCTGGAAGACGCCATCAATGAGTCTGCTACAACACAGAAGCAGGAGATGGTGCGACAGCTCCTTTTCCTGGGGCGAGGAGAGAGGGAAGGAGGAGCTTATGGATGGAGTAAAAAACGAATCTATGGAATAGTACATGGTAATAGAAGTTCAACATATGAAAGTATAAGCTCAATTTTAATATACTTCAGTAAGTGTTGATTTAGAGTGAAAAATTTCCTATGTGGCTGAGAAAGGGAATCCTGATGGGCCATAACATTCGCACAGCCCCTGTCAACCTGATTATAGACAATGTTGTCACTCCTGCAATTCAGTCAGCGCTAAATTTACTACACTTGAGGAGAAAGAAAAAAAAAAAGAAAAGAGGCAGCTCAGAGTTCTGGTTATCAACAACTCTTGCACTTCATAAGAGTATTTAATTCAATGTGCTGAAAGAAAGGGCACACTCAGATGATTGCCTAAATTTTTAGCAATCACCAGTAAATGTGTGTTCAGCCTCAGCAGACATAGCCATAATAAATGCACTGATCCTAAACTTTTTTCTACAGTGAAAATAATAACCATAGCCAAGACTTTGTACTGTATCTACCTCTGTACTTTTTATTCGTTCCATCACTCCTACATTCTCTGACTCAGATCCTGATTTGTTCCATGTCTTTGCAGACAGCACCACAGAATTATGAACCACTTAATGATGCAACCCTTGGGTAGCACTATAAAAAATTGCATCATAAGTTTTGATGCAACTATATGTGTCATGGAAGGACCTGCTGAATTTCCCCTCGCCCCACATACTTTCATTAAATAAACCACCTGATATCATGGTTCTAGGGGAAAAAAACCATGCAGGAGGACAACATAAACCCCATACCGTTGTCGCCCTGGGTTGGTAGAAAGCCTAAAACAAAAGCTCTCCCAGTTTATCTCAACAGACTTAACACTGAAACCAAAGCTTAATCTTCCCTAGACTTTCAGTATTTACAAAATTATTATCTGTCTCTGATTGCAGCATGACCATGATTTCATCTGTGCATGCTATAAAAAGAGAGGCCATCACAGTGCCAGCAAGTTGTTAAACTTTGCCCCACAGTTACTATTATAATAATAAATTTATGTGGGCAAACACAGGTAAATTATTGGAATATTCTAAAGAAATTATAACCACATTTGTGTAATATGCTGCAGAATACACAGTCTTTCTAGAACAGTTTTGTTTTCTTTTTTCCTCTGCAATACTATAAAATTGATGGATGATTATGTTCTCTAGAACCGAAGAAACAAATGCTGATAGCCGATCGTTTAGCTGCCTTTCTCATATTCAAATGTGAGCAAGAGCTTACACTGTAGTTAAACTGTTGTTAAGCAAGTGCTGATAAAAATACAGAAGCCTACATTAAAATAGTAATGTAGGCTTCAAATCCCATCATAGAAAAGTGAAATCAATCTATGAAATTTTAATGAAGAGGTCCTTAAAAAGCTGAAAGAAAATGCTTATTATCCAAGGTTTCCATTAGGTACCACAATTCTTATTTCCCCAGCCTAAATCTAATTTTTAGGAGTATAATACTGAAAAAAATAATAGGAAATAAAATATGTAGGACTACTCCCAACCTGAAGGTCAAAGCAATTTCTAAAAATTAATTAAAACATGCACACAATTACATTATTTTCAAACCTATTCCAAAATAATTTGTTTTCCCACTGCTGCCAAATGTAATCTGATAAAAATGAATGGAAAATAAGCATTTGTAAAAGAGGCATACTAATTAGAACTGTAAGAAAAATAAAAAACTTGCAAATCAGTTAAGTTTGAAGTGATTATTGGCAAAACTACAATGAAGAACTAAGCAAAAGGTGTTTAGACAAAACTGGTTTGTGCTCAGTAAGTATCCAAATACCATCCAGTTAGCAGATACTGGTTGTTCCAACATGATTACGGTTTTTTACTTTAAGTCTACTGCACATTCACCCCAGTATTTAGTTTCCAAGGAATTTAAGTACAATATTTAATGCTCATTCACATTTCTGACTAAAATACTCAAAGTTCTGCCTAAAATATGTATTTTTGCATTCATAAAATTTAGGCTAAGGCTTGATTAAAGTAATAGGGAACCTTTCCCCTAGACATTTCTTGAAGAAGTATGTTGCCCCATTTCAATGGCAAGTACAGCACATAGGAACTAACATGTATGCTTTTCAGTCAACTGAAGACTAATACATCTGTTTAAAACATAACCAATCTCTTTAAACAATTAGACAATGAACTAACAGATGGAAACAGTTGTCCTCTCCTACAAAAGCTCTCCTGACTTTAACACATTTAGGTTTTTTTACTGCAATTCAAATCCACAGACCAACATTTCAATGACACCTCAAAGTGACAATGTTGAAGTTCCATGCTCACTTGAATTCCTTCTTCTTTATCCCAATACCTAGACAATGGTTTCAAAACTGATCTTTTGGTGTAAGCAGCTAGCAGATGCAGCATTTCACAAAAAGTCTTACAATAAAAAACAAAGTAAAAGTTACAATATTAAGCTTTTTTATGAGGGTACTGTAACTGCTATATATGGACATAGGTGTGTATGTCCATATATTTACTCAAGAAACATAGACCTACGTTAGATGTGGCAGAAAAAGCTTAAGATATCTTTTCCTTCATGTCTTCTTTGCAGGTTATACCGTTTGCAATTTTACAGAGGATTTTTTTTCTCTGTTCTCCTCCCCCATTAGATAATAGGAATAATTTCTGTAATCCTCTTTTTAGGATGCTGAAGCTAAGTATGTTCTCCAGAGTAACAGGAAACCTAAAGGTAGTATCTGGAACTATGAAGAGAGTAGGTGTTATTCAGTCGTTGCCACAGAGCCCTCTAAAAGGACATAAATCATGATTTGTAGCTCTTTTGCCTCTCCTGCCCTAAAAATCTGTACACTAGAGATTTCCAGAAAGTAGACGAACAGAAGGGGAAAAATTATCCGTGTAAAGAAAAAAAGACATCTTCTCCCATAATGAGTAAGTTTGGGCTTCTCTTGCTGTTCATCAAAGAAGTCTGCCTAATTATAAGCTTGTACCATTCTTGTGTTTTTGATAACTGAGCAGCATAGTTTCTGTCAAATTGGCTAACTCTCCCTTCTCAAGTGGCACATAACACTGCTTACTTTGTTTACCTCAAATTTACTAGAGAATCTCAAGAAACAGTAAAAACTGTGTGTGTGAATGGAAGAGGTAAGAGTCATTCTAACATTTTGAATCAGATGACATCCTTACTCTAACAAAGGCAGCGTGCAAAAAGCATGAGTTTGTATCAGAAGGTGCTACAGGAATTTAAACATGGACATGGAAGAAAGTCAAAGTTCTCAAAAAGGAAGACACTGAAATATTTTTGCTTTGTGGTATTGAATACTTTGGTATTTGCAATACAGCTAACATTCTATCTGTCGGTGTTTGATAAATTTAAGGAAATAATGTTATGGTGAAAGTTCTACTATCATACCAAACTCACAAGCAAGAATCAAAAACTAACTAGAGAGTGTCTCCATAGCACAACAGGAATAAAACACATGCCTTCTATTTCTCTGAATGTCTCTTATGCCCACAGAAAGCCTGTGCAATTCAAAGCTGAACTCCATTCCTGAATATCCTTACAAAAAGCCTAAGAAGTTGCTGCATTCAGCAAAGGGATAGTATGTCCTTTCTGTTCTAAAGGCTGCCCAAAAAGCTTCTCTTTTAATTTACCTAAGAATTAAAAAAAATTAATAACATTTTATGTACACTTTCTATACTTTTTTTTGTTCATTAATAATAGAACCATCTCTTTAAAACATGAAAAATAAATACTTCTCTATCAGGAAAAAACATACTTGTTAGTCAAGACATAATGAAAAGCTCTGCTAAGTCTCTCATGTCCCATGGCACTGGGCAGGCCTACAGAACCTCTGTAGGTCTCTTGTTTGGCAGAGTTCAGGTGTGTGGTTTGGATTCTTAGCATCTGTAAGACAGGTAACATTTTTAGCAAGAGGCCAGCTGTTTCCCCCTTCTTTCCCTGTCACAAAGTTGAAAATGAAAACTTTTGGTGAGTTTGAACACCAAGCTCTGTGCATCAGCAGAAAAATGTATTCCACGCTGTAACTACTACAGTGGATGTGCACGGTGTCTAACGCTGCAGCCAATCAAAAAATTAAATTGTGACATTGACTATTTTATAACTTCCTTTTTTGTTCAACTTAGAGTTTGGATCATGAGTGGCAAATCCACAATGTATAATCAGCCCATTATTAAATACAAATAGCCTGCGGAAAAATGTGATCCCTACTTCTCATGCTATTACTGAATAAAATTAAGAAGTTTAATAGTAGACAACATGCCCAAGATGTTTAGTAAGAACTGCCTGGCACTCCGCAAAGAAATGGTTTCTCACAACTGGTGTCATTCCCGGACTTTTCAGGTATGTGGTAAAATTTGTAAAAGCAGGTTTATTGCATCCTACTCTTCCCAAATGAGATCAAGAGATGCACCTTACAATGGCAGAACAAATAGTTTCTTCTGTTCCATAATCACAAAAGCAAAATATTGATGATGTATTTACACATCTTGTAAACTCACACAGAAGTATCCATACTGAACACTTCAAGTAGTAACTCACAACATGCCTACTCCACAGCAGCATTGCTATTTACAAGTGCAGTTACAGATGGTATGAGATTTACTAGTGTGGTAAAGTAAACAACATACTTCACTGTCCCTACCTAGCCACACTGCATCTCCTACTTCTCTTTTCCTCTCTCCAATTGTCTGACAAGTTTGCTATTCTGATGGGAGGAAAGGTACACGGCGAGCAGATCCTTCTTGCTTTCTCCTCAATTAGCGGTGTTTGCTCCTACTGCCAGGGCCATGCCAGAGCTGCCATGGGGGTCAACAAGCATCGAGTGCAGGGACGTGAGTCAGCTGTTGCATGACTGGTGGCAAAGGAGGTCCTAGCACCTTCCTGAATTACAGCTTTGGTGTAAGAGCAAAATCCTCAGGTTCCCAGCAAAATCGGATTAGCTGGGTAGCAAAGGCTTTATCAGATGAAAAATTTGTTACTGCAGCTGTAACTCCCTGAAATTCTAATTGCTTCTTAATCAAAAAATTCAATGCCTGATAGCATTATAATACTAACATGCAAAAAGTTGTCCATCATTATTCCGAAATAAATTCACAATACAAAGACACCTTAAGCCTGTAAGATGAACTAGGAGATGTTTTTAATCCTGTCTACCTTTAGGCCATGAGAAAAACAAAGCTATTAGCAAGTTTGAATCAGGATTGATTCCTCCTTATAACTTTGAATAGGCCAAACACAAAACTTTGTACTTAAAGACTCCTGAAAGCTCTTTTGGAGAAAATAAACACAATGATTTGTGAAAGTCAGTAAACAATACATCTTCTGCTTCTAAATAAATTAAGCAGCTGTGTCACTATACTGCATCCCTTCTGTTTCCAGTAACTTTTTAATCCATTCAGCAGCTTCTACCCGCTTTCAAAGTTGGTTTAAGTTAAAATAGTATTTTTTTCTACCCACTGGCAATGAACAGGAAAAAAATAAACACAAATTGTGCTTTCACATAAAGAAAAAGACAGGTAGGAGCCAGCTTATATATATTCTGTTTGGCAGCAGCGGGCCATTCACACAGCACAAGTTTTGACTTGCTTAGTAGGGATCTGGTAAGGAAGCCTGGGAGACAATGGGATGGAAAATTCCAAGGGATAAAGTCCTTTGGAAATTATGCTTCAGAAATTATGCTATTCACAGAGCTACCAGCTTGCCACAGTTGCAGCTCATTTTCTTTAGAGAAAGAGAACAAATTGGAGGTGTAGCTCTACTCTCTTCCATTTGATGATATACAGACAGCAGCTGTTTCCTCTCTCAGTCAAGTGTCAGCTAAAAAGAAAGTGCCATTAACTACAGCTCATGACTGCTAATCCCACAAGACAGCAACTTTTTTCCTAAAGAGCCATGACACCAGGGGTAGCATTATGGAGAATCCAAAGTCCTGGATATGCCATGAGGGTTATTGTCTTCCCTGAGGAAATTCAAACACCGCAAGACTGAGGAATCTTATTTTCATCTCCTTTGACATAAAATCATGAGAAAAATCTCATTAAAAGATTCTATCTTACTTCAGGTTCCTTGAAGCATACAGAGTAACCTCTAACAAGCAACACGGACAAGCAGAGGAAAAAATTCTCACAAGATCTCGTACACTTGCTGTATTCTTTTTGCTAGATATAAACGTTAGTGTTATATGTAAGTGCTAAAATGAGCAACATAACATGTCACTGATCATCAAGGTTCTCTTGCCTTTTTCTTTTACAATCTCAAATGCTTTTAAGTACTATGAAGAACAGCAAGATGATGTTGTACTTCTATAGTACCTACCTTTTCAAGGCACTTATTTGAGGTGAAGTATTAACTTCTTTTATCTCGTTTTCTGTATGTGTTTTAGATCTTCTGAGATAATTTATGCCTCTTATCATGCAAACCCTTTGTTCACTGCTTGAAGCCACAAATTAGAACAGGTTCATCTAAAAGATCTGCCGAGGAATGCTCAGGTGAGCAACTTCCAGCAATTTCCTGCTGGTGACAAGATCTGCAGCCTAGGAGCTTTTTTTGAACTGAACCATAAGAAAGTTCAAGAGACATTAATCTTTTAATATGTGGGAAGTACAAAAAGATTCAGTGGAAGCTGTACAGTATACATCACCGGTGATGGATAACCTGTCAAGGTCAGGCTGGACAAGGCTTTGACTGATCTAGTGGAAGATGCCCCTAGCCATGGCAGCGTGGTTGGACTATATCTTTAAAGGCACCTTCCAACCCAAACTGTTCTGTGGTTCTAAGAAAAATTTTAAAAATGCTCATCTTAAAATGATTCTGTGTTGAAGTAAAAGTTACATGCAAACCTTTATTTGTACAGGGAAACCTCTTCTTCTCTTCGCTATTCCTTTGTTTTTCCTCTTAATTTTAAAATAATTTATCTGCACTGCTCATATAAAGATCTTCACCTTAGCTGAGGAAGATCATTTCACAGCACAGCTTTAACTCTAACCCAAATACAAATCTTTCATTCGTATTCTCTGTATTGCAGAATGAAAAGGCAGAAACCACAGAAAACATAAATGGCAATGCTAATAAGCCTCTAGGTCAACTCTACGTACACCATTCATACTTTTCATTAGCAAACGGACTTAAGCCTCTGACACTATTCCTGGAAAACAAGAACAGGGGTGGATGTCAGGATTCGGCTTACTGCTCAAGAAGCAAGACGCCAAACAACACACTCGTTAAATCAGAAGGTCGGAAGAGGCAGAAACACCACCCTGACGGACAACGCGCCGCAGGTCAGAGCAAGGACTGCTGCCCCGCGGAAAGCCCGGGCGAGGCCGGCACCGGCGGAGAACGCGTCAGGCCGGGGGCGGGAAGGGCGCCAAGGCGGGGCAGACGCGACCCTTCTGCGTTACTGCTAGGCCAACTGCGAAGCAAGGCTTTACGGTGGAACCGGGACGGCTCCATTCCCTCCGGCTCGCTGCCCCGCGGCGGGGCCAGGGCCCCGGCCTCTGAGGGGGTTCAAAGAGCCCGGCCCAGGACGCGAGGGGCCCC
>NW_008825533.1:1343488-1344699 GCF_000699105.1 Pygoscelis adeliae
TGAGCCGCTTGCTAGTGAAACGCAAAGAAGGCCGTAACGGGGCTGTTTTTCAATAAGTTGCTTTTTATTGTTCTTTTTTAGGGAAAACCCAGACAGGCTTCCTTCGGGAGGTGGTTGAGGAGAGGGAGCGGAGCGAGCAGAGCCTGGTCTTTCCGCTCCAGTCCCATCTCGGTATTTTTGCTCTTGTCCCGTAGAGCTTTTCATCTTCTCTCCTTTTCTGTAATTTCACTTAACACGTCAAGTCAAGTTGAAAATGCTTGGGTTAAGGTAGTCTATTGCCTTGTCATGACCACAGTATATTTTTCTGTAGCTGAAGACACAGGATCATTAAAAGAGCTGAATGTTCTGCATGGCTGGCCTCTTACCCTTGCGTGTAGGAGGACCCTGTACAACTAAAATCTGTGGAGATTCTTGCATTTGGCAGCTGTTTTTGACAGTGCCTGCTCTACCGTCAAGCCATATGAAAGGGATAGCCCTTCATTTTGCCTTGCCATGAAAAAGATCTGGCATTTGTTTTTTAAACCAGGAGGTGATTATTTTTTTAAGGAATTGCCTTTCATCCTGTGAGGGAGTTCAGTAAGGCGAAGACTACGTGCGTTCTGGCCAGTTCTGTGGAAGAACTTCATCATGATTATTTGGTATTTAGAGTAAGGTGCCTAGGTGTTGCTGTCACGACAAACCTCTGTTCTGAAATTCTATGAACAATCTGTTCCTCCTTTTATAAGTACACTTTATCTTACAGAACTTGAAAAGCATTAACCCTTTCAAAGATGATGGCTTTGTTTTGAGGTCTCTCTCATTCTGTATCTTTCAGTACTGGGGCTACATTGTTTTTGCTTGTCTGTTGAGAGCAGGACAGGTTTTGCTTTTTCCCATGGTAAGGAGAAACAAATTTTTCATCCTGCCACCAGAAGTTGGGATAACATTTGACATACTTCCAAAAGTTGCTGTAGGAGGCTGCAGGGTAATAAGAGTATGTATATAAAACATGTTTGTATAGTGGAAGCAAGACAGTATTCTACTAAAGCAAAGTACTTTAAGACAACTGAAACAAATAGAAGCATAGAATTGTTTAGGTTGGAAAAGACCTTTAAGATCATCAAATCCAACCGTTAACTTAGCACTGCCAAGTCCACCACTAAACCATGTCCCTAAGCACCACATCTACACGTCTTTCAAATACTTCCAGGGATGGTGACTCAACCACTTCC
>NW_008825533.1:1345294-1372850 GCF_000699105.1 Pygoscelis adeliae
ATGGGGTTGTTGTGGCCAAAGTGCAGGACCCGGCACTTGGCCTTGTTGAATCTCATACAGTTGGCCTCGGCCCATCGATCCAGCCTGTCCAGGTCCCTCTGCAGAGCCTTCCTACCCTCGAGCAGATCAACACTCCCGCCCAACTTGGTGTCATCTGCAAACTTACTGAGGGTGCACTCGATCCCCTCGTCCAGATCATTGATGTTAAACAGAACTGGCCCCAAAACTGAGCCCTGGGGAACACCGCTTATGACCGGCTGCCAACTGGATGAACTCCATCCACCACAACTCTTTGGGCCTGGCCATGCAGCCAGTTTTTTTACCTAGTGAAGAGTATGCTCATCCAACCATGAGCAGCCAGCTTCTCGAGGAGAATGCTGTGGGAAATGGTGTCGAAGGCTTTAGTAAAGTCCAGGTAGACCACATCCACAGCTTTTCCCTCATCCACTAGGCGGGTCACCTTGTCATAGAAGGAGATCAGGTTAGTCAAGCAGGATCTGCCTTTCATAAACCCATGCTGACTGGGCTTCACCACCTGGTTGTTCTGTATGTGCTGCATGATGGCACTCATGCTCCATAACCTTCCCGGGCACCGAGGTCAGACTGACAGGCCTGTAGTTCCCCAGATCCTCCTTCTGGCCCTTCTTGTAGATGAGCATCACATTTGCTAACCTCCAGTCAACTGGGACCTCCCTGGTTAGCCAGGACTGCTGATAAATGATTGAAAGTGGCTTGGTGAGCTCCTCTGCCAACTCCCTCAGTACCCTTGGGTGGACCCCATCTGGCCCCATAGACTTGTGTGTGTCTAAGTGGCGTAGTCGCTAACCGTTTCCCTTTGGATTATGAGGGCTTCATTCTACTCCCCATCCCTGTCTTACAGTTCAGGGGGCTGAGTACCCCGAGAACAACTGGTCTTACTGTTAAAGACTGAGGCAAAGAAGGCATTAAGTACCTCAGCCTTTTCCTCATCCTTTGTTTCTCCCCACATCCCATAAAGGATGGAGATAATGCTTTTAGTATCTTCTAAAGAGCAACTTCATTTGCATTAGTAACTTTGGTAGCTACAATTTTGAGTTCTCTGTAAAATTGTAGTTTCAGATTCATAATCACCAAAATGACCTGAATGTTTTTCAACATAATCAGATGTAGAATTTAAGATGGGTTTTGTTGTATAACTAGTTTTTCTGTCCTGTGGATTTCAGACATTATATTGATTTTAGATTTGTTCTTATTTTTCTTGAGATTGTGTAAGTCTAGTAACTATGAAGGTTCATTAATTTGCAAATTTATCCATTGATTTAATAGGTAATCAGCAAGATAGGTGGTCATTTTGTCATAACGTGTTCATACTTCTTACTTTTATTTTGTTAGTTGATTACATTCACCAGATCAATTTCTTTTATTCACATGTCGAGGTTTTGGATGAAAAATGGAATTTAATTAAAACGCAGAAAGACAGTTCTAAAAACAGCCTTATTATCTAGTATAACCTGATGTTAAAGTGTTTGACTGATGTCACATTAAGGTAGGTTTCTAAAGTGAAGTAAGTTATAACTATAACCAACAAACAGTTCAACCTCTAATGGTTACCATGACCCTAGGTTTTAGAGGCAATAATGCTTTTGAACTTTTTTAATGTGTCTCTGAGATGGAAAAAAAAAAAACTGTTTTGGTTTTCCTTTTTGGTTTCACTTTTGGTTTCTCAATGTGGATTAGTTAACTGAAATTGAAAAATTAATTCTGTAACTGCAGAGGAGGCTGCAGCTGTCAGTCATCGGTCACACTGTAGTCAAGCCTGCTTCTAGGTGGTCAAGTAGCCTTCTCGAGTTCAGTACTTTTGTTTGCAAACATGCCCTATATGATAATTTTTATATACTGATAGTTTCTGGTAAGCTCACGTATGAAATCCATTGCAGGTTTTTGCAAAAATGCTTTTTATTTACCCTAGCAATTTAATTTTCAAGTGAAGTTTCCCTCAGTCTTAACTATTTGAAGAACAGTTTTCATTGATTACATGCTGTATTAAAATGCTTTCAGCTGCATATTTTGCTCTTGTGGGAAGAATGCCATTTGATCATTAATGATCTTGTGGGAGCCTCAGTGGCATCATTTCAAAGGTAGTGTACCTAGCATGACAATGTCTTTTGGGATGCAGCTGTGATACACATAGGATATTGATTGAAATATAAGATTTAAGATGGTGGTACTCCAGTTTCCCTTGTATTTTTTTCTCCTACTTAATCTATTGTCATGGAAAACGAACTACAAGTGGCTGAGATAGCTGAATTGGTAGTGTCTACAGGAATTGGCTGGATATGTATTCTTGTCTGTTGAAATCTCAAATCAGAAGTTTAAACAATTATATTGTTCTATATAGCAATATTCAAATAGGTAAATAAAATCATATGATGAATAATGATGTTGTTGGGGGTTTTTTTGAAGGAGGTTTAATGGTATTGGCTGTGCTTTGTAGTACATGCATATTAGGAAATGTTTTAGTAGTGTGATTTGCCAGTGAAGAGATTGCATACTGTACAGTTGAGTGCTTAAGCAGTAGACCATACCAAGGAATTTGTGTGTATAATGAAAGGTAAAAAAGGTGGCTTCAGAGATTCAGTTCTAGGTTGTTTTCAAATGCAGGAAGAATTACAACAAAATAATGTCAACTTGCATGTGGGAGGCTAGGTATTTAGCTTCTCTTGCGTCTCTTAGCTTTCATAAGAAGTAGGAGGATTGGAGGATGTAGTTTTAAAATATCACAGGTGGGTGACTGACATGACAGGTACATGTGTATAAACAAGTTTTGTGCATAACAAATGTGCATGTGTGAAAAAAACATTTGCAAATAAGATATAGATGCAGTTGTTTTGTTTGAGGTATGCTAGTTTGAATGATTGGCAAAAGCTGAGAATGCTCTTTTTTGGCTTTTACGTCGTATCCATTTCTGTTGTTCCTAGTATCTTCAACTACAAGCATGACTACATAAAGACTTATTTGCATAGTTGCTACAGCTACAGGTTCGTTTAGCTCTCCCAGTGGAATAAGGAGGTGGTGGAACATGAGGGATACGCATTATTCAGGCACATGTGTAGTGAGTAGGTAGCATTCTGTATGCTGGCAATGGTATTAGAACATGGCATTTTGTTTGCTAATACTGTTTTGCAAAAAAGCTATCTATATTTATGTATGGCTCCTCTTTCTTTCCGTTTCCTGCTTCCCTCTGTTACCTAGCAAAAGCGCACACTATATTCACTATAGTATGATGAACCACAATAGCTGTAAAATGCTTGGAGGTTGCAGTTATTCTGAGGAAGAATGAATACTCAGTCTTCACATCAGAGGTGCTCAGGAGGAGTGCTTTAACCTAGTATTGTAACCATACATTTTATAGAAACTTACCGTGTATGGAAACGAATGTTCATATAACAATGAGAATTCCTATACCTTAAAATTTCTGCTTTTCATGGCAGATCTCATGTGAATTGCTGTCCCCTGTCAGTATGATAAAACTCTGTGAATTCTGTAGGCTGTTGTTTTATAGGAGTTGACTAGAGTTTTGAAAGACTGTGAGGAATGAATATGCCAGCTGCTATGCTATACTTGATGTGGGATACACAGATACTGAGTTTGTAGTCTGGGATGCCTTCATTTGTTGGATCAGATGATGGTGACTATGTTGTCCAGATTGTAGAGAGAAAGCACTTGCATTTCACTTTATATGCTCAACGTTTCTGACTGCTGTTATACAGAGTGTTTAGGATGATTTGCTATATGAATCTATGGGATTACAAGCACTTCAGAAGTTATTCTGACATTGATAGTGAAATGAGCAGAATAGCAGCATCTTGGATCTACAAGATGATTCTAATATATCTGTTGGTGAAGTGCTTAAGAACTAAACCTAATGAGTTAAACACTATTATGGTATACAAAGGTGCATAAAGGATTTTCAAAATTGCCTCAGCATTTAAATTCCATTGATTTTAAGCATTTATCTGGACTAAAACCAGTACATCTAAGTCATTACTTACAACTTGCAAAACAAAACTTTTCCATTAAGTATTATTTAAAAAGAAAAAAAAGAAAAGATAAAGTCATATACAACTGATGGGCTGATGCCAGGGTTACTGCACAACTTAGCAAGGCACTCCAGCTTGTTGTAAAAAAAAAAAAAATTAAAAAAAAAAAAAAGGTGTCATGGCCTTGCTGTAGAAATAGTTCTGCTGTGCATAACACAGGTGACCTTAGCCCCTCTTCTGACATACACAATCCCAATGTTGCTGCTTGCTGGTGTCTTGTCTTGCCAGCAGGCTTGCAAGAATGCCGGATAGCTTACAGTTGTCTGTTTTGACCAATAAACTTATATTTCACTATGGATGAGATCATTTAAAATGGTTTACTATACTGCATATTGGCTTCACTATATTACATGTTACATGCTTATGTATGTGCAATGAGCCTCACAGGGTCACTTGCTGTTTTGTCTCAATGCCGATTTCTGATGTTATCTTTCAGTCCCACTTGAAGATGAGAAATTTTAATCCTTACCTCTTGTCGCCTAGGGCTTAGCAGTAGGTGGAGAATGTTTTTAAGGGGTTATGTTAGAGCTCAGGAGCCCCAAATGAAAAAGCACCACACATCCTTTAAGAGTAGGTGGAATTGCCAACAGTTTAGGGTGAGATTTTCAAGGTCTCAAACCATTATTTATGTCTTCAAGGTTAATAGGATGCAGCTGTGATTTCTTCGCTGTTGTATTTGGCAAAAAGTGTGTAGTGCTTGCTGTTATTGTGGGGAACATGTAAAATAACGTGCATACACATTTAAGTTATGATCTGGACTAACTTCACTAAATAACAAAAAATCCAATTTAGCAAGCTATTGTAAAATACCATTAAATGGTTCATGAAATGAAAATGTTTGCACCAAAGGTAGGGTTTGCTCTAGTTCCATCCCTGGTCCCTCTGCTGACTTGAGCTGTGTCAAGAAGCAGTGTCCTTCACTTTCCAAAGTTTGGAAAATTATTGGACTATTTCTGCATCTGCTTTGCAAACTTGTAGGTGACTTTTGTGTGAAGGGATGTCCTCCAACAGAGCAGACAGATAGAGCAGAGATTGTAAAATAAATAGTAAAAAAGGGAGACTGATCTTATGTGATTTTTAAGAGTGCAGAGACTGAGAACTTTTGTGTTCTTGATCTAGACATCAGCCAAATTGCTTGCTATCTTGGGATGGAAAAATTAATGCAATTAGAGGAAGAGTGAGGCTATATATCCTATCACAGGCTGCATTTGTTTTTAAAAAATGATTCAAATGATTATGAAAGGGATTGTTTGTTTACAGGTCTACAAAAGGATCTTAGAGGCCACCCTTTTCAGCACAGTAGCTGGACAGGAAAGAGGGAGCATGGGGCTTTCCAAATGCTGTCAGCTGTGTCAAGCTTATGGTGGAAACTTCACAAAAACCTGAGGAGAGATTTGTGTTGACTGAGCCAATGAGGGAAGCTTAGGCAGTAGTTGGAGGCAGCAAACTGTATTATGTGGACTTATATTAAATTTCTCCAGCTGTGAAACTTAACATTAATTTACAGAGTACAGCACACAGTGGCCATAGGCATAATGGAGATTGGGCAGAAATGTTAATTTCGGTGAAAGCGAGGCATTGCTGTCTTAGAGGGTAATTATTTTTGGAGGTAAGAGGCAAGGAACTAGCTGAAGCATTCTTGTGTTGTCTTGGTAATAGACCTACTTGACTTATGTTTCATAATCTCTTGAAGGCGATATTAGAAAGAAGTGTTTTTTTTCCTCTGCCTTGGTCAGGGAAGTATATAGATGAAAACTGTGCTTTATATTTTATAATCTTGTCTGTACCAGGGATTTGTTTTATTAACAATGACTGTCCTAAAAATAGATGTTTTTTTTCCCCTTCTTTAAATAATGAGGTAGAGGAGGAATTTTTTAGTATATACTGTTAATTCCAGGTTCGTGTTGTGATTTTTGTACTTGATGCAAATAAGTGTACCTGTAACACTGAAAGGGGGGGAAATGCAGTGGGGGTACTGTATCTAAAACCATACTGAAACAGTTTGTTGAAGTTGTGGAAAATTGACTCTTCTGCACAAAGGGCTGGGTTTTATTATGCTTATGTACCTGCATTAGTTCAGAGTCATTGTATTTGTTCACTGTTTCATTTCAGATAGTGATGTGCAGTAGTGGTTCTGTTTAGCTTCTGCAGCTGGAAACCAGGGAGCCCAGCAACATGAAGGTGAAGTGCGACCCAACATGCAGTGAAGCCGAATCTTAACTGAGACTTATTTTTAAAATATTTTTCCCTTTTGTTCTGTTGCAATTTCTGCCCCTCCCCCCCATAATTTTTTATGTCATCATTCTGTAAGAACTGATTTAACTTATCTGGGAAAGCCGTGACTTACAGTCTTAAAAAAACACTTTTGAGACCTCTACACTGATGCTCCACGTATTTGCCTTGTGATAATTTACACTTTAAGATCTCAAAACTGTGTCTAACTGGTGCAGTATCAAAGCACTTTTGTGCTATATTTTCCTAATGAGTACCTAATTGCCTTCTCAGTTCAAGTCCCAATGGCATTTTTCCACAGGTATGCCCCTGCTGTGTCCGCATATTAGTCTGCAAATTTCTTTTCACTCCAGTGCAAGCTAGCATTCTTTAGTGATTGTGTGGGAAAACTAGTACTGAAAAGCTGGCTTCCTGGAGTAGGACCCCCCTGCTTGGCATCAAGTGTCTTGGGTAAGGGTTTAATTTTTGAGTATAGGTTTTTGGGTTTTTTTTGCCTAGCCCATAGTAAGAAAAAAAAAAAATCACCACATGAAAGAGTCAGGAAAACTACTTAGAAAAGCAATGAGCTGATATGTCTTGAAAAGCTTTATATTTTTAGGTATAGAACTTAAAATGTAAAAAGTACAAGTGACTCTTGTGAAGCTCTTTATGTGCCCTTTCCTTTCTGAGTGTGGTTTGTAGATATAGTGCTGATTGAGCACAAGCTAATATGTAAGTGATTGCTTAGGGTGTAGAGTCAGTGGCCACTGAATTTGCTATCTGTTTAGTGGAACTGTGTCCTTATTTATTGTCTCTATTTTTTAAAAACAAAACTGCTTGTTTGCTTAGAGCTTGGTGGGGTTGTGAGAGTTGTGGACTGGGCCCCCTCCTTGCTAAAATACTGGCATGTCAGTCGTTCTTGGATAAGGACTGGTGCTTCTCTCCTGTTTTGGTGTGTCCAATGTGCATTATCAGAAAGCCTAAGCTAAACTGGTGCCTCGCTTTTCTGTGGGTTTCTTGCCTCTTTTGAAGGTGCTATACCATGGGGCACCGATAATCCTATGTATATGTACCTGTCGTGTTACCTGATACGTTTAATCTCATGGCTTGGCATTCAAGGCAGGTTAAAGAATGAAAGCTGAATCTGTGCCCATCTGTGGAAACAGTTGAAATCGATGTTCAGTATGGATGGATACGGGTGGATGCCTCTTTGCCTTATCTTCAAACTCTGATTGCTCAGCCTAATCCATCAAAAAAGTAATTAATTTTCAATGCAAAGTGATAAACATGGCTGAATAAAGAGCTGCAAAATTGAAATTTAAGTGCATTGAAAGTGAATATCCCAGTTCATTGAAAATCTCTTGTGAATTATTTTTCTGTGGGGGCCAGATGAAACAAAATGAATTACAATGTTTAAATTAATAAATTAAAGTAGTGTGAGCTCTTTGTTTTCAGGGAGATCAGTGTTGCCTTTTCCAGTAGATAAATAGCAAATGGAAAGAAAAACATAATAAAACTTTTGTTAAGTGAAGACGGCGTAATGCAGGAATTTTCTTCAAAGAAAATGCCTTAGGAAACTGTTTAGCAAGATAAAGCAATCTGGAGTCTAGGCCTATTTTTTATTATTAATTTGACAGGGACATGAAATTAAAATAATCCATCTCTTTGAAAAGTCTTGGGTGTAGAGGTGGGAGGAGAGGAGGATATGTAAGCCTTCGTACTTATACATGCTCTTGTCTCACTGAAGTGGCTACATTTGGTGAAACTTGTTTTTCCAGGTTACTGGGCTCAATTTTTCAAAGCTCTTCAGAATTCTTACATATAGAATTACATCCATCCATATCTAGCTGATACTGATTTCTTTGTTTCATTTATCCTTGTTTCATATTTGTTACTCGTGCCTATGGAGCTATTGTGGATTCAATAGTACTGAATTTATTTGACTTCATTTCAAGTTAAAAAAAAAAAAAGACCGTTTAGTGGAATCCATTGCTCAGTGATGTTAAGTCAAACATTTACAGAAACATGTCAAACTGAGTGAGATTATAATAGGTCTATATGGGGACTAAATAATAGAAAACAAAGGAAATCTGTAGGACAGATTTGTTTTGTGTTGAATATCCTGATAATACTTAATCCTAAAGAAGGCAATGTTTTGGAAAACAGATGATACCTCAACCAGACTACTATGTTGTCCAAAAATACATCAAAAAGACATATGTATCTGAGTATTTTTGGATGGGTGAAGGGTGGTTAAAACAGAATTTTTTTTTTTTAAATTCCTCAACTTTCCTATACTCAAACGGATAATACTAAGTTACTGAAAACTGCAGAGACGCAATTATTTTAGTGCTGTCTTTTCAGAGAGATTATGGGGAAATTGATATATATTTAGATGGCTTTTTTTTTTATAAAGTGAATTATCTTTCTTACTAAATAGCCTAAGGTTGCAGTTTTCAAGGGAAGGCAAAACAGGTGTGTCTCCATGCCACCATTGACTTTGGCAGGGCCTTGGAAAGCCAGGCTGACCTATTGCCAAAGTACAGTTACAAAATATTTGTTGGGGCTTGCATCTCCCAGAGGCAACAGAGGTAATGAGTCTGGGTCTCTGAGGCACGCCTGCTGACTTTGCATGCCAGATCTGCCCACTTGAAGCTGGCCTGGTGGTCGTCTTTGACTGTTGCTCAGTTCTATAAACACTTTTTAGTAACTTCAGTACTAAAATTTTTCAGTACTAACTTTTTCATCAGGAAATATTTCAGTTGTATGACAATTTTATTTTTTACAGGTTTATAACATTCAGTTAGCATATCCTGATTTATCTAGGGAAACCTTAGGATTTTTCTGATATGGGTTTTGGAAAGTGAGGATTTGACAGCCTGCACACACTGAACTGTTGGTGTTGGGAAGAATTTGTAGAAAAGGGCGAAAAAGAAAGGTTTGTCCCTTTTGGAAATCTATCCAGATACTCCCTCACTTGCTAGTATGTACTAGTGTAATTGCCCATTTGGGTGTTTATTTTAATATATGAAGGCCTTTTTTTTTAACCTTGTTATAGCTT
Source organism: Pygoscelis adeliae (assembly GCF_000699105.1). Lineage (NCBI taxonomy): Eukaryota > Metazoa > Chordata > Aves > Sphenisciformes > Spheniscidae > Pygoscelis > Pygoscelis adeliae. The sequence continues at coordinate 1,354,646 of NW_008825533.1, forward strand.
AAACTGTCGCCTAATATAGGCGCTTATAAGTAAGCTTGGCAAGCCTGGATGCCTGGAGTTGGTAGTGGGTTAGGTCTGAGACTTCAAGAGGATGAAAGACACCAGGGTGGGCTTTGCCTCCAGGCTACAATTAAGATCAAAGCTTGTTAGTAAGATTCCTACTATAAAGGTTGTTGACTGTCTGCTTCCTTCTGTTTCTCCTCATTTTTCAGCTGGTGACTGTAGTAAATAAGTCTGACAAGGGTTGTTCCTTATCGTAGATTCCAGATCTTTTGTGGCAAATCTTGCGTATCCTATTGGCCCATGGAGTCTGACAAGCTCAAGACTGCTTTTTTTTGGACAATTGCATGAAAAGTATGTGCATGTTTCCAATCCTTTTGTGGCTGCCACGGAACAGTGGGGTGTAAGTGTTAGCCATGTGAGTCTTGCTTCTGCAGTTGGGTCCATGAGTATCAAACACTGATTGCAGCTGTCTTGAAGTCAGTCTCTTGATCAAATGTTGTCATGCAGGACTGAATTTTTAAAATGGGCCATTCACCCCCTCTACACAAAGTTATAAAGTCATTCAGTCACTTCTTCATATCCAGTGCCAATTTTTGATTCATTTCCTTTATCTGCAAGACAAAGTTACATTATTGGCAAAACTGTGATCCTTGTGCTTTTAATATAGAACAAAGTTAAACAAAAGAACAACTAGATACAATTTAGGTTGCATGTAATATAAAAATGTGCCAGCCCCCTAAATTTCATTAGGAAACAAAACTCTTTCAAAATTTGTATCTTCTTTGGTCTTCAGATGTATCTTTAAGTTACAGCTGAAGGTTATTACTGAATCTTTCTTCAGTGTCAAACAAATATTGTGGCCAGGGGAACGGGAGGCTTATTGTGAGATGCAATAGGAATGATGCTGTATTGTTTTCTTCATGTTTGTTGGTCCAATCATATTCTTCCAAAAAGAAAAGAAAAAAGAGGAAGTCCTTATTAGGTCGATAGTTCTTAGATTAACTGAGTCATAGTTGAAGTTTTTTGTCAGGTATTTTAATGCTCTTCCTCTTGAAGCATTGGAGTTAATGGAATATTAAATTAACATGAGAGAATATAAATTTGTATGAAATTTATATCGAGAAATATTCATAAATACAGACATTATCTTATTTCCTTCTGTTAGAAAATGTGGTAATAGCTAGTTTTAATCTTTAAAAGCAATCTGAGTTTTTCTTGACTGGTTTAAATCTCCAATAATCCACTTATAAGTACATATAGAATCTCCTGAATAGTACCTGTTCTCTGATTGTAGGTTAACCATTCACTTTCTTCTGATTATTAGAGTCTGATTTGTAGTGTATGTTGTGATCAAGCCAATGACAGAAGAGATCAAATTATACACTTTAATAGCAGCATGCTGTATGTGCTGGTCTTCTATTCTGAACTCGCTGTAGATAGCTCCCTATTTTTCTCAACAAGAAAGCACTTAAGTTAATTGCTCCATTAGAAAGACATAGTAGCTCTTTCTGGTCTGTAAGTAGCCTTCCATGCATAGCTGCTGAAGTTTGGAACACCTGCAGCTGAAGCGATTCGAAAAAAAAAAGCCATTAGTCTGCATGGAAAAAAATAAAGTGCTGAAGTTCAAAATATTATCAATGATGCTGTGTTGGAGCAGCCCAGAAGATTTGGCTTTTGGTCTATGCCTACTGCTATCCAAAACAACATATAAAATTCTTTGTAAACCAATTTTAAAAGTGTCTTGTTTATTCAGAAGCAACTGTGTACAGTGTTTGTTCAGAGCATAGACTCCAGTCAATTGCACACCAGCCAACAGCAGATTTCTCCTTAGAAAGAAACATTGCCTAATGTAGATCATAGAAGCCAAAGACCAAAGGGACAAAGTGCTAAAGATAAACAGCTCAATCCTCAACTGTTCGATGGCCTCAATAAAGCCTCTGATTTACAAATTTGGGGTGGGACTGAACTGTTCCCACCTGCAAGCTTGTCTCAGATCCTTGGCTCTAACACGGTGAGGTGCTGGTATGTGGTGTGACCTCCTCTGCCCTTAAGGAGAAAAACACTGGCTTTCTTATGGCCCTAATCAATCAGCTTCTCTGCAGCTTTTCTTTATCATAATTAAAGGAGGAAGAAAGTACTGACTGCTCTCATTTTATTGAGACAGTGAATGGAAAGAGCCTACAGAGACAGCGTTGCTGAATATTGAACAGCACTCGAAGGTACTCCTCCGGTCTAATAGACTCAGAGGTGCTTTTTAGGCTGCAATAATGAGCGTCTGATTTCAGTAATTTAGTTTGTTGGATAGCTATAAAAATAGTCTAGTTTTATGCAATGATTTTTTTTTTCTAAGCTTCAGCAGCAGCTGGACTTTAAATAGCGAGAGTGTCAAAATTCAGGTGGCTGTTTTAACCATTTTGAGCATTAATACAGTTCTTACCTGCGTCCCTACCTTTCCACCCAAAGATGTGAAACTAACTCTTAAAGTTTCAACTCTCCCTCATCCTTTACATTTTTGGCTGTCTTTCATAACGAAATTATGACTTGGTGGAGATGGGGACGTTAGTAAAAATCTTAAAAAGCAGTACCACTAGCTTCTACAAGCTTGTGTGACCAGTTCTGTGGAAGTTCAGGTCCCAAGCTGACATGCATTTTTCAAACCCTTTTGTCGGTACATCTGCAGTTACTTTGTTCTGGCTGAGTGTCTGTCCCAGAGTACTTAAAACAGCTGTGACTCTTCATGTTTCAGTCGTAGGTGTAGTGTTAATGGATTATTTGAGACAATAGCCAGAAAAGAGAAATGGTTTGGCATTTGTTTAAAAATTTACTAATATTTCTAGTGGGACTACTTTTTGAGTGCATAAAGGTAGATTCTTAGGCAAGCACATGCAGGACTGTTGGCTGGAATTTTGCATGTGTGGTGGTTCTGACAATGAATTATCCTGTTGAATAATTGGCCTTTTAAAGCGTTAGTTAGATACTAGGTTGAAATGTACATATTTTTTCACTTTTAGAATCTACATTTAGGGTTTGGGAGATAATGATGTCAACAGTAACAATGGGAAACCTAACTTGTTGCAGCCTTGTTGCTACGGTAACTCTCCAGTTTGTGTATATATAACATCTTCTCTGATGGAAAATGACTAAAGAAGCGTAGATTCAACCAAATTTCTTGGAGGTGTGTTATCGGTCTTCTGCATTCCTGGAGAGAACACTCATTGGTAGCCAGGCTGAAATATTTATAAGGGTGGGGAGGCAGTTGAGTGTTAATTTGGGGAAGGGGAGCTGGAGAATCTGCTTTGGCAAATCTGCTCTTTGTGTGCCACTCAGACTTCGGCAGTGCCCAGCGTTTCCCCCACCAACAAAAGGCCTGGGGCAGAAAGTCGGGTAGGAACAGGATCACCTTTTACACACAAGGACTTGATGTGTGAAGAGTCACGTATGCTTGGCATGTTGAAAGCTGACGGGGTGATGAGAGAATATAGTAAGCAGGCAGGTGAATTGGTCAGTTATAAGGAGGGTGTTTAAGTTTACTTCAGCTGTTGAAGTATAGAGCGATATATCTTTTAAAGATGTTGAACAACGCTACTTGTGAATCCTGTGAACGTAGAGCTAACTTCAGGTATTCAAGCAGGATGTCCAACTTCCTCCCCCTGAAATTCTTATTTTGGAAATATACTGGTGTACATATGTTACTAAGTTTTGCCTTTAGAGTGGATGAGATGCATGCACTCACTTTATAGTAAATTGATAAGGAATATGCTCTGATTTAGTTTCTGTATTTTTTCTTTCGTTAGTGGTAATTACTAGTTGCTAAATAGATAACTCCTTTGCTATTTGTTGCTGTATTCACACATTAGCTCTGTGTGTTTATCTGTTTACTCAACAGTACACTAAACTCTGTGGAAGAGTTGTGTTGTTGGGAGATTTCTGGAAGAGGGGTTTGAGGTTTTTTTTGTTTGTTTGTTTTTCCAAACAGGTTTTAAAAAAGCGGTAAGGTACAATATTTTTCGTTGCAGTGACATTTGTATATGCTGTGTAGGTCAGACTAGTTTTCATGGAGAAGGCTTGTTCCTCTTGAAGAGAAGTAAATAATAGCCATTATATACAGCCAAGAATCCTTAAGCTTTTGCTGATGGGTTGGAACAGTTGAGTGCTTGGAGATCTCAAGCAAGGCTGAGCTCTGCTTTGTAAGGCAGTTTCTAAACATGTAGTAACAGCTAATACTCCTCTCAAACAGTCAGTGAGCACAATGGAGGAGATAAAAGTTGGGAGAAAAAGTATTTTCATTTTGTGCTCTCCTGTAAAATTGTTTGTTCAAAGATGCACAATAAAACGTGGAAAAGCTTGATAACTGTATTTTGCATTTTATTATGAACTACAGAACATTCTTCTGCATTGTATCTCTTCAGCGTGTTTGTTTTTATTGCAGCTGTGTTTTACCACAGGTATACAAATCGTATGGAAGCTTTCTCAATACTGCGAACAGGCTCATCCCTTATGCTGGCAACCGACCTCTTAAGAATGATGTCTAAACAGAATCTTCACTTTTAGCTGTTCAACATCACTTGAGTGAAATACTGATGTGTGAAGGTGGATGCATGGGAAGGAAGCACAGTATTGCGATATCAGATGAATTTCATCTCAGGCCTTAGAGACCTTGTTAGTGCAGATTTTCAGAAATGGCCAGTTGTCGTCTATTTCCATCACCAAGCAGTTTTTTGGACCCAAACCAATTTTTCAATATTGCTTTTAAATAACTTTTTAGTTTCTGGTGCATTTTCTGTGAATAGAAACGTGGAGTATGACATCTGTAATAGTATAAGCAGTGGTGGTTTATGGATGTATATAGTAAAGTCATCCCTCTTACTGTTGTTGGTAAGAATTCATGATGCTTAGCTATATGTACGTGATTTATCTCCTTCTACTCCTACCATAGCTTTTGAATCCTAAACTCTTTGGAAAAATATTCTAAACAGGGAAATGTTATGGTGCTTATGTGTACTTAAGCTTTAAGCTGGAAAAATGAAGTTACTGCTTTGAGTATTTGGTTATGAAAATGTAATGGGTAGTCAGGAATGCTGGAAGTGCCTAGTGACATGTTTTAGGCGAAGTTCAGCCTGAATTCGTAGCAGGTACTTTACGTGATGTTCCTCTTATGGTTTAGAAATGCTATTTGCTAGTGCACGGTGATGTCTATTGTGGTTTAATTAGCAATCAGAAGTAGTTAATGTGTTGTTTCATTAACCTCATTGATACCTGTAATGAATGTTTGTATTATTGACAATGCAGCTGTTGTCTAGCTGTTAATGCAGCTTTATGCTTGAAAAACAAGTCTTATATTCATATATTTTGCTGCTTTTGAATACTGTGCACTTGTCTGGGCAAGGGAAAGGCATTTTCAAATGTTGTTGGGTGCACAGTTGAGCGAAGGTCAGACACAGTGCAGTCAACTGCAGTTAAAACTGTTCCTCCTAACCTGAAAATGCCAACTTTTTGGGAGGCCAATGGTAGTTAAATCTGTATCTAGATTTGGCTCTCAATGTCCATGAGCAAAAAAGGAGCTTCCCTCTACAACCGCTTGAAGAACAGAGTCCCCTCAGGGCCTGAACTGAGCCTGATCATGATTACTTGTTGCTACACTTCAGATGGAAAACTTGATAGAGCTTTTAATAGCTAACCTGTCCAAGCGTCATTGTACTCGGTGCATGTAGTTTAAATGTCTCAGTTGTGTTTTTCCTGGTTTTATCAATACAGGCTATTTTTAGTGTGTGAGTGAACATGTAGCCCTTTTTCAGACACTTCATTCTTCTTAAAAAAAAAAAAAATTAAAAGCCCAAAACAACTAAACACCCCAAAAAAACCTCTTCAGGTACTGGATAACATGAACCATTCTCAATGAAAATACTGTATGTCAATGTTAACTTCAGAATTGGTTGTTCCTTCTTCTCTGGAGCAAATTTCCAAATGCAGTTTTAAAGTTCTTGAGTACCGTGAGGATTCATTATTGTCAGATTAAACTATGGATAAATACATGAGATTCTGTAGAATGTCTTATGTCAAGTACAGATTGCCAAGTTGCTTTGGTATGGAGCAAAAAATTCACTGTAGCATCACAGATTTTGTTCTCTGCAGCATCCAGTTTTTAAAATAATTTCTTTGGTTGGTGGCATCCACTGCAACCTCTGCTTTGCAGTAAAGCTTAGTAGCATGCTTTCACATGGCAGTCTTCCAGATGAATATTGATTATTTTGAATTATAGTCCATATGCCATGTGTTGGGTGATAGTGGGCAGTAAGTTAAAAACATAGGCATGGGGAAGTGCTTGTGTATTGTAATTTTCTGTTCCCCAGCTTCCTGACACTTAGTTTTTAATTTGGGACTATTCAAATATATTTGATTGTTGGCACTGGTCTGTTAAACTTTACTTATTGTAATCCAGTTTCCTGTTTGGAAATATCATCAGTTCTCTGAAAAACTGAATTTGTGGAGGAAAGTAAAATAAAATTCTAAGTATGCTTATATTTGTATCATTTTATTTTTTTATTTTTTTTTAAAGCTAGTTAGGTAAAACTGCTAAGCACCTCTGGAAAATAAGCCATTGGTTATAACAAGATTATCTTACTTCCTAAACAGGTGTCTGGAAAATGGAGAAGACTTTGAACAGAATTCATCCAGTTTCTGATCCAGAAGCAACGTATTTTCTACAAGTATCATGGGAAAAAGATTTAGGCACTGGCTTTGGTGTAATACTTAGTGATGGTCAATGTGCATGGACTGGGACAGGTAATAATGGAAAGAAAAAAAGTTTTAAATTATTACTGTTCTTTATTATTATAGTTTCTAAACTGTGACCCACAACTTGCATCAAAAACTTTTTATGAGCATTACCTCTCCCCAGGGATGGAGGAGGTGGGGTTCATCATCTTCTGGAACGTGTTCAGAGATCTTTCAAATCTGGAAAGATTGCATGTCAAACCTAATACTAATTCTTTTAGCATATGGATATGCAATGTTTTTCTTTCACAAGAATATAATTTCTTGCAGTGATATTGGAGTACACTTATGTGTCTTCTCCAGATCCTTGAACAAATGTGTCATGCAAGTTCCATCTGCAAATTACAGTTCATGAAGCATTTAATTGTAGATGTTTTTTAAATGGTTCCATAAAATCTTAATAATTAAAGGTAGCTGTATTTGGTACTCAGGTGAATTTTTGAGAAGGAGAAAGTACAAGAAAATATTTTTTTTTCCTGGGCATAAGTTATCAGAAGAAAAAAAAAACAGCCTGTGGGATTTTATTGCCCACTCAGAAACCTGAATAAGAGGATGGGTCTCTTAATATATGCACGCTTCTCTCATTCACGCCTAGCAAAAGAATGAAAGATCTGTGTGTTTCTTTGGAAATGTGTCAAATACTTGATCAAACGCCCTTCTCTCAGTGGCAAAAGTATTTCAAAGGGAGGAAAGTGATATGTTTTACAGCGTATTGTAGGCAAGAACATTTTCCTGACTCATTTTCTGAATTATAAGAATAGACGTCCATGTAGTTCCTTCCTTCCTTCTCCCTGCCCGGTGGATGTTGTTTCTCCCCAGTTCCTACGTAAGCCAAGCTTTCAAATAGGACTGATACAGATACAGACATAGATATATGTTAAAAAAATAGTGCTTTGTGTATATATACACATGTATACAAACTATGTATGTGTATATATATAGTTCCTGTGTATAAAAAGAAGCTTAATCATTCATTAACCTTCTTTTGAATACAATTTTTACTTTTTTTTTCATTCAGACCTAGGAAACAAGACTAACTTAAAATATGTCCACATATGTATTAAATCTGCTCTTCCATATTCCTTTTAACATTTCAAACACGCTATTGATTAGGAGTTCCTGCACAAGACATGCTGGTTCCCTGTAGTCTGGTATGAAAGGTTTTTCTTTCTTGGTTTGACAATAGGGTAGTCAAACTATATATTTTCAAAATAACAAAAAGGATATTTTTTGTTATTCAGCAAAACATTGATAAATACCTCACTAATTGACCATACTAGTTTTTCTGTTTAAAAGCTTTTCTCGTTCTTATGTTACTTTAAAATCCCGAGCTTAAATTCACAAAAAGCTGATTCTTTAAATCTGTTATTTTTCGAAGTAAAAGCTATGTTACTGTAACTGGAAGAGTATAGAAGAAATACGTAAACACAGTTCTCATTTTGTTAACTTCCTGCATCTGGCAGAATGGCTGGATGATAATTTCCCAAAACAGAGGACCAGTGAAAGCAAGATGACCTCACTCTATTAAAAGGAAAGAAAGAAACCCACAACAGTTTAGCATGAGCACTGGGTACACATCCAAAGGGGAGCACTTCTGTTTCTTTTGCAAGAATCATACATTTCTAAGGAATTCCTATTGAATTTTTAGTCCTTTGAATAATTTTATTAGGATTTGAGGTTCTTGTGCGTGAGGCTTTCCTACTGCACAGATCTGTGTTTTCATATGCTCAGCATTGTTTTTGATCACTTTTTCTAAGTTTGAGAAAGTTTCAGTTTTTCATCACGTTTGAGACTGCTTAGATTCTAAATTCAAAACCTGGGAGGAGGGAAAACAGTGGTCAGAAATTCTTGCTATGGGAAATCCCTTTTGGATTTCTCATGCTGTGGATTATTTTGCTTGGCAAGACCTGCCTGAAAGTGAATGAGAGTTGCTGATGGAGTTGTCTTTTATGTTTTTTGTATATTTAATGTGATGATGAAAAGTGTTAGGAGTCCTATGTAAGGAGGAAAAAAAAAAGTAAATCTTGCGGGGGGAGGAGTAGCACACAAATATGCAACATGATCTAATGTATTCACTTGGTATTGCGTTTAATAACTACAGATATATGGGTTTATATATTTCATGTTTCTCTAATGATTCATCAGTTCTGCTAGTTTTGTAAGATAAAGGAACATGCAGCATGTAGGGGCACCACAGGAGAAAAAAACCACAGTGGTCTATTACAGTATATTAGTATCTTTGTTTTTTTTAGCTTCCTTAAACTTTCAATGAAAATAAGAAAGCTAATCTAATTTTTCTCAGTGTTCTAATCATTGTTCTAGATAAACACTTATTTTTGCAAGTATTTCTTATTTTTTTCTGCCCCTCTTTGCCTCATACTGCAAGGGATTCCACATTTCTGTTTGTACTGTTTTGGGGGATTTAGGGGATTGCTGACATACTAGTGTCCTTTTCTCTCTCAACTCTGTCTAGTGTCCTGTACAAGAAATAAGCTAACTAATGAGGAAACAATTGGTTGGCTGTAGCTTATAATAAAGTGGAAATGTTTTGATGGTAAATTTCTTGCCTTTCTTTCCCACTCAACTCTTGCTGTTTGTAGTGGATTGTTAGCTCTGCAAGATGAGTGTTGACCAGCACTGTAGCCCCAATTCTTCACTGGCTTGTGGGCTTAGCTTTTTTCCTGACAGTAGTTCTGCTGTATCATTCTTTATATGAACATTAAAAGTGCAGCTTTCAGTTTAAAAAAACCCAAGATGCCGCTGGCAATTGTTAGTCTTAAGTCTTTCTGATAACATCTGTTTCATGCTTAAAATAAGTTTTAAAAATCTTGGAAAATACTTTTACTACTTCATGTAAGATACTTAGATATGTTCAGTTGTGTTGGGGCTGACGGTTGAACACTTGACTTAGCTTAGAAGGAGGTAGAGAAAAACTGGCAGCATGTGGAGTGGCTAGTGTCAGTTTACAGCCTCCAGCTTTGCAGCGATGTAACGGTACCAAGTTCTGTTCTGAAATTCATAACCTGTCGGTCTTAGTGTGTGAGGATTAATGCACAACTGACTTTGACTTAGCAGTTGCTTGCTTGTAGGTCTTTTCATGTTTGCAGTGCTGCATGCTGTCGTTGCTCTTGTTCGTGTCCCTGTCTGCCAGCTGCAGATGTGTCTGGTGCATAGGGAAGGAGGCAGTGATGCAGCATTGCAACTAAATAGTGTGGATTTGCACTCAAAAGTCCTGTTTGTAGGACAAGTGCTCGCTGGCTATATACGTGTCCCTCTATCTTAGCCTCTTTCTCTTCATGTATTAGGAAAGGGTTCCACATATTAGAAAAAAGATGTTTGTGATGTCCATGCAGTGAAAAAAGGATTGTTCTTATCCATTTCTCTCTCCCTGTGTCCTGTGTTCCCTTTCATAAAGATTTTTTTAAACCTCAACTTCATGAAGAGGGCTGCTGCTTACTTTTGCTCTGTTTAAATTTGTCTTGTTGGGTTGTAGGAATAAATTTGAAAAATGTAATGTGTTCTTCAAATGATGATACTAAAATATAAATGTTTTGAATCTTGAGTTTATTGGGTGTCTCAGAGTATTTTGGTGCCCTAAAACTCATCAGTATTAGGCTGTATACAAAAACATTTATGTATGATTGTCTGTTACATCAGCTGTAATGGCCAGCAGAATAGTTTCCATTTCAGGAGATGTGCTTTTACGAAGAGCACACATCTTGAGTTTACAAATCTGCAGGGACATATAGTTACAATATGCCACACTTCTCCCTGGCCTCTTTCTTCCAACCCACTCAAATTTTTTTTTTCCTTCTCTGCAATATAGATAATGCAACTTAAAATGTAAGGATAGAAGCATCTTCTGCGATCTAGGAATACTGATTATGAAGTTATTTTATTTCTGGTTTATTCTAATGTTTGTTCCGCAGCATTTCTGTATTCTTTTTAATGTATACTGACATTTCTGCAATTTCTGACATCTGCTGAATGTTTGTGTTGTTGCAGATCTGGTAAAATACTATGTATCGTGCCTTGTCCTTTTACTTTATGTTAAGCTAGTATAAGTGTGACAGGTTTCCTCTTGTATCTTTAAAAGAAGAGGGGAGCAGAGAATACTCAATTATAAGCATTTTCTCTTAAGGAGAATATGGGGAACTTTGTGACAGACTTCAGACTGCCATAGGCCTGACATTTCACATCTTAGTGTGACAAAGACTGACTTGCTCATATTTACTGAGCCTAATTCCATTCTTTTTTTTTTTTCTTCTTTTTTTTTTTTTCCTCTTATCATCACTCCAGAGCAGTTAGTTCCCTTGCATTGCTTTGCTTTCTGGCTTTTGAAGGACCTAACACATTTGAATCTGCCTAGGGAAAAATGCCTTGTGCTAAGGGATAACTAATGTGATTCTGACCCACTAATTTATTTTTAACTGAGTGTATCTGCAGGCTCAGGTTTTCCACAGAAGGGGGTAGTTTCTCATTGTGTCAACTGTTTGTTTCCTTGCAGTGGTGACATTAGCATGCTCTCTCTTGCCGCCTGCATCTCCTTTTCCACCTAGCTAGTGTGTGTCTAGTTACCACCTAGTTCGCTTGTGTCTTATTAACAGAGTAGTAGAGTGGGGTGTTAGTGACTGACCTGCCTTACCAGATTTTGCAGACTTATGGTAATGTGGTAATAACTTATGATAACAACTTAAGGTAGTTAGCAAGGTAGTATTTCTTTGTTGTGTGCACAAATAGTTGATGTATTTGTGAACAGATGACCTAACTGATTATTGTGACCTGTTACTAAAAAAAAAAAAAGGCACAAAAACCCCAACAAAGAAAAACAACAAAACCCCCATCAGTTAAGTCTAAGGTCAGTAAAATCTACGTGTTTTCCATATTTTGAGATGTATAGAGAGGAGGACTACAAAAGCTAATACTTATGAACAAGGAAGAGCTGGTTGGGTAAGTCAAAGCTGGTGGCAGCCTTTGGCTGCAGAGACTATTGAGTTGGTGGAGTTAGGATTGTGAGAGGAGGGAATAGAGTAAAAAGCAGGATAACAACCCTAGATTTCAAAAGAGCAGGCTTTGACCTCTTCCAGGATCTCTTTAAAAGAATCCTATGGGATATGGCTCTGGAGAGAAGAGGAGTCCAGGAGAGATGGTTCATTTTTCGAGGATCACCTCCTCCAAGCTCAAAAATGGTTCATCTCACTGGAACAGAAAATGAAGCAAAGGTGGCAGGAGACCTGCATGGATAAGCAAGGAAGTCCTGGCTAAACTCAGACATTAAAAGGAAGTATATGAGAGGTGGAAACCAGGGGAAGGTGACCAGGGAGGGATATAGAGACAGTGACCAAGTATGCAGGGATGGGGTTAGAAAAGCCAGAGCCCACGTGGAATAGCATCTGGCAAGTGATGTGAAGGGCAACTAGGACTTCTGCAGCAGCAAAGGGAAGAGGAGGGAAAATGTAGGCCTGCTGCGGAGCGGGGCAGGGGGACTGGTGATAAAGGCCATGGAAAAGGCTGAGGTACTACTCAGTACTACTCAGTGCCGCCTTTGCCTTAGTCTTTGCTGGTTAAGATTTGCCTTTAGAAACCCCAGGCCCCTCAGATCAGTGGGAAAGTCAGGAGCAAAGGAGACTTAGCCTTGGAGAGGGATCAGGTTAGAGAATGTCTTAAGAAACTAGATGTATACAAGTCCATGGGACCTGATTGGATGAGACTATGAGTACTGAGTGATCTGGCCCATGTCATTGTGAGGCCACTTTTGCCTCACAATGTGAGGCATTATTTTTGCAAGGTAATAGTGATCAGGGGATGTTTTTAAGAACTGGAAGTAATGTCTCTCCTATCTTCGGGAAGGGTAAGGTGATGGATCTGGGTATCTTGATGCTGGTCAACCAGAACGTGTTGGAGGATTAATCCTGGAAACCATTGCAAAAAATACTAAGGACACAATGGTGACTAGTCAGTATGGATTTACAAAGGGGAAATCATGCCTGACCTACCCGATAACCTCTGAAATTACTAGCTTGTTGAATGAGGGAAGGGCAGTGGATGTTGTTTATTTTGGCTTTAGCTAGCAAAGGTTTCAACACTGTGCCCTCTAACATGCTCACAGACAAACTGGTAAAGTATGGACTAGGTAGATGAACAGCGAAGTGGATTGAGCTCAGGCAGTTCAACCAGATTTCAAAGGGTTGTGATAAGTGGCATGAAGTCAAGCTGGAGGCCCGTTACTAGCGGCCCTGTACCACAGGGATCAATACTGGGTCCAGTACTGTTAACATCTTCATTAATCACTTGGATGATGACACAGCGCATCCTCAGCAAGTTTACAGATGATGCAAAACTGGGGGGAAGGGTTTATAGAGGATTGGGTTGCCATTCAGAGGGACCTGGACAGGCTGGAGAAATGGGCTGACAGGAATCTCATGAAATTGAACAAAGGGAAATGCAAAACTGTATACCTGGGGAGAAAGAAGCCCCCAGCCTGTACTGGTGTCTTGGGTGACTGGCTGGAAGCAGGTCCCTTGTGGAAAAGGACCTGGGAGTCCTGGTGGACAAGGAGTTAAACAGGGGCCAGCCATGTGGCCTTGTGGCAAAGAAGGCCAACAGCCTCCTGGGCTGCATTAGGAAGAGCAAGGGAGGTGATCCTTCCGCTCTTCTCAGCCCTGGTGGGACCAGTGATGCAGTGTTCAGTTCTGGGCTCTCCAGTATGAGAAAGACGTGAACTTACGGAATTGAGTCCAGTGACAGTCCATGAAGATGACTGAAGGACTTGAGCATCTGTCGTGCTAGGAGAAGTTGAGAAAGCTGGGACTGTGCAGCCTGGAGGAGAGAAGGCTCAAGGAGATTTTGTCAATGTGTATTAATTAATAGCTGATGAGAGGAAGTAAAGAAGATGCAGCCAGGCTCTTCCCAGTGATGTCCAGTGAAAGGACAAGAGGCAACGGGCACAAACTGAAATACAAGGAATTCCATTTAAACACAGGAAAAAGCTTTTTTTACTGTAGGGGCGACCAAGCACCGGAACAGATTGCCTGGAGAGGACGGGGAGCCTCAGTCCTTGGAGATATTAAAAACATGGTCCTGAGCAACCTTTGTCATTGACCCTTCCTTGATCAGCAGAGTGGGACTAGACAATCTCCAGAGGTCCCTTCCAAACTCAACCACTCTGAGTCTGTGAAAATAAGCTAAAATTACTGAAGGTGCAGAATTAATCCGGAAATCCTAAAGTGTGTGAAGATATAACTATTTATAGCAAATAATTATACATTTACCTCTTTGCTGTATTCTTATATGATGGATTGATTTGATATGTATTGCCTTCTTTGCAATATGAGGTTAGCTGCTGGGTCAAGAAGAAGATTGGAGAAAAATGAGGCAATTTGAACAGGCTCATGTGTGATTGAAATGCTGTTCTATTTCTATCAGTATGATTTCAATACATGTCAAGGCTTATGTCTCAATATGCAACTATCTTCAAAGGCATTTGTATAGAGAAGAAATAAAGCTATTAATAGGGGTTTTAAGTGGGGTACTTTTTAAAGTCTCTTGCAGTTCTGTGAAGGATGTGTTTTGGTTTTTTTTTTTGTTGGGTTTTTGGGTTGGTTTTTGGTGTGTATGTGTTTGCTTTTTTTGTTTTGTTTTGTTTTGTGGTTTTTTTTTTCAGACTCACAAACTAATGTCCTTTTGCATATCTTTCTCTCTCAAATGCTGGGCAAATGCTAGAAAGGTCTCAGAGCAAGCAGGGGTAAATGACAATCTAGAGCAGTCTTCCTCAGAAGATTGGTCAGAAGAAAAGGAAACACTTCTGTTAATCAAGTAAACAATCTAAAATACTGTATTGGTAGGCTACACATTAAAGCCTGCATTACATTATACACATCCTATCTTTAATTTGGAGTCTTTGCTTATATCTGTCTGTGCAAGAAACTCTGCAGTCCTCACTGAGATCATTACTCTGATTAACATTTGATCTCTAAAAGTACTGGAGGAACAGTATGTAGAATAAAATACAAAAGGAAGGAAAATTACCAGAGGCCCAGGTGGTAAAATCAAGAACCATTTCTTGCTACTCCTAGTGAAAGATAACGTGTCCTGGTAAGCTGCCATTTTGGTTTGAGGGTTAACCAAAAGAATATTTAGGAAGAAACAAATGATCAGAAGCAGACAGGAAAGGCTATCATGGTTCTTAACGACAGTACATCTTTATTGGCCTGTTTTGTACCATATTCAACCATTCTTCACCTTCAAAGGAATGGAATAAAATTTTCTTCATAGACCTGATGTAAAGCAAACTGGAGACATATCCCCCATTTAGCGGTCCTTGAATGTAAACGGTAAAACAGGGATTCTCAAGTCTCTAGGTGTAGCTTCATTTGTAAATTGACAGTTTATTTTGTTTTAAGGTTGTAAGTTACAAACTTGGAAAACTGGATCAAGAATGTGTGAGGAAACAGTTGCATCTGTTGTCTTACAGGGTTTAGATTACATGCTTTCAGAGAGAACTGAGAGGGCACAATAAATCATAGTTAAAACATTCCACTCTTTGTTGCAAGATTAGTGTTATTCAGAATAACTTTAGGCAAGTAGAATTGTGGACTAGTAGTAATAAACCATTTTCAGACAGGAAAAAAAGGGACAGAACCTTAATTCCTATGAAAAACACAGTATTCCTGCTACATTTCTATTAGTGTCTGGCACACTGATATATGTCAAGGAAAGAATAGTCTCCTAATATTTGCCTGTCCCTTAAGGTGTGTGAGTGTGTGTCTGTATGTTCGTATAAATATATATATACACATGTTCACACACATGAGTATTTATTTCTCACGTGTTTCTTTCTGATAGTGTCTGAAGCTGAAATTTCTAGGGAGGCTGCTGACATGGAAATGAACAGAGAAAAGTATGTCGAAGAACTGAAGAAAGCATTGATAGCTGGAGAAGAATCAGCTGGCAAATACAATTTTGCTATTTCAAGAGATGAAGAAAATATGGAGTGTCACTTCTCCTATGAAAGAAATCTGAAAGATGCCTCTGTAAGTATAGTTAAATGTTTAAATTTGACTGTTAAGCTATGAGAAGGACCTTCTTGGTACATTTCTGTATTTTATTAGGTTCTTTAAAATCAAATAGACCTGTGATATATATTTCGGATTGAATGAATATTGTGAACTCTGCCATGGGCCAAACTAGAAACAAGTTTGTGGTTTCCTATCAAAAATCGGTTATCAATAGAATTACTTCTGTGTTACTTTCTTAAATGCTACTGAATAAGAGTATTACTTCTCTATTTAAGTTTTGGATTAGTGTAGTGATAGGACGAGGGGTAAGGGCTTTAAACTGAAAGAGGGTAGATTTAGATTAGATATTAGGAAGAAATTCTTTACCATGAGGGTGGTAAGACACTGGCCCAGGTTGCCCAGAGAAGTTGTGGATGCCCCATGCCTGGAAGCGTTCAAGGCCAGGTTGGATGGGGCTTTGAGCAGCCTGATCTAGTGGAAGGTATCCCTGCCCGTGGAAGGGGGGATTGGAGCTAAATGATCTTTAATGTCCCTTCCAACCCAAACCATTTTATGATTTTATGATTTATGTTTTGTTTTTTTCAAGCAGGGTATGCCAACATGTTGGAGCTGCAGTTTAGTATTAAGCTGATATGTTCCATAAGCTGTAACTTTGTTTTTAATTCCTAACTGGGAAAGTATGCTTCCCTTTTGAAATTCCAGCCCCCAATGCATTTCTGCTTCGCTTGTTTCTTCTTTCTTCTCTCTCTATACTCACCTAAATAAGGAAAAATATTAAAATTTAAGTAAGTTTACTTTCAAATGTTAAAACATACTTTTAAAATGAGCTTTTCTATTACTTTAAGGATTTTGAAGCTAATGCTAAAATTGTTTCCTGCTTGGAAATACATTAAATTACAACTGGGAATGTGGTTCCATGTTGGTTTCTTGGCTGCAAAGGAAAGGACCCTCTTACAGTGAGAAGGAAACCAGTATAATCTGTATCTGTAGACATGTTTGGTTATTTCAGGTTGTGGTTTGGTTTTAAAGCTTTTCTGGGGAAGAAGCTAATTTAAGGTAATCCTCCTTGCTTGTATTCCCCCCACCAAAAACAAAAAAAAAAACAAAAATAAAAAATGCTCTGCCTTTCCCAAGGTTTGTCAGAGCTTCAGTTGTTCTAGGATAGCAGTTGGGCTGACTGACCACTCAGCCACATCAGTGAAATAATTTGGGTTTAAAAAGCACTGATTTAACATTGCACTGATCCAGTTCAGGGCACAGTTCTGCAATCAGTTGCACTGGCGTTATTGAGGGGAAGAAAATTGTGGGGAGAGAACAGAAACGAGATTGTAGATAGAGAAGAGTAGGAATGTCTTTGGCCAGATCTTTTTTTTTTCCTGGGGAAAAAAATCTAGCATGGCATTGTGTCTGGGAGCAAAGCATCTAGGGATTGTCCTACCTGCTTTGTATTAAATGATTTCTTCTTCAGACCATTGGGACATGCTTTGCTTCTCATTTGGTTAATTTTGGCAGGTATCACCTTTTAAGAAACTAGCAGAGGTGTCTGGCTTGTAACAGAAAACCAAACCAAAGAAACTAGTTTCTCTTGGAATGTGTCAGGTGGAAGTGGAAGGTGGAAATACTTTTCCTCTAAATTGGAAATAGGCAAAGAACGCAGTATAGGTATTGGTCACAAACCTGAAATGGGAGTATGTATATATTTCATGTATGTGTATCTCTTAGATGAGATGAGGAAAAACTCACCTTAAAGAGGTGGGCCATTCAGGTTACCTAATCAGTAGCAGCTCATGTGCTTGTTGTTAGAGTCTTGGCTTCATTTTAGTAAGCAGAGAAAGAGAGATTCAGTGGAATGAAGTTCAGCTTCTTAAGACTACTTCATTATAGGTCTTTTTCCTTGTGCAATATAGGAAATTTCAGTACAATGTGGCTCTTGACTGAGGTGCCAAAAGTTAGATGATGTAAGTCTTCCAATCTGCATTATCGATATTTCTGTGTATTTACCCAAGGCCTTATGGGCTCTATACGCCTTTCTTGACACTTCTTGTGAGCACACAGGGCTGAGTGCTGTTCACGGAGGGTCTAGGTCAAAAGTACTGTATTACAGGAGGATTACAAGGTTAGGACCAAATTGTACTTAGAAAATAAGAGCAGTAATTTTAAGAATCCTGTTTTTCTTGTCTGTGTCACACATAATATATTCTAAATACCAGACAGATGAAATACATACTATATTTTTATTAAGGGAAAATATCTTCATATATGTGGGCCCACCTAATATATGTTTCCATCAATTAAGGCTTACGAGAAATTTAATTCATATGAAAACATCCTTATGTCAATTTGGGAAAATAATGATCTGGCCAAAGAAATTGAAAATACAAAGTGTCCTGATTGCTATGCATGCTTTTAGC
>NW_008825533.1:1372926-1405704 GCF_000699105.1 Pygoscelis adeliae
GGGTGAAAATACACCATTTTTTTCCTCCTGTACTAAACTAATACCTACAAATAAAATTGCCAAAGACTTTGTTGGAATTACAAATAGCTTGCAGGTTTATAATAGAATATATTTGAAACAGTTTGCAAATTCTCTGTAAAAGTATTCATGATGTGTATCTTTCAGCATCAGATTAGGAAATTAATCTTCCTGGGCTCTGTGCATCCAGAGGCGTGAGATTCAGCTAAATGTACACTTACTGCAGAGGAAGCCTAGAGAAACTACTCTGCAACTTAAACATGACTTAAATTCAGTGTTTATCTCTTATCAGTACTTATTTTTCTTGCTGGGTATTTTTCTTTACGTCTTTTGTTGAGTCGTTATGAATATTTTCTCCTTCTCTTTTCATATTTCAGCAACTATATACATACACAAATTACAACCTTCCCGGTCTTGGGAAGAGTGTTGCGGGGTGGGATGATGATGGCAATGTGTGTGTGGAGAGAGGGGAGCTTTTGGTTAAAATGTACTGCATTTCTTTTGTTAGATGTGCTACCTGCAGTCAGTCTGAGAGATGTAGTTAGTCTTCATGTTTTTGTTTAAAAATGTAGACATAAAGGAAAAGGAACGATCATCTCAAATTTTGACAGTAGTGCACATAATACTACTTTCAAGTTCCCTGCTTCTCCTCTGCTACCCCGTTATATTATTAATCACTGTTGTGAGAAAAGTCCATTAAATTATCAGGAATAATTAGAAGATTACTATTCTTAAACCAATGTTTTTATCATTTGATGTATAACAAAAGGAGAGGTTACAGAAAAGTATGCATGAAGATGTGGTTGGTTGTGTTTGAATACTGAATGTTTTGCTTAGTCTTAAATAATGCAGTTAACAGTTTTTAGTTAAAAAAACTCCAAACTTCTGAAATGCATTTTTATACTTTGTGAGCTATAAAGTGCTTATCGATTCATGCAGCTATCTATTACTGCAAATTTTTTCATCCAATGAGTACACAGGTGCCTAAGAATAAATTTTGTACTCTTGGAAAATCAATATGACTTTTGTTAGAGGTATATGCATGCTTGTATACACAAACTTGATTATTTTAATAGACTTTAGTGAAACCTACCTATGGCATGATGTTGATCACCTATGCCCATCTCAGCCAGTAATTTCCAGTGCAGTGCTCAGCCATAGTTCTCCATCCAGTCTGGATAAACCACTAATTCCTATAAAAAATGAAGAGTAGAATTTCTACAAAATACTTGGCCTTTTTTTCTTCTGAATACATCATAGATTCAGTTGAGTTATGTCCTGGGCCCTTATTTACAAATGATAGCTACACAGACTATAAATTGCTAGCTGAAAAGTCTGTGAGGTTTAGGTACATGATGGGTATACCCCAACTGGAATGAGCATGTTAGAAGCATCTTAAAGAATTCACAGTAGTAGATTTTTGCAGCTTGTAAGACAAGTTGTTTCTTAGTCTCTCTCTGTGTTAAGAAAATTCATATTTATTTGTAGATATCATAGTTTAAATTAATAATTTAATATAACATTCTTGATGCATTTGTAATTCACACTAGTTAATAACAGTATGGTGTTTACTGATTTTTGTTACTTTAATTCACAAAGAGAATGTGTCTGAGAAAGCACAAAAAGAGCGATAAACTGCAACTTTTTTTTTTTTTTTTTTAAATATCGTATCCATGTGGGAGAAGTATACTGCTATATCTGTGTACACCGTCTTGGTGTATCTGTTGATCCCTGTTTCTTGCAAATATCTGCACATGTGAAACATACTCTGTACATGACTAGCGTGCTTCATATATAGACTAGGAACTTGGTAAACAGATCTAATTTGACATAAATAACAAAAGCTTTCAAATGGTAGTGCATCAGAATTTAGTGTTTAAAATTTTAAGCCTTAAAAAGCAGTGTTTACAGTGCTATGGACCAGTAATTTAATCATTATTGACTGATGTGAAATAAAGTTAGCTATGTCACCAGTGTCACTTGATTTTTCTCTTGATGAGCATAATTTTCAGCTTGGTAATTACCAATGTTGAAATACTATATGTATATATTTTATATAATTTATAGACATATACGTAGTTTTCAGGGGCTTAGTGAATGTATAAATCTGAAATACTCTGTTTTCAATAGACTGTTTTTCTGAGATTTTTGTTTGTTGTTGGTTTTTTTTTTGTCGTGCACTTGCATATTTGTTTTCCAGTCTTCTGATAGAGAATATGTGTGGGTGATTTTGGACTAGTGACTGGTAATAGTCAATTGATGATGACAAAATGTGTTAGATACTGAATTTTTGTTTCCATAACTGTACTAAACTGTGGTATTTGAAATAATTTTTACCTTCTTTGGAGCAGCTTGCTAAAGATCGGCTTCTGTAAAATATAATTATGTGCCAAAACTTTATTGGGTGGTCTATAGGAGTGCAAATAAAAATAATGGAGTGATGTTAAGCAAAGGAAAATGTAGACATATTATTGGGAAATATTTTCTGATGTTGAAATTTGTTTTACTGCTGAAGTGTTTGCCAGAGGAAGTGGTAGCAGCCCCATTGCGTCAGTCACTTAAAAATGGACTGGACAAAGGAATGGAAAATGCACTGTAAGTAACTATCCTGCATTGGCAGTGTAGTACGTTAGATGACTTAATAGGTGTTCTCCATCCCAAAAACCTGTGAATTGCTGCTTGCCTGCCCAAACTACTATATACGTGAGCTCCATTGGTCTGTGGTGCAATGAATGTCTTCACTAAGGAACTTGTATTTACAGACAGACAGACACACACACACAAGTTGAAGAGCAATAGGGCGGAGGATGTAGTTTTTGCAAGTTACCTCATGGAAACAGGTTTATCATCCCTTATTAGGTGCCACAGGGTGGTTCTTCAAAGTTTGTTGTGTCTTTTGTAGTCTAGATGGAACATTTGACAGTGGTAAGTCTGGCAGGTGATTCTCCACTACCGCAATAAAAGTTGGCATTGTAAACATCTCCTTATTGAGGTAAGCTTACAAAAAAGCCCTTGAAGATCAGTTTTGTTTTCCTTTCCTAGCTGATAGGGAAGAATAATTATCTCTTATTTGCTTATGGAAGCAAATAAGTTTAGAGATTAAAAATTTGTCTGTGGTTCCTCAAAATTACCTCCCCCTCTTTTGTACTGGCTCATTAAGGCTGGAATTACACTTGTTAGCTGCGGCCCAGTTTTGAAGGCTAAGGAGACCTGCAACTTAGGGAAGTGTGAGAAGGCAGGCTGCATTCAACTGTGAAATCCCTTTGACAATTTTTTGTATAGCTTTTACCATCAGCATAAGTAAAGATCAGGGCGGTCATTTACAGCATCTGTGTAGCAGTCATTCAGAAGACTACAGTTTACAATCTAATACACCTGTTGTTGAGTTGATGAACAGGTAGGTTCCTTCCATGAACTGATGTCTACCGCCAAAGCTAGATGCTTCAAAGTAAATGCTTGCAACTAGTCCAGCACTATTCTGATAGGATGAAATCAAACCTGTATCTCCAAATCCTTTAAAAAGTGTTTGTAACAATTAATGTATAATAATGATGTATATGTAAGATTTATGTAATGAATGAGTCTACTTAGGTGCTGATTTTTTTTTTTTTTTAAATGGATGGAACACTTGCCCAAGTCACAAATGATTCATATCTGATTTAGAGGAGATACCTATGTAACATGTTTATTTTGCAGTGTCACAGTTGCATGTAATTTTAGAAGTATCAGAGTAAGAATGATAATCTAACTTAAGGGAAGTTCCGTAAGGATTTTAGTACTTTCTAACTTATCTTTTTGAAATGGTGATCAAAAAAGATAAAATGGTGTCTGAGTTTTATATATACTTGTTCTAGCTGTATCTCAGCCTGATGTAGCTGAGCCTAACAAACTACGCCTTTAAAAATTCTGATGTGTTTTGTGATTTATCTTGCTTATGACAGGTGGCTTTGCCGTAGGGTGTTCAGCGCCCTGCCCTTAGGAACTGTTTTTAGGGTGGTGAGGGCAAAGTAGACTGTTAAGAGTCACATTAAAATAACAATGGGTTTGGTATACAGTGGGACTTGTGTGTCAAGCCAGCTGCGGTGCAAAACGGGCCACACACACAGAGATCTCAGTAAGGGGCCATTGAGGCTGGGCCAGCTAAACTGCTGCCACCTAAACAAACACCATCACAGAGTCAGTGATTTAGTGCTTGATCTAAGTAGGTGACCACTTGGAAGTAAATCTTTCCAAGTACTTTAGCGAGTCACTCCACATATAATAAATAATGGAAATCCGGCAAGATTTTTTTTTTGTACTGGCAATTAAATTGATTAAATAGCCTTTGATAAACAATTATTTGAGTGCTAGCAGTCTTCTTTTTTACAGTAATGTGACAGGCTCTTTTTTTCCTTGCTTTTTGCCTAAATTTGTAAACAGGGAGGATATGAGCCCAAGAAATTCCACCTTAGATACAGTACTGTTGCTAATTAGGCTGATGGAAGAGACGTTATTTGTCTCTTCCGTTTCCTGTGGCTGCTTTTCCGTGGTCGGTTCTGTGAGTTCCTTCGGAGTTTACTACAAGTTAAAAATAGTTGGAGAAATTCATGCTAACCAAAACTTTTCACAGCGTGCTGAACGGGTGAAGTGGAATTGGTAGAGCTCTTTATGCTGTCCAAACTGTCTCGGTTCAAGGTTTGAATAGTTCCTTTGCTCCAAACCACTGAGGATATGTTGTTTGGATAACAAAGGTCACTGAGAGTTCAGATTGTTTCCCAGCAATTCGACTAACTGCTCAACTGAAAAGGCAGAAGGATGAAATGATTAGTTTTTAGGTCAGTGTAACGGCAATGACTTTTCTGTATAATTTATATCTATGTACTTCAGGATTTAAGAGCGTACACTTGAATGAGTTTCTTGGAAGCCCAGTGTAGAAATAGTTTACTGATGTGCCTTATATAATAAGAACATCAAGTGTTATCTTTTGTGTAACCTCAGACTTCTAAATGCTACATGATTTTTCCTGTCTCACCTGATGTGTACCTTTATGAACCCTTCAGGTCTTGTAGGTACACTTTAAATGCAGTGGATCACTTCTGTAGGCTTGAGGTAAGAAAAGCTTTTTTAAAAAAAAATTCTTTTTTTCCCCCCAAATATTAAGATGTGTACAATATTTGACAAAAGTCCTGAAGAATTAAGTTATGCTATTTTCCTTGTTTAACTATTTGATTGTAATATTTTTCTTAGTTTGGAGAAGGGCTGGGGGGGGCATATGTTTAAAATACCAGTAGTATATACCTTTAAAAATGAAGGATTGTTGAAAAAGGAGGAGCCAAAGGCTGCAATGGGTAAATACTCTTTCAGTTTCTCTCTACCTGTTAGGATTTGTGGATTTCACTGGAACTATCCAATTGAACAAAAATAGTACTTTAGCTGTTTTAAGGCCTATTGTAAATGACACTATAAAGGGCATTTTCTTAATTCACGAGTGCAATGATGGTCTAAATATATTAAAAATAGCTGTAAAGTGTTCTTAAAATAGCAAAATAACAGAAATTGATTTGATTTATAAAAGAAAAATTGTCAATTGTCCTTTCTCCCTCCTGATGTTATTGTATTGTCTCCCCTGCCTTCCTCTCAATTCCTTCAGATTTTCCCTTTTTGGCATACCTGCTGTGCATTTCAAATCTCTGTGTAGACATCAAGGCTTACTTTTACTTGTACAGCTGAGTACAAATGCTTTCATTTTAGGAGGAAAATCTTTGAATCATGGCATATTGACAAGTCTTAGTTTTCCAAGGAAAATATAGAGGACAGTAGTTGCTCTGGAAAAGAGATTACCGTGTGTGGGTTTTAAAACTTCACTACAAGACTGTAGTCCCATACTCTGTAAGGATGAACAACAGTCAGAGCCTGAGGAACAGTAAGAATCTCACCTATATTTCTCTGCAGAAGTGCTTTTGCAGCTCCAGAGGAAGCGTTATCTTTCTGCCTGAAAGGCACAGGAAGACCCTCAAGCACAGGATAATAGTGTTTTGTTAAATTGTGCATTCACCAAAATAGAACCTTTACCAGTATAAAATACTGAATGGATATGTTTTAACCCTCAAAGCTTTGAGAAAATGCTTCCAGTTAATTTCAACACATATACTAGTTCTGCTACAGTTACATACTGAAATTGTCTTGAAATGTAAGAAAAAAGCAAAGTTGAGATGTCCGGTATTTTTAAAAAATTGGCAAATACAGAAATATCTTTGTATAATCTGATGCAGAAAAAAGGTAGCTGTAGTACTTGCAGTGAGGAAAGCGTTATGCTTCTTGTTGTTTTCTTCCCTTAAGTTGCAGTGACATGAAATACACACCTTTGCTTGTTCACTTATCTCATGAAGTCACTGTATATTAGTAATTCTGACATAAAAATGAAGTTTGCTCTGAACAGTGAAAACAAGTTCCTAATTTCATTGTCTAATAAGCAGAGCAAGGTCAACAGTTTACTGGTGGAACAGTACTAGTCTAATTTTGCTTCCTCACTATAAACACTGTAAACTGTTGTGTCTGACCTTAGGTTTTTACAGAATGCTAATTACTGCCTGTTAGATGTCAGAGAGCATGCGGAGTGAGTTTGTTTTTTATTATGGAGGACAAAGTCCAAGCCTCTTTGACTTGAGATTTAAAATTTGAAGCCAAATTACATATATATTTGAAATCTTGGTGAGTCAAATATTCATTTAGAATTGTTCTAAAAGATATTAGTATCACTGGAAAATCGTTTGGAAGGTAGGTTCTCTGTTTTTTCAAATCTTGAACATGGTTCTCTTACAGAAACACATTTCCCAGAGAGGTAAATATAGTATATGATTTCAAGAGTAAGTTTCTGGATAGTATCATTCTGTAGAAAAGCGCTTCCATAGAAGATGATTTGTCTTTGTATCTTCCCCCCCCTCCCCCCAGTTCCTCTCAGATGCTCCTGCAAATAGTTGTCCTCGTTTCAGCTGGGATAGAGTTAATTTTCTTCCTAGTAGTTGGTATAATGCTGTGTTTTACGTTTTATTTAAAATTTAGTTTGGATTGCTTTGTTGGATATAAAATGTAACTGGTACTAGTTTGGGGTTTTTTGGGTTTTCAGAACGCAAATCCTTATCTTTCTGCGTGTGTTCTTCTCTGGCAAATCTAAGTTTCAGGGTTGTTTTAAGACTTCAAGGTACAGATTTTTGTTCTGTTCATATAAGCACATTGTCTTCTCAGTGCATGATTAAGCAGGGTTACTCGTACATGTGTTACAGTGCATGATGTAGGTTACTCATATTACACAAATATGTAAGCATATATTAATTTATGGTAACAGAACCTTGCTAATTCTCTTAGGAGCTGCAGAATTACCAAAAAGTGGCATTTGGAAACAGCCAGGTTTTTTTACTGCTCATTCAGTCCAGATTATTGCAACATTACATTATGCTAAATCTTTTAACCTGATTTAACTATTGGGTAGGGGATGGGGCAGGGACCAGGGAGTGGGGGAAAAGCCCTCCAACATTGACATACCAGGAGAAAAAGAAAAAGTACGCGCATCTGTCCTCATCGTGTCCAATAATATACTGCATTCTCCAATGCAGGAATTGCTGTTGTGGCCTTTATTAGCAAATAGCATCCATCACATTGAAATCAGATGTGTAAATCTCATCAGCTTTAGTCTCCTACCTACTACGTGGGACTTAAAAGGAAACCTCTTCAGTGAGAGAAGGTCCTCTGGTTTGCAAAGTGATGCTTTTCAGTAATAGTTTCTATCGATAAACAGAAATATTTCATTTTAGTTTTGTCTTGCACCTCTACAGTCCTTTATTTTTTTTTAATAGAAGCTGTTTATCAATGATTTGCATAATCAGGTACAATCTATATTATAGTTTGTGTGTGTGTATACATATAGACTGGTAAGTGTATGTTACTGTGGCTTTAGTCTAAACCTATTTTAAATTGGTTTTGTTCTTACTAGAAAATAGTGCATGAAACATACTCTTCATTATTGGATGACGCTTGATGTATTTGCAGTTTAGCTTGGAATAAAATTCTAACTTAGCTAAAATGACTCGATGCAGAACTCAAATTAGTATCCTCCTCAAATTTTTGGCTGATAGTTACATTTTATACTAGTTCTTTGTGCACTTAGTTGATTGCTATACAACTCACAAGGCAGTAAGATAGAGATTTTCATGACTTCATACTGAACTCGTTACCTTGCAGTTGTGTTTTGTAGCTGTTGAATTTTAACTAGAATGAGAATTTGTTATTCTATGTATAGCTAGCCATCCCAGAAACATTGTATGGATGGATTTTGCTATTTATTTGGAATAAACCTGACCATACTCTTTCTCTCTAGCCTGAATCTATACTCTTCTCTGAACTGAATCACTCTCAGGAAAAAAAAATGCTTATGAACTACCTAATGTACCTTTTAGAGACTTACTAACTTGAGTTATTGATTTGCAGTTACAGCGCAAGTAAAAGTTCCGGTCTAGATGAGAGGTCTAAGCCTGAGATAATGTGGTGAACTTGGAAGTCTGAGGATACATAATTGGAGAAAAATTGTGAGCTTGTCTAGCCTTTACAAGTACTGCTTTGTTCACAATTTAAATGCTGTTTAATCTAACCAAAAATCCTATTGAACAACCATACATATAATGAGAACATGTCTTCTTTTAAATAACACAGAGACAGCTGATATTCTTTTTTAAGGGATTTTTTTGGCTAACAATTGAAAATAGAAGAATTTACTATCACCTTTTACTTCCCTGGGCTCACAAAGGAGTTAAAACAGTGTAGTCTTGCTACCTGCTTTGAGAAACTGATTTTCTAAATCAGCCATTCACCACTTCAGTGTTTTGGTTTTGTCAGTGTAACTGAGATTGCATACTGAAATACATTAAGCAATGTAGTTTTAATCTCATTAAGAAATAATGAGATGTTGTCTAGGACATGGGTCAAAACTGAGAATGTTAAACAAGAATGCAAATATTGGTGAATAGCAAACAGAAGGATGTTTAAATGGGTATTTCAAATATACACACGTGTTAATTATAATCAAAGATCAAAATTTTACCCTGTGTCAATGGAAATTATTGAACCCACTGAAATGGTAGCTTGCTTCATGTTGTCTGTTAAACAATGAAGATTTCTGTAAAGTCAGTCATCTTGGTTATCCATTACTCTCCAAACATCCCCCTCCCCCCAAACTGTAGGGGGACTGTGTTAGTAATATTGTGTTTTAATAACGACAGTTGTTTACAGGCTGACAACAGTTTACTAGAAGGCAATCCTGAGGTTTGGTGCTTATTGTAACGCAACTGTCTGTCCCTGGGTCTTGTCTTAAATCTTCTGGGTCTTGCTCCCAGTAAGATAGCATGACTACCTCCTCTGTGGTTCCCGTCTACTGAGACTTTACCTATGCTGTTATAGTGAGCGCGCTGGAACAAAATCCATGCCTGAAGGTAGAGAAGTAAGAAGCATGTCTCTCTGGTTACTCCCATCCCTACTTGCCCTAGTGTGGAGATGTCCAGAAAACAACTGTTGTATTTCCAAAAATGGCTCTCATGGCATGTCAGCAACAAAAAAAAACGATCAGTACTTAGAGACATTTATGTTTTTTTCAGGATTACTTATGAAGAAAATTTGTATACTTGAGATCTGTCTGTATTTGTGATCTGTCAGTATTTTTTATTTTTAAAGAACTGCTTTAAAATATTTAGTACTTATTTTATTATGTACTAATTGGTATACAACAAGCCAATTATGTTTCTGAGAGTACCAGCTGAAGGTTTTGTTAGCTGTGATGGGGGGCAAAAACATGTTTTCATTGGCCATAAATAACTAAATGTGAATTCTTTCTTGTTCAAGAGATCAGAGGAATAATCAACCTGCTGGTACACTCGTGTGTTAGCTTGAAAAATCTGTAACCTATGTAATTAAGATGTTCTGCTTTCAGGAGTCCTTGCAGGCTATGAGTGAATTATTCAAGGTATTTAGGAAAAGGATGTTTTAATAAGGCCGTTATTTGGACATGTGGTAACAGAAGTATTGTGCTAACCAGTGGAAGGGGGTATGTTACACATATTAGCTACCTGACATAGTTATGGTTTAAAAATTCTTATTTCAGTGATATAATCTGGGGATAAAAACAGCATGATTGCAAAAAGAACATCCTTTCTCTGGGAAAGAAAGTTTATGTACCAGTCCTTTACCTTGAGACATGATGAGTAAAAGAAGCAAACTGACCAAAGCTGTTCCACAGTCGCCTCCAAAATTGGTTGATCAATAACAAAGAGTTTGTCTCTCTGCTCTTTCTCTGCAAGCATACAATATATCTTGTAATAGCTTTAGCAATTTTACAAACTTTTAACAGTTTATCCTAAACTCTGTCACTTTGATTAACTAACAACAAAATATAATGTTCACGTCCACCTTTAATAATGTCTAACAACACAAACAGGTACATATAACCAGACAGTGCTCTAACAACTGAATGACTGAGAGCACCAAAGAGTGCAAATTATTCAAGGTAAAGGCATTCTTAATTTGTGATAAAAATAATTCTGCCAGATTGTGTGTGGGAGGGGTGGGTGGACAGGACTTGTCTGTTAACTCTGTACTAGGCAGGCTAAACCTTGATTTTTGAATGTCAAAACAGATTCAAGGTGCATTAGAAATGGATGAGGAAACTGGTTTTGAGAGTGAGAGCAACGAAGTGAACACTTGGGCCCAACAGCTTTTGCAAGACCCTCATACATGTTGTCACTGCTGAAATCCTGATGAAGGCCTGACTGTATATATTGCAAATGTGTTTGATTTGCAATACTAATTTAATTTTCCTTTTTGTCTGTGGTCCTCAAGAATTTTTTAATCAGTTTTTCTAAAGCATCTATTTTCTTTGTGGCTAGAATGCCAGGAAGATGTTAAGTTACATAGTATTTACCGCAGGGTAAGACTGAGACCATTCACTGTGACTAAGTATCTTGATTTGTGGAAAAAAAAGATGGGGCAGAGTCTACTCTTATTTTCTTGCCATTGTAGTCTTTGGTTGGGGTGGTGAATCTCTGTAGGCTCTATGGCACAAACATAAAAAGTGGGCACTACCCCACCCAAAAACCCAAACAGGAGAGGAAGGATGGCAGATGCAGATCCTTGGTGTCTGAATTTCTCATGAGGAAAATAAGCCCACTTCTCTGGTGGAGGAAAAATACTAAAAAATGTTGCTGCCTTTAGTAGTGAAACTAGACTGTGAAGGTGAAGGGAGAGATTTGAGCTGAAGATGTTGCCTGGTTCACAGACCTAAATAGCAGACATGATGCTGATACTTGTGTTAGCCTAGAGAATAAATGGCATCATCTGGAGGAGGCACCATCTCTGTTCTTTAGCCATGCTGAGCTTGAGCAGACAATGAGGTATTCAGGAGGTGGGCTGAGGGAGGGATGAGGTCTTGGAATAGGAATGGGACTGAGAGTCATCAACTTAGAAAGGAGAGGTGAATTTGAGTGTAAATAACATCATCAAGATTTAACGTACAGGAAAATAAAGAGACCAGGCTAAACAGGAGGCAAGTATTTTAAAGCTGTCTTTGTGAGCTAACTGTTTAAAATAAGTGCTTGATCAGGAACGGGAAAAAAAACCTTGTTTTGTTTTTAACTTCTGTTGGACAAGCTGATATCTAAAATTGACACTGTAACTTTTTTTTTTTTTTTTTACCTTTATTACTGACTGTTTTAAAGACTTGGAGTTGGGAGATGTAGTGTATTCCCAGGTTTTACCCATCCTAATCTAGCTGTGTGGTTTATCTCAAGTTTGTCAGACAGTACTTACATAACATGAATGCAGTGGTTTCTTTCTGGTGCGCTGCCAGAGCTGCATGTGTTCGTCAAATGTTGTTTAGTCATTGCAGCATATTTATGCCATCTGGAAATGCATGTGCTTCCCTTCCTGAACAATGGTCTTTAATCAAGACCACTATTATAGAAAGGCTAGAAAGAGTAGTATACATAATCAGTAGGATGCCAAAATCAGAATTACACATACATTTTTCCTAACCCTATCATGTTGCACTCAGGGTAGCAAGCTTCCAGAGGGTACCACATCTCTGGAACGAGTACCTTTATCTGTGATCTCTCTGACTTCTGTGTATATTATTCGAGTCCAAATCGTTTAAAGAGCTTTGGGTAATAATAACAAATCAAGACTCATCATGGAGAGTTGTAAGCCTATAGGAATTGCCTGCTATCTTTTATTTGTTAGGAAACTCCATTCTTCCAGGTCTGTCTAAACAGAAATATCCACAAAACCACTTCACATCTGTTGTACTCCTTTCTGCATATTACAAAACCACGAGCTTTTTGTTCCACCCATTTTTGGAACAATTTCTTGATTGTGTTAAAGCTCCACTAGCTTTTTGCAGTTGGTACTAAAAGAACATGTAGAGAATGCAAATACATTTGAGATGGTGTTAATTCACTTGGTAAGAGGCAGGAACTGAAGCGTGCCTGGTAGCATTCTGAAAATGTGTGCATTCACAGATGATATTCAAGAAGCAGGAATATATATTCAGTCACACATGTAAAACTGATCTGCTGTTTGTTGAATGACATAATTACTCAAGTTTCTCTTTTGCATTTATGATGCTTAGTGAGTTTCTGTTAATTTCTAGTAATTTTTTATGCCAAATAAAGATGTTTTGTTTTAACAATGCCTCTTATATTGACAGGTTGATCTCTTGTTCTGGGTTTGTTTGTGTTGGTTTTTTTTTTTCTTCTATGAAAGTCAGTAGCGCGGGTGGGGGAGAAATGTCTCTTTTCAGGTTCTCTGGTAGTGCTGTAGTGCTTGATATAGCTGTGCTAGTTAATCCCAGTGTTCCTAGAGCTGGTTGAGAGAACTACCCTGGATCTTTCTCCCTTCTTAAAAACAATTTTTTTTAGAAGGTGATTTTTAATTTTTTTTTTTTTCTATCTGATTGAAATCTGAATGATTTTGACCATATCTGGTCGAAATCTAGCTGTCTAAGCATGGATCGATCCAGACGCATATTCAGGCTTTATCATACTGCTCTTTCAGGAGTCTTAGAGTCTCATTGTTGAAAGAGAAAAAGAGAAGCTTGAAACTGACCCAGTGACAGGTCTGCCTGTCAGGGAGCTTCTGGACCTTCATAGACAGGCTTACGATTTCATGATACTACCATGTTTAAGTGAGTGGAGGTTCTCTGTGTGGTTGAACAGCTAATTGAGAGGTTGATAGAAGATACTTGTGTTACGTGCTTGCTGTTAAAGTTACCACGGCTGACGTACTCATTTTCGATTCATCTCAGAATGTTATGAAAATGTGGGTGCAATCAAATGTTTATCAGTTATCTGTCAGTCTCGGATTTTAGTTAATTGGATTTTAGTTCTCTGTTACTTTTACAGAAAGCAACACTTGTATTTCATGGTGTGTGAGTGACTCAACTTGGTAGCTTGTGCACGTAAAGCTCAGTGACAATTTGATGTTGCACATAGCCAGTCTTGGTCCTGGCCTCTGTGCTGACTTTTTCAAAAGAAGGGGACTTTCCCTTCTCCCAGTGCAGCACCCTCTGCAGGGGCCAGGGGCAGATTTTATCATCTGGCAGAGCTTTCCTGATATGGGATATGTCAGTCCTTGGAACATACACTTCAAATTTGATTGCATTACTTCAGCATAAGCTGAGCCTTGAATCCACAATTCCATCCTTAATATTTTTCTAGATACATTAAGTTTCTCCTGGGTGATAGTTTTTTTGCCCGGAGTGGTTTCTGAACTATGACAAGAAGAGCTTATCCCACAAGTTCAAGTGTGGTACTTGAAGTGTAACTGCTGTAGACCATTCAATTGCAGTAGTACTACCTAAAATGTAACTCTCTAACCAAACAAGAAGGAATATAAAAGAAATTGTAATAAATCACAAAATGGGTAGTTTGTGTATTTGAGCATGGAAAAATGATGTAATTCAACAAATGGCAGCTACTTTAATTAAAAAAAAAGAAAAAAAGCCCCTAGATGTCAGGGCATGTGCCTTAGGAAAATAACACATAGATTCCACAACGTATGAGCATTTTCCTTTCAGCTACAACTTTAAACTTAATCTGGACCATGACACTGGGAAGAAATATATTTCCATATGGTAAAGAATTTATTAATATTTGTTAAAAAATTCATGTGGGTTTCTCCGTAACTAAAGAATAAAACTGTTAATGCTTCAGTAGTCTGGTGGGTGACATAGAACCTCTGTGCTTTATTGTTTTGTGTACCTTTGAAGGGAAAATGGTTAGTAAGAGAAAGTTGTCTTTATCATATGCTCACTTTCTTTTTGAGAGCTAGAATGATACAACTTACTAGCATATGATGGAAAGCCCAGATATATCAGGCTATACTGAGCTTTCTGTAGACTTAATTTATGATGGTAGCAATACGCGTTCATTTTGAGAAAGAAATACATATTTTGCTCTAAGGTTAAGGTAACAGCTGAGGAAAAAGATAAGATTCTGAAATTCTTTTTAAAGTGTTGAGATACGTGTGGGAAATAGTTTTATTGAATGGACAAGTAGTGCTGATGCCACTAAGGCTCTGAGTGCAAGTTTTCTGTTTCATTGATTGGCATGAATCCTTATCCTTTATTACTGCTGTAAATTATAACATTTCAGTAGTATCACTCTGAAATGGAATAATATTTCTTCCTTCTTGTTTAAGAGAAGCAATTTATGATGCATTGGACTCATTTTGGCTTAGTTGCAGGTTAGTAGTCTTTTGAATTTAGTAGGTTTGCTTGCATAAATTTTAAAAAGTTTCAACAAATTGTGGAAATAAGGTAAAGACTATAGAAGTGTTTTTTCTGTTTCTTAGAAGTCAGAAAAATAAATTTATAGTGGAAAGCTAACATTTATATGGTGGAACTCTCTCATGGATGCTTGAATCCATAATGGATGTTGTGTAATTATTGTTTTCAAAATACTTGTGCAACACAATGTGGAGACCCACATTCTTCTTGTATTTATTATTAAAGCTTTTGGGTAGTGCTCAAAAACAGCTTACAGCTGACAAGTAACATAAATTGACTGTTGTTAACACCCAAGCTATAGACATTTGCTATTTTAGAAACGAATCCTGTTCTTACATTAACACAGCTTGGATTATGCAATGGTCTTATTAGTTGAAATGGTCTGGCATTTCTACAGAAGCTCCACCGGAGGCTTGCACAAGTTGTAATTAGTTTTAAAAAGCTATATTTAACTTCTTAAGCAACTTATGTGACCTTTTTTGAAGGAGCATACCTTTTTAGAAGTCAATGTATATTTTTATTTTATAAAAAAAAGATAGTGGGAGGTGTTACTTTGGTAAGGCCCCAGTAAACCTGATTTGATAAAGCGATATTCATCTTTGCTATGGCATAAGTGTCATCTTTAAAAATATTGGGTAGATTCCAATTTTTTATATTTATCTGCTGGTCATCTTGTGGATGATATATTGTCTGTATTCCGGAATATTTATTACAGTACAGTCTAGCTATAATCTCACAAAGGTGGAAAAATAAGTGTCTGAAAAACAATACTGATAAGATTTCTTAGTTTGAAGTATTGCAAGCTATTAATATATCAAGCATTTTTTAAAATGTTTGTTATAAGAGATTGTCTTTTAAATTTATAGCCACCCAGTTGTTTCTCTCCTCTTCATCAGACTGAAGGTAGGCAGAATCCTGAGATCCAGGCAAATGGCACACCTTTTTCTTTTAAATGAGGATATAATGTTTTTGGGCAATGCATTGAATACAGCTTTGTCATTGCTTATTGGTCAGATTGAAGATGCTACACCAAGGGAACACTTGAGGCACTTGTCTCTTTGAAAATCACAAGTTTATGATGACGTTTTTAGAAAAATTTGTGAGAGGCATTGACTAAGTCTGTTGCTTTGTAGGGGGGAGGGGGCAGATTTAAAACCAAAAAAGGTATAGATTTGTTTGTGGGGGATTTTATCTATCTTTGATAAGCACTGTTATAACCATCGTGCTTTGATTAGATTTCTGAAGCAAAAACTTGATGATAATATTACAATGCACACATTCTGTTCTAAGTTCTCCTCTTTCTTTTCCTGCAAAGAAAGCCTACCCCCTGCCTCAGTGTTATACTGTAGTATCTGCATATGTTAAAATTTCAGTATGCGTTTTGTGTAGCAGACTAAAGCAGAATCTCAGCAAAAGGATCTTTTCAGCAGGTATACCAGGCAAGTTCTTTGTTGAGCCAGGTGTAGGGTAAGAGGGATTCTCCACATCATCTTCCCTTCAGCACAATCCTTAAAGTAAGAGGAGGAGAAGACAGGATTGTCATCCAGCTAGTCCTCTCCATTTCACTAAAATGTTTTTTATGTGTGTGGTGGCCTTTCTTCTCTGCCACCCTTCCTTATAAACCTTATTTTAAAATACAGAAAATAAAGGCGCCAATAAAACCTGAAGTTGTAACTAAGACACGGCCAAGCCCATAGTGGTTTTCTGCAACAATTAAGAATTTCCCAAGTGCTGTCTGTAATGAATGAACTCTCGTTTTCCCCTGAATTTGGCCATTTAAGTTTGGAGATCATTCTGTTACAGATCCCAGCTGCTCTCTTCAGTGAAGAAAAGTAAGTATTCATAGCCATGGCCTAAGGAGAGTTGTTTAAGAGATAGGATCTGGTTTCCTTCAGTGTTTGTTTTCAAGGATTATCTTTTGGTCGGAGTAGATGCGCAGCTGTTTCACAGGTCCTAAATTTTCCATTCATTATCAACTTGACACTTACAGAAGATAGGTGAGATCTTGAGTCTCCATCAGTTCTTTCCCATGGGCATGGAAACTACTTTTAGAACACTTGGTAGATAAACAGTTGAACTGATTATTTCAGAGCATTTTAGGTCACATGCCAGTATTCTCTTATTTTAGTTCATGCAATATTGTAATTGATAGTGATGGCAACAGTTGCAGGCAATGGCATACTAAGAAGACACTAGGTAGTTTTACAGTAGTGCTATTATTTGTAGGCACTTCAGTTTGGACACTTGTCTACAAATAAAATATCTTTTTGCTGAAAGTTCCACTAGGAATAACACTAAAAGAATGCTGATTTTTTGCTGAAATCAATTTCTCTTAGTCAATGGTGACTTTCAAAACTGATCTAGCTGCCTGTTGTCCTTCTAATCTTCAGGGAGACTTTGTGAATGTATTCTCTCTGAAAAATCTCGGTCTGTGTTTTTTGCTAATTGTTTGCTTATTCCAAACTTTACATGAAAAAGTTTGCATAAGTGAGATAGACTGATGTGCAGTAGTTAAGTCAGCGGTAGAACAGATAGCCAAGAAAAAGAACCTGGAACTTTTATTTGTCAAACACAATTACATCTGAGTTTGGATTTCAGAAATACTATTTATTGTTCAGTCCATTAGTTGGATCCTGTTGAAACAGTCAAACTCAGCTGAAGTAGCAGCTTTTCAGTTGAAACTTCTCAATTTTGATCACTTCAGGTATGTGGCGTCCTCATCAGTTGAAAATTATGTCTCAGTTCAACTCAACTCTCAGTGCAACTCAAAAGTTTCATTTGTTGAAAGGGGAAGTGCAAGATATCATGGGCGGGCTTGGTTCTCATATTTGTGCTAAGCCTTAAAAACTGGCCACTAAGACAGCCAATTTATGTCTCAATAGCTTTGATCTTATACAGCAATCATTCTTTACGATGTCTTCACAATGACTCAGCCCAGGCAGATTTCCATCCCCTTTTCCACCCCACTCCCCTGGATTAGTCATATGCAATTTAGCAGTATTAGAGAAGCTGTTTCTTGGCTCTATCTGCAGATAGTTTCGATTATCAAAAGACAAAAGGACTTCGTTTGCAGATAGCTTGTAACTTGGGGATTTCATTCTGAACAGAATAGAAAACCAGACTGTTTCTTTCCTTTTAAAAAAAATCACTGTGATAAAATCAGTGTTTGGATTTAGTAAAGAAAAAAAATCAGCTAAAAAAAAAAAATCAGCTCAAAACTAATTCTCTCTGTCATGGTCCGTTTATGATGTTCATCTCTTCTGCATTGTTTTCACTTTCTAGTTTTCTGTTATCTTGCTTTTTGAGTTCCTTTCTTGAAGTTTATTTCTTAGAACAGCTATAAAATTACCAAACTGAAAACCAAAACAACTAAAATACCGAATTGATGCATGTTACACCTTAGAATTACGTGAGTACATTATAAACAAAGAATTTCCATGGCTTCCCTTCAGTATCACAGTTTAAGCTGCTCATATGGTATACATCTGTGGTCTTTTGGCAGCATGCTTCTAGAAGTTATGAAACTCTTGTGCTTCTTTACATGGCTGCCATGAAGGGAGCTATTAAAATGTTACAGAAGCAAGTAGGTTTAATTAATAATGCTGCATGATGGGAACGAAGGCGGTTTTTTAATAACAAACCAAATACCTTTGAGTTCTTCTCTTTAGCTGTGTGTTTTATATGTATAGATTATGGTGGATTTCCTATACACAGATATAAAGGATGATTGATCCATGATTGATGATGATATAAAGGATGATTGATTCACTTGATTCATGCTGCGGTTGCTTTCAGAAAAGGTAGTGATGACCATACAGATGGTTGTATCAAGTACATAGAACTATATCAACAAGTTTTAGAACATTTAGATGGTCAAAAGTCTCATTATTTCTTAATTAAGAAAGCACATTTAAATGAGGCTTTTCCTGCTTAAGTGAGAGTTTAAAAATACGAAAGAATAGATGGGAAAAAAGTGAATTTACAAAAAAAAAAATCAGAATAAGAGTAATATAAGGGAAAGATCTGCAACTGGTAGAATTATGAGCAGAAATGCTTTTTTTTTTTTAATTTTCTGTGAATCGTACTAGGCTTATATTCTTGTTAGGCTTATTGTATTTCTGTTACTGAATAATGATGAAAAAATTTACCATCGCTTCAAAACAGGCCAAGATGTTCCATTAGTATTTCTCTTCTGAATCTGAAAAGCAAAAATATTTGTGTATCACAAAGACAATCCATTAGTTACTAAGGAAGATATTACATAGATAATTTAAAAGTGCTTATCATCGTCCTTAAATAATTTGTGTCCAAGAGAGCAAAAAGAATTGGCTGAACTGATTTCTGGCTTGCTCAAGTAAGGTTTCAATGCTAAATCCTTGGGAAGTTATGGAAGACTTGAAAATGTGCTACTGTTCTGTCAGCATACAGTGGGTATCCTATCCCACTTGTCCGTGTTGAAATCTGAAGCTGCCTATGCTGTAGTGAGTCTGGAATTAAAGTAGTAGACAAGTCTGCTAAAGTACTAAGGGATTGCAGAATGAAAATGTAATTGTTGCTGGTAAATTTCCTTTATAAAAAAAACCCTGCATCTCAGAATGTCTTAGGAGAGGATCAAGTTTTACATTCCTATAGTTAGTCATTTACAAAGAAAAGAAAATCAAGATCACTTAGACTGACCTGAAAGTGAAGAAAGAATTGTTAAGGAAACCTATGGATGAGGGATATTGCAGTAGACTTTTTTGAGGTAACATATCAGAGTTTTTCCATATTTTAATTCAAAGCTGGTTTTAATTATTTCCCACGAAATAGCTGAGGATTTATGACTCAATGAAATAAGTAATAGCTATGATTTTTACTTTTGTACCATTCATAAAGTCTAAAATAAGTACTGTGCATATTTAATTTCTAAAGACACTACTGTAGATAGGAAGTCTCCAGGAATGAGCACGGTAAAAGCATTTCTAAAACAAAGGATGTGGCAAAGAGGAATGGGAGACTACGCTAGAAGTAGCAGCTCTGAAAAAGATTTTGGGATCTCAGGGGGCAAACAGCTTAAAAAGACTTCCCAGTCTGATCCTGTGGTAAAAAGATCCAACTTTTTCATAGTTGTATAAGTAACAGTAGGGAGTTGGATGTTTTATTATATGGAGCACTTAAGACTTATGCTAGCATATTGTGTTCTGTTTTGTGGCCTCAATGTTTTTCAGCCTAATTCTAAAGATGTTGTATGTATGGCAAAAAGCCACGACAGCCTTTTCTATCAAGCGTGGTAAGTCACAGGGAAGAACTACGGCTGGAAGCTGAATCTAGGTAAGTCTACCTGCGGCAAGTAATAGGGGAACAAGTAGTTTATTAAGACTTGACATAGCCCCTTCTTGAAGACACACCTCCGAAAAATACTTTCACTCAAAATGAATTTCTAGGCTGTGAATGCGTAATATTTTATTGGCCTGTCAGCTGCAGGGTCATTTATTACTCCCTTGAAATTTTGTTTTCCTTTGAAATCTGAAGACATACCTGCAGGTTGTATTCATGATGTATCACCGCTGTGTTTTAATGTGTTCAGAGAATAAAATGTCAGTGAATTCCCATGATATTTTTTCAAGTCTTGTATTATTCTTTGTCTTTGTCCTACCTAGCTTTGAAACTTAGGAGGATCTAACTGGCATGCAAGTTCTGCATTTCAGTCCACCTTTTTATTGTCTATTTCTTTTCAGCTTAAAGCATTGTAGTAGTTTAGGGTGTGTGTGTGTGTCCCCACCCAACATCGTTCTTTGAAAGTCATAGCCTTGTGGATTGTTCTTTCTTTTTTTTTCTTAACCACTTAAAACTGCAGCCTTTTGGTGAATTAGATAAGGCAGAATAAAATCAAGAAATGAAAACTGTATCAGAAACCAAACATTTTAAAATGTGCTGGGAAGTGATACGGCTCTTCATTCATGTATCTGTTTTAAGGCTTATCTCTGCATAGTGAAGAAATGTGGTATCACTTAGACTGACATGGAGAACAAATAGAGGAGTGTGTAAGTGCATTCCACGAATGGTGGAAATGGCAGTAGGTTATCGTGAGGAAACTAGGCAGTTTCTTGATGTTATAATGAAAGCAAGCTGAATGATATGATCCCTTTAAGAAAAAACAAAACACCTGAGCAACTTTAGAATTCAGCAGAAAAAGATGCTCAATGTAGGAGAAATATTTCAAAGTTCCTTTAGAGGAGCTCTGTTGGAAAGGGGTTGGGAGGAGTTTGGGCTTGTACTTTTTGCCAAGCAATTTTCCTGTGTTTGAGAACATCTCAGACTAATTTGAGCGAAGGACAAAACTTAGAAATTGGAAGTGGAATTGATATGTTCTCTGTCTTGGTACTTGTATTTTGTGGATGCTTTTTGACACTTGGAAAAGCAAATGATTGTTTTCTCCCAATAAACTTTTGGCGGTGGCAGTACTACTGATAAATACGTGCATTTAAAGTAGTTGTGTGGTTTTAGCTGTGATGGTTTAGGATACAGATTATTTAAGGCTTAGGAAAAAATAATCTTTTGCTAGATAAGTTTTGTGTAGTTGGGAACCCTTCAGCGTAGCATTTCAGGTACACAGTTCTTTATCTCTAAGGATTGTTGTGTATTTTTTTCCTGAATGCATTGGTTCAAACCATAAACAACAGTATTTCTCTGTATATATTTTTGACTTTTACAATCACCTTTAAAAAAAAAAAAAGAAAAAGGTTGGTTTTTTAATCATGAAATTTAATGGCACAGAGGACTGCGCTGTCACACTTTTGTGTGTTGTTTTAATTGTTTCACTTCCAGACTATTAGCAGGAATTGCTAAAACTTATGTATCATTATGGTTTGCATCTGTGAATTATAGTCCATAAGACAGATCATTCTATTCATTGCTTTGCTAGAATGGCAGTGAATTTCATGCCATTGCTCAGATGATTTTTAAGTGAACGTGTGCAAGTACCTTCTCCTGTGTACTAGAGGAATAAGAAATGCATTTAAAAATATTTTTACAATTTAATCTAAATAACTTAAACTATAATGTTTTAATATATTTTTTCATGAAAATTCTGAGATTAAAATGGTATATTTTATTAAGAAAAAGAAAGTCAATCATTTAGTTACGCATTCTGGGCAATCCCATGATGAAATGGGATTGCAGTGGAATGCAATTGTTGAAACCTTTTGAGTTAGATTGAGTATGGTAAACAGAGACAGCCATGCTTCAGAAATTGCAGGGGAACGTAGTGATGTACTGACATGAAATATGGGAAGGCAAGTATTAAATAATGTTGACATCAGTGGAAGTTGTATAAGACAAAAATATCGGAAGACCAACTGTGATGTTCTCTAGTGCACAGGTAGCTCCATTGGAATGAATCTAAGATTTGTGGAAAACGACAATAGCTAATGTCAGTTGCAGTTTGCTTGGCCTTAAAATATTTTGCATGGGGAATTGTGTGCTGCATTTATTTCATGAGCAGAACAAGAACTGGTGATGTTTTGATCAATTTCAGTTCACAATTATCTTCTAAATTTATGGAGTATTTTTATTGCCCAGTAAGAGTTTTTTAAAAAACCACTTAGATTATACTACATCCATGCAAGAAATTGTATTTTGCTTCATATAGTGGTTTTATTGTGAAAAATGACTTTTCTAGGCTCTCTGATTTACCTACTGAAGTAGTAAATATTTTTTCAAAGTCTTTAAGAATTGTGTAAAACGCTGTTTTTCTGAAGTGGCTTGTATTTATGTGCAAGTCAGAGATGCAAGTGAGAAAAGGAGGACATAAAGCAGGAGACTTCTTGTTGAGATACATACATTAGCGAGATAAACCGACATTAGGTCATCAGCTTCCCTTTGGGGAAGACAGAGAGAGGGACTGGGTTAAGCTGGGCAGTACATCTCTTCATTACGGCAGAACAGCTGTAGTTTGACATTTTCATGCTCTAAAACTGGGATTGGCTAAAGTTCGCTTTGGATTCTTTTGGGTTTTGTGCAGTCAGAGTCCTGCGTCCTCTTTGGCCTGAAATCATCAGTGCATGTACAGTATAAAGATGAGAAAAAAAGTGCCTTTAACAAATGTACTCTCCATGTAATGTTTAAAACAAACAGGCAGTGTATTGCTGTGGCAACCAGACAATAAACAAGTGAAAAAAATACAACCTGTTTTAAATTCACAGTATGTGAACAGTTAGTTCATTTAACAAGATTATCTTCTGCAGAGTATGATCACTGTTTTGTAGCAGCCCTAAATATTTCTATAAGATGTCTGATATTTCTCAATCTGTCTTCTATTCATACAAGTTTTTATTTCAATAAAAGTAAGAGAGATTGTGTGAAGATTTAAGATTATTGCATAATTAAAGAAAAAAAGAGCACGAGGATGGCTCTGATGATCTTAGAAACCTAACAGAAAATGCTGTCTTGTTTCATTTTGTTTTTTTCCCCCTCCAGACTTCCCTTCAAGTTTATAAACAACAAAAGAAGTTAAGCTAGGTCTCTGCATATGCACCTTAAAAATGCTTGTTGCAGCTGACACAGAGCCTGAGCTGGCAGGCGGGGAGGCGAGCGCCTGGTCCAAGACAGGGTGGTTCCTGTTGGTTACTCACCCACTGGACAATAGCAGTGGAAAAGCTTGCAGCACTGCTCCCTTCACCAAGTTCCTGAGTTATGAAGGACTTCTGTTTAGCTCTGGTTACAGGCTGTCAAATGCTGAATGGCTGCTCTTTCCATGCTTTTACTGTATATCATTTAAATTGTTTTTTGAAATGCTTTTTAAAACTTGCATTGGTAGGTTGAAGTAATTGTAATGTTCTAATGTGGACTACTTTGGAAATACTCTATGCTAACCTTTAAAAAGGAGTCCTTCAATATTTATAACTTTCCTAGCAAATCTTTACACAGTCCAGATGCTGCATTCATCCATCTTTTCATGGCTATACCCGGGCAATATCCATTAACCTGAATGGACCTAGTTCCTGCTGATCTGGGTAATGAAGAGGAAAACCTTGTATGCTCCTTGGGTCATATCTGCAGCAGCTATATTATTTATAAAGAAAAACACAGCAACGCCTGTGACAGCCATATTATATAGACGGTCAGATGCTGATGTTTCTCAATAAAGTGGTAGCCAGATATGGAGGGTACCCTGTTGCCTCTTGAGCCCCTCACTGTACACATGCAGTTAATTTAGGAGTATCTGGACACTGAGTAATTATAATCTTGCCTCCCATACCTAGGCTATTTTCTGCCTCCTGACTTGTGTGACAGAGAAGGTGTACAATCTTTTGATCTGCAGGAAAGCAGCTGTTTTAAATTTTAATGATATCTAGGGATTTGTATTCTTAACATAGTTTTTAAATGTTGATCCAGATTGGAGTTGCTTTAAGGCTTTTTCCTCTAACTATCTCTGTTGCAGGCTAGCAGTCTTATTGAATAAAAGTTTCAGTCTTTCTTTGAAAAAGTTTCTTTCAACTTTGTTTCTAAGGCTCATATAAACTTACATTTTATTTCTTTCTTGGCTTGACTGAAGAACCACAGACAGACTAGTGCACTCTGAGCCTCAGTGGGGCCGAAATGTAGTGTAACTCCTTCTCAAATCTGACTACTGTAAATAAAAGATCCAATGTAAACCAATTGCTGGTTCTGAATGAATAATGGAAGTATCGTGTATTTGCATCAATTTAGAAACAAAACACCGTATTAAGGGCACGGTTTTTCTAAGGAGACACATCAAAGTGGTGGTTGTATGTAGCTTGATATAAGAAATACACATCCTCTGAGCTTGCTTCAATTACGCAGGTTAAGGTTGTGTCTTTCATTCGGAGTGGTTTCAGAGTAATGCTCGTTGAAGGTTTGTCTACACTTGAACTACTCTGATGGCATCTTACCTCAGTGAAGGTGGCTGGGGTGTGCAGAGCACTTCAGCTGCACTCCTGCTTGTTTCTGAGAAGCACTGTAACGTCAAGGGGAAAACTCGTGGTTCTTTATGCTCCATCAGCTGCAATACTGGAAACAGTATGAATTACGTTTCAGTGCATCTTGGAGGAATCTTCTGTCTCTTTCAGGCGTGTGATGGGATAGAGAGAAAGCTTTGATGGATTAGTGGCCCTTGAGGGGAGTGATCTGATAAC
The DNA here is from genome assembly GCF_000699105.1 of Pygoscelis adeliae. Taxonomy (NCBI): domain Eukaryota; kingdom Metazoa; phylum Chordata; class Aves; order Sphenisciformes; family Spheniscidae; genus Pygoscelis; species Pygoscelis adeliae. Next base: position 1,397,881 of record NW_008825533.1, read on the forward strand.
CTCTTTGTGGAAAATGGTCTTACTAGCATATGAACTATTCTCATTCATCCTTTGACATATACCCTTTGACAGGAGGGACAACCCAACTTGAAAACAAAGTCTGATAAATTTGAGTTGAGGATTTCTTTTTACATGTACCTAGAACTTAGGTCAGCAGTTGTTTATAACTCAGCCTTGCAGGGAGAACAATTTCGGTAGCTGTAAGCAAATGAGAAGATGAGCATTGCAGGATAAAATCACAGATGCCTGCTGATTAATTAGGAGTCTGGATTTAAATAGACTGAGACTTCTGCCACAATCTTACTGGCAAAGATAATTTCTGAGAAGAGTGTTTCTGCCTTGTCAGGGAGGAGTGACCTACTGGGAGTGGCAGAAAAAACCGCGGAAAAAGTCTCGGCTGCATCATAAAAGTTCCACTAAAAATCCAGTGATTCACTGGTGCTGCCTGATGCCCTGAGTCACCACACTGGGTGGCATAGTGTGCAGTGATATGAGCCAGCACCATAAAAGGGCATAAATTAGTTAATGGCTACTGAAGAGAAAGCCATTAATAACTTACTTTTCATTCAACCCCACTAAACGCAAAGAACAATGCAAGATGAGCAGTAATATTAAAGAAAAATAATTTAACTTTTTTTACTGAATTTATTTACAAATTGGATTAAAGCTGCTGTCTGCTACCTTTTTGTGGTGCTTCCCAGGAAACTGAAGTGCAAAGTCAATTAATAGACTTAGGACTAGCTTTCTGATGTTGGTTAACTGGATAATTATACGTGAAAAATAGATTCAAGCTATTATAAGGACTATAGAGATGATGTTAACTTTGTCGAGGTTGCATAAGATTCTTGGTGTGGAAAATTGATCTAGAATTAAAAGCTACAAAGAAGAAGGAAATGTAAAAAATAATAATAATCATAGGGCTTAGCTTCCTTGACATTATAGTCTTATTTCCTGTATCTGTTGAAATTTTATAAATAACTGATTTCTCAGTCAACTGTAAACTGCAAAAACTGTTCAGTTTCAGGTTGACATGAAATAACTCTAGTGTATTGTCACTTTTTAAATGTAAATGTTAGAAAAGAACAAACAGAAGTTGAGAACAACATTTGGTTTTGAATTCAATTCTATTTCTAAGCTTATTTTTAAAAAACAGTGAAATGGCAAGAATTCTTAAGTTGAGTTAAAAAACTACTTTCAATTTAGAAAATACTCATCTATACTGATAAACTTGAAAAAAATGTGGGAGGGTAATAGTCTATGGCAAAAGCAGTGCTTCAATTAAGTTGTGGAGGAAGGGACAAAAATAAGTGGAGTAGTGGAAAAACAAAATGAAGGCAAACTTCTAGTTTTTGTGTCTCATAGTTCAGAGTGAAAGTGGTTTATGGCAAATAAGACACAATGAAGGCCACGCTTGCAGAAAGATATCTGTGTTTTCTAATGCTTTGTGAGGTCTGAGAAACAGTTGAAAGATTATAGCTTTCCTGGAGTTTTTACTGTCACAAGGTAATTATGCTCATTGGAATTGTATTGGAATTCATCCATTGCTGTGATGACAGTGTGTATATGGGGTATTTTCTGTTTTCTTTTTGTTGAAGACAGAGTTGGCAGCTTAGAATATGGAAGGAAAAGGTTTTGGAATAGGTGCTGTGATGCTGAAACTGAAGTATTTCAACAGCCAGACAAAATGCATTTGTAATACTCTGACATTTATTTCTGCTCAGTCATCTTTCCAGTTAACACCCTAATAGTTGAAACAGCATGTAACAAAACACAATAACAACTGGTAATGTGTGGTCAGATACCATTATGACCATAAATTCAGAAAAGATAAGCCAAAATAGTGAAAAGCTAAAATTTCCACAGGCTAGGCATGAACCCATAGATAGTGGTACTGCTTTTCAAAGCATTGACCAATACAGATTCTGAAAGGTATTGGAATCTTAAAAGAAAACAAAAGTTAAAATGTATGATATTTTTTAAATTTACATTTTGACTTCTGTTTGCATAGGATGCGCTGTAATCAAATTTCCAGTGTTCATCTTTCTCAAAAATTTCCTCATTTTACTAATTTCTCTGATCTTTTAATAAAATATAAGTAGCTGCATTGTTTTCCATTTGTTTCTTCAGTCACTGCCTTATTCTTTTGTTGGATAATATGCAAGTGAAAAGGGAAGACACTATTTTTATTTTTTTGTTTGTTTGTTTTAAAAGAACGTGTCATATTATGGTCTAGCAAGAATAAAAAGCCTAAGCTGGAGTGGAAAACTACACTGACACAATTAGAGATCACTACTATGCAACCTTTTAAGTATTGTGTAACTGCTGTTAAAATTCTGTTTAACTTGAGCCTCGAACTAAAATACAAAACTTCATAATTAATTTGTGTGCATATGATGATACACACAGTAAGGGGACAAGCAAAAGGCAGAAACAAAATACTTTTGTAAGTAGAGTGGATGCATTTTATTTTAATCATATTAAAAATAATGTGCATATAAACACATTAAAAATACACTGATCTAGTATCACCTTGCATTTTATTGGTTTACTTTGAGTCCAGTGTAGAAGCAGATATCTTGGCTGTTTGTTCATATTTCCTATTAATGGAAAACAATAATAACGGTAAAATAATAAAATTACACAGGTATATCCTATATTTCAAAGGTGCTCTAAGAGTACCTGAAAGATTAAAAAGAGAACCCACAGTACTATGTGTATTTGCTGATACTAGACTTCAAGATGTTTATGAATTGGAGTAGTGCTTGAATAATATTCCTTTATTTTCTGTCCATGGTAACCATGACAAATTAGCCCAAAACATTCACTGTCACTGGAGAACATAAATCTTTCGTTTCTAACATTTTGTTGTATGCAATTAAAACAAACAGTTTTATTTCCTGTAAGCCCTTGTGAAATAGCCATTATGAATCAAACATTGAGAGTTTCACTCTCAAGCATGAAAGTCTCTGAACAATGTATATTTTGGTACATATTGAACATTTTCTGTAAGCCCCCATAAATAAATACAGGAAATGTCTGTCCCTTGAGTACTACCTTCATTAAAACTGGAGCAGCTGTTGTTGTTGAACTTGCACCCAAACATATAATGGAGTCCTTGACATCAAAAACTCTTCAATGACTGGCATATTATTGTAAGTCACTGTAAACATGCGTTTGTTCTGAAATACGGCTGATTCTATTACAACTACAAACTGGTTGATGTTGTGGAAAATGGAACTCTAAACCCATATGCTCTGGAATATGATTAATGCTAAACAAACTTGCATTAGTCTTTGGTGGAGTTTTTGTGTTGGTTTTGGGTTGTTTGGGTTTTTTTTGCCTGTGGATTGAGTATTCTACAAGATGACAGAGAGGCAGAGAAGCTTTTTGTAATAATGTAAGCACTTCACAGAAGTTCTGTGATACCTTCCCTGAAATCACAGTGATGCTATGATTTAAAATATTAAAGCTACAAAATTGTAATCCTCTAACATTCTTACAAGCTGAGTAGGGCTAAACAGCATTAGTAGGCTTAGTATTTGGACAGAAAATATCTAGGAAACTCCTGTGTACTCCACAAAATTATATTAGTGATAAGATGTAAGTAGGTGTCAGACTTTGGACAAGATGAACTCTGCAGGTCCCTGCCACCTATATTGTTCTGTAATAGTCAAAATTATTGCTCCATTTTATCTACTGACACCATGAAGTAAGTAGCTTCTGACACAAATTTTTAAATAGCTGCTGTTTCTTTGTGTGTGACTTAAAAGCAGTAATTCAGTTGGCAGAAACATTAGCAGTCACAAATCTAGCTCAAGGCACAACATAAAGGTCTGGATCAAGGCTTCCAGAAAGTTACATATTTTCTATTCATATGGTTTCTGATTTTTAACTTAATTTAAAAGCCTTCTTGTGATAAGATCAATAAAGTTGCGGTAGGCTATTATGAAGTGTAAGGAAGCTTCAAGGAGGAGAAGGAGCAAGTTCAGGACAAGGTTGAATTAAGTTGCAAAAAACCATAGGTTGTATTTCATTACTGTAAGGAATGAAATTGCCCCTAGTTTTGTGTATCATCACTTTTCACTACTTGACTGACTAAAGTCATACTTCATTATTTTCTTCTGAAGACATATATCTCTGGATAAGTGTATTCCTGATTTGATAGGATGGTTAATTGGTTTGTTTCTCTTTAAGGAGTATTCAGATTTAAGCATTTCACTGTAGGAAAATTTTAATTAAATTTTCTCCTTATGAGTGCATTTTGTACGATGCACTCACATTTTCCTTAATTATCTTAGATGGATGAAATTACATAAAGAACAGACTTATTAAGCTTTCTATATTGTATACAGAAATTACAGTGGCAGTAAGGAATTCTGTGTTAATGCATTCATGTGTGATGCAAAACCTTTTTCTTTTGGAGTCTTTTGCAGTTGACCTGACCAAAGACAGATCCTTCTCCAGCTCCCACTATAGCACAGTAGCACACAATACTAACCATAATAATATTTACTGATCCAGAGGGTGACGATGAACTCGGGGTATTCTTGGATATCAAAGCAGAGGGTGTAGACAGAGCTTGTTCAGTGCTAGAAAATTGTGGTTAGGGGGACCCAAACTGTCATTGTCTACCTGCATCACAGACTCATATGTCTTCTCTCGGAAGTCCCTGTGTGGACCCAGTGTGGGTCCATGATGATGCTTGAATCAAAGTTCTGGTTCACAGCAAACGGAGGTTTTTCTTTGTTTCTCTTCTTTGCTATGGGTCTTCCGGATTCTAGGAGGTGTCAACTTGAACACTTCCTTGCTCAAAATGTCCTGAAGTCAGTAGTTTCTGTTATTAACCCCAAGAGGGAAAAAAAACCCTGAGGAGCCAGTGTTTAGGTTGCAAAAAACTCTGTCCTTCATCTGTGGCTATAAGTAGGGAAGTGGATATGCCTAAAAATCAAGTCGTAAGAGTTTGTAACTGTGAGGTTCACCATGCTGATTTTGCACAGCAGCTGCTAGCTTTCGTTAAGTGACAGGAATTCTGGGTTCCTCTTGAGCAATGTGTTGCGTTTCTGCACCCACTCCTTTGTGTCTGCTGCAGGGGGAATGGCAGTGGACCGCAGAGACTGCTGGCTCTTCAGCAGTGTGAAGAAATGCAAGGGACGAGGAGCTTGCTCTTGGGGCATGAGCTTTGAAGGAATTAGAGGCTTGTTCCTTCTTTGAAACACTAGCTTCCTACATCTGAGTAACACTTACCTCTGAGCATCATAAAGTGATGGCCCAGCATTGAAAATGCTGCTGAGTCAGTGTGAACTGCAAGGAGAGCTAAAACTCTAGTCTGGTCCCAATATTTGTAGATTTTTACTCTGTAAGAATCTGTCTAGCATCTGACTTCACAATGTATTGTACATGGGCAGGCACCCGATCTGTTCAGAACTGGTGAAGTCATTAAAGACTGGTGAGATTCCACGTTTCAACCATCGTTGGATCCAAGAGCCCTTTGCAAAATCACAGTCTTAAATAGCATGAATCCAATTTAAGGAAAAAAAAGAATTGTAGTGGTAGAAAGTCTTCCTTTGAACTAAGAAGTGTTTTATTTTTCAGTAGAATTACAATTGTAGAGCTCAAGTACTTATGCTGGGAGTCCAGGGTGATGTGCTGTGTGCTCTGAAGATCTGATTTCAGCAGCCTACTTTCAGCCAAAATCCCAGGCCTGCTGCCTGGTTCTGGATCCATGGTGTCTGACTGAAAGAAACAGTAGACATAAGGGCTTAAGCTGCCTGAACCAGGCCCCGGTTTTCTCTCAAATCTATCAGATTTTTGCCCTTCCTACCTGCCTGTGGCTTAGTTTTCGCAGCTCTGTGCAGCTTGTCCTTACAGTCCTTATGATATGGGCTTTTCCAGGAGTGGGAGGAGTTGTTTCATCTACTTCTGTAACACTGCAGCTTCCTAACTTATGTGTCAGAAAGTGACTGCTTTCTGGACAAGTCGACCATTGCAGTTAAGCATTTGATTTGTGTTATTGTTTGTTGTATTTATGGGTTATTTAAATATAATGTTATATTTAAATATTGCTCCTAATTTATCAAGGAGAAAAATGAGAGGAGTCATCCTGTTTGGATTTTATAGAATCATAGAATGGTTTGGGTTGGAAGGGACCTCTAAAGGTCATCTAGTCCAACCCTGCTGCCATGGGCAGGGACATCTTCAACTAGATCAGGTTGCTCAGAGCCCCGTCCAACCTGACCTGGAATGTTTCCAGGGATGGGGCATCCACCACCTCTCTGGGCAACCTGTGCCAGGGTTTCACCACTTTTCAATTTACTTTTCAATTACTTTTTAATTTACTTTTCAATTACTATTACTTTTCAATTACTATTTTTTAACTTGTGAACCAGTGGAAAGGAAAAGGAAACACATATAAGACTTGTATTACTGGTTTATAAAAGAAAAGAAAGGAAATAATCATGGTATGATAGAGACCTTACCTCATTTTTATAAATAAATTGATCCTTAGCTGCAAATAATGAACTTAAGTAGAAGAGCACTAACTATTCTGACCTCTTGCACAACAGGATCCTCCCAGTGGGTTTTGAAATACAGTATTTGTTTTCATAGTAGCTATGATTTCTTCTAGTTTTGACGTGAATTATCTTGCAGTTCTTCTGCAAAGAACTATCTTTTCTCCTGGGAGGCGTATGACAAAAATGTTTTGTTCTCTATTGATGAGAGCTGCCTCATAATGTAGGGGAAAGAGAATAATGTCCCTAAAAACAGTTTTGCAATTGCACAATTTTAGGTGCAATTCTATGATTTTCATAGAACACTACCCTAAACTATTAGTCTGTGAAACTTACCTTCATATAAGATATCAATTAACTCCTCAAACTTTATTTAGATGAAAACAACAACTTTATTTCTGTCTTGGAGATACTCATTATTCAGTTGGTAGTGTGACTGCTTTCTTGGAAGTAGCTGCGTAAGTCTTGTTCAGACATGGCACAGGTGCTCATGACTATGATCTTTTGGGGTAACTACCTCTAACTTCAGGTTTAAGAAAGAGAAATTGTGGAGGCAGTGAGTTGTGCCTACTTAATTCTGTACACAGTAGATGATTGTGTACACACAGATGTTGGTTCTGAAGACAGCAGATACTCTAAGATCCCACTCAGATTTATCTTGATAGCAGTTATTCTCCTGTTGTGAATGCTATCATTTTAAGTTGAACATGGGTCTAGATATTAGACACAGTGTCCTGGTTTTGGCTGGGATAGAGTTAATTTTCTTCCTAGTAGCTGGTACTTAAGAATACCACCCGGAGATCTGCCCTGAGGCTGGATAGTTATGAGTGGCAAGGTGTGTGGGATAGCATGGGCAAGTGCATAGGCCAGTGGGCACCTCCAGTGTTTTGGAACTTCACTCCTGAGCAAGAGCAGAATCCTGAAAAACTAGTAAAGTATTCGGAAAAGTATGCTGTCACCCTGGCAACTCCAGAGAGACACAGATCACTGCAATGTGCTGGGGCCTGGCCTGTGCCCACCGAGCCCTGTTCAACACTATTCAGTGCCCTCAAGGGGAAGAGAAAGTTTCTGGATCTGACGAAAAAAACGACACGCACTGTGGCCACTCTAACCCTGGCGACAGGCACTGCGTCTGAACCAGAGAACCAACCGGTGCTGGTATCAGTCACCCGTATACACAAGAAGAAATACTGGATGTGAAAATAGGCTCGTTTAGTAAGGGAAGAAACTCTTCCCCTACTAAGGGAAGAAGTGGACGAGGCAGACTACTCCAAAGCAGGACCATCACGAGAACAGGAGGAGGAAGAGGCAGAAC
>NW_008825533.1:1410250-1411644 GCF_000699105.1 Pygoscelis adeliae
GTGAACTGGCTGGGCATCAGTCAGCGGGTGGGGAGCAATTGCATTGTGCATCACTTGCTTTGTATATTCATTATTTTCCCTTCCTTTTCTGTCCTATTAAATTGTCTTCATCTCAACCCACGAGTTTTACCTTTTTTCCGATTCTCTCCCCCGTCCCACTGTGGGGAGTGAGCAAACAGCTGTGTGGTGTTTAGCTGCCTGCCACGTTAAACCACAAGACACAGATACAAGCAGGTGCACGCTGAGGTGATACAACCTTAAAAAATTGGAGAGGTGAACAGTGCTGCTTGCGTAATTGGAGGCCATTTTCTGCTATGGAGTTATAACTTAAATATTTAATATTTAAATAGTTCAAAAGGTTCAGAAAAGTTCTTCTGAATCATACAGTGCAACTTAGGATCTTTTTGCAAGTTTACAGTTGTTTCTCTGTCCCCTAGAGAAAAGCTGGCAATAGCTTCATTTGCTGTCTGAAGCAAATTTGCAATTTGCTGTCCTTTCTCTTGGCCCTTTATGAAGTGCTCAGATCTGTTAGATACAATCTTGCTGATAAGAGCGTGAAAACTTGGAGAGGCAATGTTCATTTTGCACTTTGATGCAATTTCTGGTAGCCTTTTTAACAGCTTTTCTCTGTTTGCACTTGTTTTGCGAGTAATTAATTTGTAGTTCTTGATGCAGGCATTTGGTATTTTGGACTAGTCCACTTACTGTCTCTGTAGAACCTGAGCTTGCTGGAAGTTAGGATTGGCAGATGGCACATGGAGAATTGCATTTGGTTTTGAAGTTATACTTGTGGATTGTGAAAACTTAAGTATTTCCAATTTATATTTAAACAATGAAGCTTCCTTTGTTTGCTATGGAAGACTGCTTTGCAGGTGGATTTCATCACGCAAAGGCTCTTCATGATTATCGTATTTTTTTCTTTCTTGGAAATTTTGTCTCCACGTTCATTTAGCATGGTATCATTCTCACTTTAATTTCCAACATATTTTAATCATTACACTTCATTAGATAAAAACAAAATATAAAAAGAATGAAGATGATGTATTTGCAAGTCTCAGTGTGCTCTGATACATATTTCATGTTATAACAGAAATGTGGATAGCAGTTACCTATGTTATTTTGATATTCTTACCAAGCAACATTTGTTCTAATTACCACTATCATTTGCAGCTGGCTTAAAGTAAGGGGAAAGAAATTATTAAGCAGTGCTGAGCAACCTTACTTAAGTTTTATTTATTTTAATGATTGGTTAAATCTTGGTTTGCCAAAAAAATCTAGCAAGCTCTGAGGTTGGTCTGAGTGGTATTGGCTACTGATTACAGGATGCTAGTCTTGGAAAACATGAAATAATATTCCTTACTTCGCAAGTCAGGAGCAGGATATTGACATTCCAA
>NW_008825533.1:1411686-1508052 GCF_000699105.1 Pygoscelis adeliae
TTTTGTTTTTTTAAACAAGTTTTTATACTTTGGGGTTTGGCAGTGAAGAGCTACTCCAGTCTGCTGTGTTGCTGCTCTGGTTCATCTCTCACTTGTGTTTGTGTGGGCTGGCATAGCCACTTTACACTATTTGCTTTGCAGTCTGGGCTGTTTCACACTACTACTAGTCATTCCAGTTCAGCTATGTAGAGCTTGAAAGCACTACTTCCTTAAGCTTACAGCTCAGAATAAATAATCACATCTTACGTGTTTAAACTAGCTGTCCCAGAATGTGATATGTCTTCTTTTCAAAAGTTTTTTGATGTATATCCATGTGCTTTGTGTGCACAAGACTGGATTTGCTTAAAGGAGCAGTTTCATGGGTCTTACATGTATATGTCTAAGAAAACCCGTGTGTTATTCTAATGGGGAGCAGTTTTAGTGATCAGTTGGGTAGTTTCAGGAATAGTGGTGGATCTTTTCTTTGCTGTTTCCTCAGCTAGGAATAGATTTAGATTTTATTTGGGGCAAAAAGTTTTTGCAGATCTTTAGCTGACCATGCAGTGAACCAGACTGCTGAGAACCTCGGTGAAGATACATTTGGCAACCTGGAGATAACTGCTTGCCGAAGGAGAGTTCAGACCATCTAAGTAGTTCCTTTGTCTTAGCCAAAAAAGAACCTACATGAACATATCCTGTTTAACTCAGGACATTTCATTGTCTCACTGAGCAATGTCTCTTTGACAGTGGAATACTGATATAAAATTAAATAAAAATTATAAAATTAAGCTTTTTACTACTCTCTCTGCGTGCAGGCCTCTAGGTTAGGCACTTGTCTATATAGGGTGGTCTTTGAGTCAGTTATTCCATCACAGCTTCCTGGGCAGGACACAGATCACCAAGTCACCAAAACCAGAACCCTGCCTTGAAAAATGGTTGAGTTCTCAGTAGTATTGTGTTCTTCACAGACGCATTGTCTCCATAGATCTTCTTTTACCCATATTAGCGTACTGATTTTTAATGCTGGTAACTGATGGTTAAGGTGATAGTAAGAGACATTTTGAGCTTTAAGAGAAAAACTGCCTCTCCCATCTTTGGCTATTACTTGCATTTGCTGCTGTGTATGTTCTTTTCCAGTTCGTTGCTAACTGAAATGTATGGTTTATTGAGTTTTGCCTTGTTTGCCACCTCACTGTATGCACTGGTTTTTGTTGTTTTCTTTGTTGATCATGTTAAACAGCACTGGCCTGCTTGCAGTTTCTTTAAGGTACTCCACTGCTAGTATTTTACTATTCTGGAATAAGATCATGTGAATGTTTAAAACAAAAAAAAAGCCCAAACAATCCCCCCCCCGCCCCAACCAAACCCAAATAAAGCCCACCGATTTCTGATTCATAAGAAAGTTTCAGTTCTTCTACTATTACTATTATAGACTCGGGGATTTCAGAAAATCAATGGATTCTCCCTTTTGCACTGTTTTGCTGACAAGTAAAAATAAAGAAAATAAATTATAGCAATATAACAGATGTGAGAAATGCTGTTTCCCTTCACTGAAATTGCGGTGAAGGTGAAATGAAATTCTTTGGTTCTTTCCCACATTAAGCCATTTCTGTGATAAGTAGAGCGTACTGCCGTTGGCCTCTGAAAAGTCTGACAAGCAGCTGGGGCTGTCTGGAGGGAATCTGTCCATGCCTCTGGGTTTGAAGGCAGAGAGCTCGTGCTTTCTAATTACACTGTAATATAAAGGAGCCTTCACTCTTTTCCCTGGGTCCCTGAAACTTTTCGCCTCCGTTCTGTTGTGCAAATAATTTGATGTGACTGTGACCCGTGGATCCAGGCGATGTGGCTTCATGATGCGTCACCTGAGCTCGTAGTCTAACCAGCAGCTGCAATGTGTCCTGCACAGTCATCAGAGAGAAAACCACGCCATCAGCTTAAACTGTCCACAAATCTGACAACACAGGTAACACAGACAATAGGGAGGGAAGAGTAGGTGGTCTGCCCTGTTGTTTCATAGCACTGTCGGTTGAAATCTTAGTAATTGGCTTGATTGTTTTTACTACTGGCATTTGTTTCTAATGGCTTATAACCATCCTAGAGATGATCTATTCACTGTATCTTTTGCTGCAAGTATAATGAAGGAACCTATTTCACTGACTCAATCTGAAGAATAGAAACAACTTTCCTAAGTTTCCAAGTGCACAGAACTTGTGCAGGAATTCAGACCCTAGTGAAATGCTGTAGCTCCAACAAGGCTGTATATTAACGTGTCGTAAAACACCATCTGTTGAAGTGGTCGGTTGTGCTCTATAGAATTCTGATTGTGAGAAAGAAACGCCTTCTTTCTTCCAGGATTGTCTTGGCTTCAGAAAACATTAATTCACTAGATACTTTGTAATGACAGCTTTTGCAAATAGTAGTATGTGGAAAAAAGTAAATGTTTTGTTTGTGGTGCTAGCAACCACTTTAGTCTAACATTTTTATCTGTTAACCGTAGTTCTTTTGTGGATGAGAATTTGTAAGATTTTAGGGAAAATATGTTCTAATTGCATCCTATCCAGCTTTTGATCTCCGTAAAAACTTCCTTTATGAAAAGACATATTCTAATTGCATCTATTTTAGCATTAGGTTGTTTGTAGATATGAGGGGGTTTTGTCTTTTTGTATATATATGTATATATAAATAAAAATAGATTCTATGGATTTGAATTTTCAGAAGAACATTACTTTTTAATTGATCTTTATTGGAAATTTAATACGAGTTTCTTGACTGCAAAACTTTTGCCATCTATTATCATGATAATAATCCATATGGAAAAGTTATTTGCTGGAATAGAGCAAGAGTTGAGTTTGTAGTGCCAATGAAACGATCTGACATATCAACTTAGTAATTACCTTGAATCAGTCAGTGTATGAAATGACTTTTGATCAGTCAGAAGTGACCTATGATCAGTCAGTTCTCTGAAATGACCTTTACCTATGGAATAAAAATGTCATATTTTAATTATTCTGTCCTGGTTTTGGCAGGGATAGAGTTTACATGGTAAAATGTGTAATGCGATATTTTTCGCAGTAGTACTTAGTCTTAAATCCTCCTCTATTGTAATGAGTCCATGTAGTGCCAGACTTGAGAAAGGAAACCTTAATTTGATGCCCAGAGCATAAACAAAACATAAACAAGATTTTAGTAAATTCCATTTTTTTCTGAAAAAAAAAGAGAAATAAACTATCCTTTTTTGTGTGTATTAATTTGTTCCTTTAAGGAGCTGGGGAGCAAAGCAATATCTATGTTGTAAGAATTGTTAAATACTAGCATCCTGAAGTGAAGCGCAGTGATGCTGTACATTCCTTCTTGAAGGCCAAAAACATACTGTGAGCTGCTACTTAGCCTGGACAATGTGAAATACAGTATTTTCCCAAGTCATTCCTATATGTAAGTGTAAGGTGTTGAACTGCTAATGGCCTAGAGCAGTTACAGAGAATAACTTTTAATAATGGCATCTTAATTCCTTAACTTCCCAAGTCATCTGCAGCTGCTGGTTCATTATATCCCTCTGTTTAGATGAGTATATCCAAAGGAAATGGGGTAGAAGACTGGGAATTTTCTGCTGGGAGTTGTAGTTCTGAATGGAGTCACACAACGGTTCCTGCAGATGTTTTGAGAAAAATGGCTCAGAGGATGGTACGCATCCCATCTGTTTGGGGTTAAAGATGTGCTGACGCTGCTACTGAACCCATAAAAGGTTCAGGCTTGAACCGTCTTCCTTGCGTTATAATTTCATGTGAGAGTTGGCTTTGCCTGGTGGGTCCTTGCAGGATAGTACCATCTGGCACTGTGGTCACAGACACTTCACTGTTGTTGGAGGTGGTATTCTTGTGACAAAAGAAGGGGGGAAAAAAGCACACACACACACACACATCCCCAACAAAGTGAGAATCTCTGTTAACTGTAAAAATGTATATCCTACTATTACTAGAGCATTTTAGGTCCATATAGTCTAGACCAAGCTTTGGTTATCAAATCTGTGCATTTCTGACAGGGTTTTACAAGGAAATACAGGGGAGTACACCTTGATTTTTTTAAATACTCCTTTGATTATTTTTTTTTTTATGCTTACATAAAATAAAGATGCCATGAAGGCAGGTATGATAATGTAAATTTGTGCATGAAGGCAGAAGAGGTGTACGTTGAGGAGGGCTAGAAGGGCTTAGCTTCTGTGTGTAAGATCTCACTCTGTGCATATCTGTGGAGTAATTTACATCTTAAAGGGGCTGGGGGAAGTCTCTTGCTGGTGATGAAATCGAACAGTAAGAAAAGGGGCATAAGTGTAGACAGATAGAACTCAGTAAAGTTTATTTCACATGCATTGCATTCCTGAATCTGAGCTGGTGCTTCTTTCTTTCTACATGAAAATAGGAGTTTGGCTTTTCTGTTTGTTTCTTTTAGACTCTTTCATGGAAAGAAATATGCTATTCATATCTTGATAATTTATAGAAGTGTTTATGTCCTTCTATGTAGTTAACACTGTTTGGAATTTTGGCTTTACTGGGGATTTGTCATGTTCACTACATATATCTTGTGATGCATTGAGTATTTCCATGTTTGTGGGTGGGGCACAGCGTAAGCAGATGTTCACCACATAGCTCAGATAGGTGATTTTAGTGCTATAGAGGAAAATCTTCAATCTCTTGTTTTCTTGAATGGGATAAAATAACTCCATTCAATGAAGTTTTTATTAAGTAGTCAGATGTTTAGATCTTAAAGGTTTCAGCAAGTGGTTGTCAATGTCCTGAAAGGATGTTGTAAACAAAGGATAAAAAGCTACCCTGAAAACAGTCAATGGTTGTTCTAAATGAATCCTGTGTTATTACTCACAGTGGAAAATTGTTTGTAGTACTTAGTTGGGAACACTTTTATATTTTGCCTTGGTCTAGGCATTATCTCATGCTTATTCACGTGGTTATACATTTACTTTCCAAGCAAAAAAATCATGTGCAATCATTGAGCTGTTAACTGTCAGAGTACGGCATATTCAGGGGGAGTCAGACTTAAATTACTGCAAAATGTTGGCATGTTAGTTCCAAGGGTGTATTCAAGAAGCACTTTATAGTTTCCATTACTTCCCAAACCTAAAGGTCAATGTTTGAAGGGAAGTAGCTCCCAAGACAAGTTGTCTTCATATCTGACACTTATTACTCCAGACATTTCAGTTATGTTTTATTAAAGTTTTTAAAGAAAGTTGCAGTCAGGGTTTCACATGTAGGAATATGATCAGTTGACAGGTAGTTTTAAAATACTCCCATTATGCAGCAGCTAACACATAATGCGGTGGTGTTTTTTTAATCTTGGAAGTATTAATCATTCATATTTCGTTACCTTGGAACTTTTACTGACAGTAATATCACAAGCACTCCTGCAAGCCTTGCTTTTATTTTGGAGATTTTTGCTAAAGCACATTTATCTGGATCTACCTTTCATAACATTTGTAGAAACTTTTCTGGAGGTTATCGAAAGAGTTGCATGTTTTTTTTTCAGTTACATGTTCATGCTATGTATACTTTGTGATTAACTGTTCAGAAAAAGAGCTTCACACTCCTACTTTAAACATCTTCCTTAAATGACCTTTGTTCTGGAATAATTTTTTTAGTTGGAAACCTGAACATAAATGCAAAATATTTGACAAAAAATGCCAGCAGATTAAATTAAAAATCTTTGGCAAGCATCCTTTCATACTTTTGGGAGACTCAAGCCTCAAACACAAGTGAGTTGCTGTGTGATAAGTTTGTGTGTCAGTTGACGTATGGTTATGGCCCATGTTCTTTTCTTAGCCTGTAGGAAATTCATTCTGATTTAAGCTATCTTATTAGGCTTTCCCTCTGAAATCTAAATTAACATAGTTGTGAACTGTTTATGTATTTAAACCCTGAGACCTGAATCCAGATGTTATATCTAGAGTCTACTGTGTTATTGCCACACTATAAGTTACATGGAAAACAATGAAGAAAACAAATTTAGATCTCCAAGTAAAGCTCATTTCCTAATTCATTTAGGGCAGTTTTTAAAATAATAAAATGTGCAAGTGTTTTACCCTGCTTCCTGAGGAAACAAAGCTTATACGATCATGCTGTGTGCCTCTGCTGACTGCCAGTCTCTTACCTCCTCCTCCTCCCCCACCAATAACTTTTGAAACTACTGGCCAATTTCAAACAGATTTGACAGGAGTAAAGGTCTCAAAGATATCAGGTTCCTACTAGTTTAATGGAAATAGGTGGCTGGATGGAGAAGAGAGACCCTATTCATATGTCTGCTTTGGAAAAAACTGTGGAATGAGATCAACTGTATTATTAGACACTAGCAAATCCTCATGGGGAAGAGAAGTTATGAATGCCCTAAATAAGGGAAAAGCTTTGACTGGATTTCTCACCTTGTTAGGCATTAGGGGATCCGGCACAAGAGTCATAACCATAGGAAACCAGGCTTCAGTAGTTCCATTGCTCACAGACCTGCTTGCTACTCAGTGAGGTAGGAAACTATCTGATTATTCCTGGAGCCATTGAGTTAATGAGGAAAAAGATGAAAAAAAAGATCTTTTAAGGATGCCTTGCTGCAGTTATCATTGTAAACTTACTTCAGAGGCACACTGGTAGCAGAGAGTTGAATGGATAGTATTGCCTGAAGTATAGAAGGGAACGATAAAAGAGGAGAAGCATAAAAGAAGATAAAGCACTTGGATGTATGCATGAAATGCAAACCCACCAATTTTTGCATGATTCATCCTAAATTCAATAAACTGTTTGAATTGTTTGTTCTTTACATAATCACGACTCTGTTATCACTATTTGTGGAACTATAATGTATATATGCATATATATGCCTGTTCCATGTTTATTATTCTAATAAGTAACTAGTGCTTATGATCTTTCTGGAGCTTTGCCTTTGGCCTTTTTACTCCAATTGCTCAGATTTTTTTAGTGAAGTGGAACACTGTGTCTGATTGCCACTGGCAAAGAATTGGAAGAAATATTTAATATTATGGGTGCTGAATATTACTGCTGCAGTACATTTTAGTATTCAATGTATTTTTAATTTTAAGGAATTCTGTTGCGAAATGGTGAAGAAAATTGAGGGGAAAAGCAGTAGCGTCTTTCTGTAGCTTAGCACCTTGAGAGGTGAACATTGCTTTAGTGTAAATGCTCTGTAACTTTCCTCAGTTCATCCCTTTTTTGAAATGTAGCTCATTTTTTACAAAGATATGATTTGGGTCTTGTTGAAATATAAGAGTTTAATGGGAGGGGAGGGGGAATTATTCTCATGAAGAACAGTTTTTACAGTAAGTTTGGGAAAACTATTACAGAGCACTTTAGGGTAATGAATCATAGCCTGGATAGATCTTGACCAGACCATGTCACAGCTGTCAAAATTCAGTAGCTAAAGACCATTTCAGCACGGGTGGGATTAAGCTTCACAGAAGTAGCTGATTGTATAGATATGTGAAACATGATGTTTCTAAGGAGTGTAAAGGTTAAACAAAGGAGTTTTCCAAAGGCTTTAAAGAAAGACAGATATAGATATAATGCCATTCATGAAAGAAATCAATTAGTTTCTTGCTCAATAAGTGTCTTCCTGGCACCCATGCAACTCCTCTTACCTATCTACATGGCTTACTTTGGGTTTTTTTTAGAGGGGTATTCAAGCCATATCTGATGTGCTTACTATTTTTATTTACCATTTTTATTCCAGATTGATCTGAAGAACGAGACCTCCTGAAATATACATAATCCCCATATCCTGGTGATTCTTACAGGGCAAATGTGGCAGGGTGAAAGAAAAACGAAATGTGCAAACAGACTGAATATTGATGATCTGCAAATGTCATATAAGTTCTATGTTTATTTTCTATGTATATGCACAGTCTACTTAGTCATGTTATATATTCAGAATTACATAGAATAGAATATTTCAGTTGGAAGGGACCTATGACAATCACCTAGTACAACTGCCTGGCCACTTCAGGGCTGACCAAAAGTTAAAGCAAATTATTAAGGGCATTGTCCAAATCCCTCTTAAACACCGACAGGCTTGGGGCATCGACCACCTCCCTAGGAAGCCTGTTCCAGTGTTTGACCACCCTCTCGGTAAAGAAGTGCTTCCTAATGTCCAGTCTGAACCTCCCCTGATGCAGCTTTGAACCATTTCCACGTATCCTATCACTGTGTGTGTACAGTTCTGGTCATCCACAGTCAAAAAATGCAAATTCTAAAGGGGAGGAAGCTTGTATGATATGAGGAATAGAGAGCCAAACATATATGTAGCCAAAGCTACAACGTTAAGCTTTAATTCAACAGAATAAATACTGACAGAGAAAAATAATTATCAATAAATAACCGAGTCTGAACACTAGGGAGGGAGAAGAATGCTATAAGCTAAGGAACAGTGTCTGTCCAAGAGCAAATGGATAGAAGTTGGGCATGTGTGTGTTTAGGAGGCAAATTAGAAAAAAATGTCCCAAACAGCTTTCCAATTAAACTAGTGAGATCAAGAATCTCTTTTAAAAACTTCGATTCCTTTATGAGAGGGTTTATGTGACATTTCCTGTGTTTGCAAAGAATTGGCCTTAATGAGGAGGTTTCAGGAAAATGATGTTCAAATTTTGGTACACTATC
Organism: Pygoscelis adeliae; assembly: GCF_000699105.1. Taxonomy (NCBI): domain Eukaryota; kingdom Metazoa; phylum Chordata; class Aves; order Sphenisciformes; family Spheniscidae; genus Pygoscelis; species Pygoscelis adeliae. The sequence continues at coordinate 1,420,329 of NW_008825533.1, forward strand.
TATATCTTCAAAGATGTCCTCCTCCTCTTTCCCCTGAACAGCGTAGTGGGATTTTACATTGAGAGCTTCTTGCTAAAATGATCTCAAATACAGAGAGTCAAAGTGCAGCGCTTCCAATTTCAGGGAAATCCAAGTAAGAATAAGAAATTTAGACTGCTGAGCAGTCTAAATTCATGACTTTTTTTAATTCATTCTGGCTTTTCATGTGGCTGTTTTCTCCACCACAAGAACCCATTCAAGTCCATTGGACCAGATGCACTGCTTCCAATTTCAGGGAAATCCAAGTAAGAATAAGAAATTTAGACTGCTGAGCAGAGCTGGCTTTTCATGTGGCTGTTTTCTCCACCACAAGAACCCATTCAAGTCCATTGGACCAGATGCACTGCATCTAAGGGTGCTTAGGGAGCTGGCCTTCATGAGACTAGTCCCTATCAAATTTGAAAGCTCACAGAGATTGGGAGAGGTCCCTAACAACTGGAGAATGGCAAATCTTCCACCAGTCTTCACAAGATGCTGGAATGATGCTCAGAGAAACTACAGACTGGTCAGGCTCACTTTGATTTCTGGGAAAGTCATAGAGCAACTCTTCTCAGCATATTTTGGTGCACATGAAAGAGAAGGTGGTGATTTGGAGCTGTTGGCATGGATTTACCAAATATAAATCATGCCGAACCATACAGACTGCCTTCTGTGATAAAACAGCTGGATTTGTGCGTGACCATAGAGCAGTGGATGACATTCGTCTGGACTGTGGCAAGACTTTCAGCACTGTATCCCACAATATTCTTAGGTCCACGTTGGGTAGAGAACGAGATAGATAGAAAACTGGTTGGATGATGGGACTTAGAGGGCAGTGGTTAATGGGTCATATGGGCCTGGAGGCTGGTAACAAGTGGAGAACTGCAGTGGTCTTTCCAGGGACCTGTCCTGTTCCATATCTTTATCAATGACATGAAGGAGGTGATGGGGTGCACATTCATTGAGTTTCCACTTAGCACCAAACTGGAGGGACCAGTGGATGCACTCAAGGGCAGGGCTGCCACGTGGAGAGGCCAGGCTGGGGGAAAGGGCTGACAGGAGCCGTATGAAAGTCAACAGACAAATGCAAAGTCCTTCCCAAGGCCGGGAGAGACCCTGCAAGGGGGTGGGCTGGGGAGCAGCTCCGAAGGTAAGGCCCTGGGTCCTGGCAGCCAGTGAGCTGAGTCTGAGCCCTGGCAGCAGTGGATGTCAAGCACATCCCGGGCCGTATTGACAGGAGCACAAGTAGCAGAGCGTGTGAAGTGGCTGTTCCTCTTTATTTGGCATTAGTCAGTTTGATAAAGCATCCAGTTTTGGGCTCCTGGCACAAGAAGGACCCTCATCAGGAAGTTGAATTGGAGATGTCAGAGGTCCATCGCAATCAGTGACTCTGTGAAGAGCTTTTAGGATAGGAATTGGCTTCCAGTCTGGCCCATGCTGCAGTGTACAGGTTGATGAGGGATGGATGGAATAACTTGTAAGTGGCAGAGCCTTCTTCAACCTTATTTCTGGCTATTTCCCCAGGATCCAGATATTCCCTCAAAGGCGAAACCTGAGAGCTCCTTCTCCAGTGTGCCTTGGTCCTTCTTAACTAGTAAAATACAGTGGCTTCTGCTGCAAACCTGATAGAGCACTATTCCAGGGACTACTGTGGTTGCCTCTGCACCAGTAAATTAAAATTTGCTGGGAATGTTCCCAGGCACAGAGGCCAACTGGCGGGGAACCGTCGATGTCCGTGCTATTAAACTCTCTCAGCCTCCAGAAGAGGGGGGCTGCATGCAAACTGCCTCTTGGGAGTGGTCCCTGGGATGCTCCAACTCCTGCGATGTGCCTGCAGAGTGTTTGGCGAGGTGGTTGCTGGCATGGGACAAGGACACGCTGGGGCCATTCTGGTGCTATAGATGTATATAATACTAGTGTATGCCAGTACCTGGCGATGTTCCCAATTCTTGCTTAGTTTGCTATACAGGTGTAGCCTCTTTGCACTGCAATTGTAAGGGGGCCACGGTGCCATGAATGTGTGGGTTTGAGGGTGTGAGAAACAGCGAAGCACTCTCCAAAATATCTGGGAACCCCTGCTATACAAGATAGTGAAACCAGATGGAATTTCATCAGTTAATGTGCAGCTAATATGATGGCAATTTATATGGAAGGTTTCTGCAGCATGTAGTAAAAACCTGAGAAAAATAGCAATCACGTCAGCTGTTTTGCTCTGGAATAGATGTAATGCCTTCGTCAAGAAGGAATTTTTTTTTTTTTTTCAGGATGAAGTAATACTTTTTTCATAAATAACATTTCAGAAGGGAAAGGCAAGAGTGGAGAAAGGCAGGATTTTTATCTTAGACTTGATTTTTATAACTGGTGATCATATTTTTATACTGACTGATGTAACCAGCAAGATTTCTTGGCTTCCATGGTACTCTAATTTTTCTAGCTTCCTAGAGTTTGCTGTTACAAAAGCAACTTCTGCTTTCACATTGTCATCACTGTATTGTGCAAGTCCAGTGTACTCATTGTATTACCACACCCAGGGATGTCATGGTTACTGTTGAATGATTTCCCTGGAGATAATAGTGGCACAGCTTTAAAAAATCAAGACCACTCACTGATTGACTTAAGAAATAAAAATGGTATAATGCTTTCCAGATTCAAGCTTGTAACAATACTTTCTTTGTATAGGCAACTAAGTGTCAGCATCATTCATTTGTAGGTCATATTCTTTAACCCTGTACGTGAATTTTCATTAGCATTTTCCTCTTTTAAATTCATAGTTATTTTCATAGTGAAAACTTACTTTTATCAAAGTATTGATTCTATCTTAGTTCAGAGTCTGTGCGTACATGGAGTAGAAGAGGTAGCTGATATTTAACCGGCAGTAGCAAGGCGGATTCTGGAAATCACAGCCTGTCTGTCTTGCAAGAGTTCCAGCTCTCAGCTGAGAAAAGAAAGTTGCTGTATCTTACACTGCCTATCATAATGCAAGCGTGTAAGAGACATCTTACTTATGAATTAATGTAACATTCAGTGTTGTCCTGTATGTTATGGCTAATCTCTAACTCTGTGGTAAAGAATTTACTTTCAGTACCAGTCATAGGCAAGGTCATCAGTAGGTGACTTCAGGAGAGTTCAGCTGATAGCTTTTAATAATTTGTCCTAGCAACGTTTTCTAGGTATAAATCTGTGCAAGTGTTGAAAAAGAAGTGAGTAAAGTGTTTGTTTTGGTTTGGTTCTTGAGATTTATTAAAATGGCTTTTTGTGTATTGAAAACACATGGTTTCAGGCGGTGGGATTTTTATTAATAAAAAACACACTGATTGCTCCTCTGTCCTCCCCTAGTTCCCACAGACCCAGTTGAACTGGCATTAATAGGTAGCATGGAAAGACCAAGCTCTAGTAAGACTGAGCCCTATCATAGAAATGTCCCTCCCAGCGTAGCTCCCTTCTAGCGTAGGAAAGGCGTTGAGAGATGCTCAGGATAGGGCAATGACAAAAAGGATCTGTTGTTGAATGGGTCGGCAGGGCTTTCCTGCTTCAACGTAGGGGTCACATCTGCTATTACAGACTGCAGGTCTTGATAAAGACAGAGGGGGACTACACAGCTGCTCCATGCTGGTGGGCTGCTGTGGAATTTCCCCCCCCCTGAAATTCTTCATTAATATTTCCCTGGTGAAAGGACATTTGCTTAGACAATACCTTGCAGGAGGCAGCATCTGTCTGCAAGGATGTAGATGTTATTAACTATGCTAGCCCAGCTGATTGTTAACAGTTAGAAATACTATGATTAGAAGCAGAGCGCAAGGATGTCTGAGTCCTACAGCAAAGGCGTAGGAAGAGTGGAAGATGAATGAGGTGTGTTAGAGATGATTCTGTTACAGGCTGTAGGTTGACTCTTACAATTAAAACTCCATCAATTATTTCACACATTAGGAATATTTTCATTTCAAAATCAGACCTAAGTATCTGTAAGTGTACTCTCTGTAAAAATTATTTGTTAAATTGTTTTCAAAATAGAGAAGGAAAAAGCAAAATATTATGGGTTAGGATTTAAGTAGGAGAGGGGAAGCCACTATATAGCTTGTATAGCCTGCCAGGACAAGAAGGGACAAAATCTGTCTGTCTAAATAAACATTTTTTTCTAGCTTGTGGAAGTATGGAATTCCTTAAATATATTTTGGATAACAAATACTGTTAGAAAGGATTGTCACGATACTTAAGTAATACAGAGTTAGAAATCATGGCCAGCAATGCAGATGCAATGAGAGTTTCCAGCATGAATGTGTTTTTCTCATAGACTAGTATGTCATAGAGAAAAATTGTTGTTATTGGAAATTAGCACAGTGTTAGTATCTAGCTTCAGATTCTGCCCCAGAAGAGAAAGCTTGCAGACATTGCTGTGTAAATGGCTTTTCCTTTCAGTGCATAACCTTTGATAATTATTGCCTTTAGCTATGATAACGCTAATTTCCAGTGGAATGTAGTAATGCTAAGATTATATAACATATATATGTTTAATGCAAAATTAAAATCCACCATCTCTATAGAATAAAATAATTTTCATGTAGTTTTAGAATTTTCCATGACAAAAATGTGTTGGCTCATATTTTAATGAGTTGTTTTTTCCTATGTGAAGCATCATCCTGTAAACATCAGTAATTAAAAGAAAAATTACTTGAGAAGCTTTTCAGTTTACTTCCAAAATATTTTCTGTCTTATGGTTGAGATCACTTCTTTCTTCATCTGTAAAAGACAAACGGTGGGCAGGGTGAGAGGTGATGGGAAAATGACAGTTTTGTCATAAGTTTTTAATTCTTGTTTTTATTTCTAGACTTAAAATACTGGTCTAATGGATAAGTGCTGAGTGCGATTTCTGATTAAGGGAACACAACATTCTACATGATTCTATAGTCATCTTCATGTGTCTTTAAAAAACAACAATAAAAAAATCCCAACAAACAATAAAACAGATATTGAAGGGGAGCAGTACATCAGTCACAGTCAGTCTGTTGTCCACTGGGACCTCTAGCAGACCTGCTCATTTTCTGTATAAATGAAGTGTTTAGTGCTTCACTGTTTTACATAAAGTTTTCTTGAATGATCTGAAAGAGGACATAGAAAGCACATTAATTACATCTGCAGATGATACGAAGTTACGAGAGCTACAGCAGCTGGAAGAATGGCAAGAAATATAAATTGATCTAGAGAGCAGCAATGTGCAGGAATTTACAAAATGAGGCTCGCCTTGGAAATGTGATCCAAATTGTAGACATGCTATGTGTAAAATCAGCTTTGTGAAGTGTTAATGTTGAGCTTTCACTCATGCAGTAAGCAAGATCTATTTATCTTGATATCCCACCCAGTTAACTATTTCTTATGGTATCCTGATCTTTAACTACTTCTACTGAATCTTCCTAGAATTGTTTCCAATTTCACTACTGTGGTTTTGGCGATGAAGGACAAGTAACTGGACTACTTCTTGGAGTAGTTGCAAGCAAAAACTAAGCAATATGTGGAAAAACTAATGCCTCCTTTTTTATCATTTTTTTTTCCCCAAAAAACTTTCAATTTTAGTAGAATTCTGTCTTAATCAGTGCTGCAAATTACACGTCTGTCCTGAATTCAGAATCTTTGGATCTAAAATTGTGCTATTTTGTGCATCTGCTCCTTTACCAGTTTGCTTTCCAATCTGGGATCCCAGTAGGACTCCAGAGCAAAACAGTCCTGAGACTTCATTTTCTTTACGTTGTTTTACGAATGGCTCATGCTTTGCCTTGATGCTTTGGAAATGAAATGGATCTGACTGCCTTTATGGCTTATCAGTCTCTCAGCACTGGACTATTTAGAGGGGTGAATGCCAATCAGTTGTAATTTGCTCAGATAAGAATGCTACTATTGTTAGTGCTAACATTTCTGTTTGTTAAATAGGCAGTGTATTAGCTCATTGTAACAAATAATTTCATGTTGAAGAAACAGCCTAAGAAGGCTTTCTGGTGCATTTTGTGTAACCACCAAATTCATTGTGTCCCTGTAGCAGGGTGGCAAATCTGTCCAGCACCTCCTCTCTGTTGGTGCACACATTAGCAGTGGCTCGTCAGGCTGGCATGCATTTCTTGTTCCACTCTCTGCAGCGTGACCTCTCCCCCTCTCCATTTTGAGAATTTATCAAAAAAGGTAGCATGCCCAAAAGTCTGGTTTGATTTCTGTTGGTGTATCAGCTTTTATAAAAAGAAGGACATCGTTTTTTCTTACAGATTTTCAGAAATCCTTTCATGGCAGAGGTCCGTGAAGCTGGGGATGTATGTTGCAGTTTCAAAACTCCACGTTGCACTAGCAGTATTGGTTTATGTAATATGTTGAAGTAACAGGCTGAACTGGTGTTTGTTTATAATTACAATTGCTTTTGAAATGTCTGCTGTGTGTTTGGTATGATTTTGATTGTGAATGGAATCAGTCTTTCAGCTGAAATCTATTGTTATTCACTTTAACTTGTTTTAGAATTATTCCTATTTTATTCTTTTGTGCTGAGTAGACTGTAATTTGGACAATGCTTATTTGTCCTGGTTAAACATATTTGCCTATACCTCATCTCAGTTGATTATATTAAAAGCATAAGACAAAAAGATATACTCTTCTTGCTATATCCCCCACAGGATAAGTAGAAGATTGTGTTGCTATTTGTCTGTGCTACTGTGCTTTATCTCTGCAGCTACTATTCAAGTGTGGCATGAATTCTTTATCCGTATAGTATGGTGGTGGCTTGCAAGTGATGAAAAACAGTTTCCTTTATGCAAATGTCCATCTTTGTTAATGCTGTCAAACAGCAAGTGTGATATCCAGGGAATACGCGTCACTCTGTGGGTTACTGATAATGTAATCTAATTTCCAAAAATAAATTAAATGCATCTTGTAATCTACAGCCATCAGATGTATGTAAGCTGAAGGAAAACAACATGTTAGAGACAGTACATGTGAATTTGGAAGAAAGATCAGTGGCTAATTTGAAATTAAGCCTTTGGGTTTGCTGCATTTTCTGATAAATTAACCTTGTTGAAGAAGCTCATGATGGTATCGTGTTGTTGCAGAGACTTCCACAGATAAAATATCTTATCTAAGTTGAAGGACTGTTATTTGCTTCAAACAATGCCTTTAAAATCTTTATGAGCAATTTTTACAAGGCCTTTTTCAGCAAAACCTTATGAATAGTAGTAGTAAACTTCACTTTTTAAAAAGTGTTAACAAACGCTACAGATTTTTTTCATGCATGTCTTTTATTTAGTTATTTGCCATGCCCTCCCAATTAAAATGAACTAAAGTCAGGAGTAAAATGAATGAAATGGCATTTCTGATTTTAATAGGTGAGGTGCCACGATGGAGGCTGAGCTCTTCCCTAGCATGTACCATTTACATTTTATTTTTTTTTAAGTTGTTATTGCCATGTGTTCAAGTTGAAAATATGAGTAATAGTTCTATTCATAGGGAAATGCCACAACAGTTATGCCTATCCTTTTAATAATTACAAGATGTGAGGGAGGACACTTTCTCCTTCCACGTACCTGCCCCTCACTAGCTTGACATTTCTATGGGCATTTCCAATCAAAGCCAAGTCATTCTGATGCCTGTGCTGGTTTTGGCTGGGGTGGAGTTAATTTTCTCCACAGTAGCTGGTATGGGGCTGTGTTTTGGATTTGTGCTGAGAACAGTGTTGATAACACAGGGATGTTTTAGTTACTGCTGAACAGTGCTGACACAGAGTCAAGGCCTTTTCTGCTCCTCACCCCACCCCACCAGTGAGGAGGCTGGGGGTGCACAAGGAGCTGAGAGGGGACACAGCCAGGACAGCTGACCCCAATTGACCCAAGGGATATCCCACACAATATGATGTCGTGCTCAGCATATAAAGCTGGGGGAAGAAGAAGGAGGGGGAGGACGTTCAGAGTGGTGGTGTTGATCTTCCCAAGTCACCGTTAGGCGTAATGGAGCCCTGCTTTCCTGGAGATGGCTGAGCACCAGCCTGCCCATGGGAAGTAGTGAATGAATTCCTTGTTTTGCTTTGCTTGCGTGCACGGCTTTTGCTTTCCCTATTAAACTGTCTTTATCTCAACCCACGAGTTTTCTCACTTTTGCCCTTCTGATTCTCTCCCCCATCCCACCAGGGGGGAGTGAGCGAGCGGCTGGGTGGGGCTGAGTTGCCGGCTGAGGTTAAACCACAACAATGCCTCTTTCCTGAAAGATCTGCATCTGCTGTAGTTTAAACTGGCCAAAGTCTGGATTGTGTCATCCAACCCACTCTGCTTTTCTCTGGATCTGCTCCCTCAACTAGGTTTTTTGTCAAGCTGGGCAAATGGTGTTGCTGCTAGCTGTGGAAAAGTGTCAGAAAAGCCCCCTATGGCTTCTGTAGGCTCTATCAGCTATGGAAGTGTACCTTAAGGTAGATTCCCCATGGCCTACTCACTCCAGAGCACCAAAGTCAGCTCCTTCACTTCTGGTTTGCTTCTCTTAAGATAATACGTGCGACCTTGTTCAAGCAACCTTAATATCTTTCTTCTTCAATTGCCTCAAACTGTCACGTTGAACATTTTTTATATCTTTAGTCTTCATCCAGCTTTGCATGTTTGTAGTTTAGCTGATACTGTTTTGTGTGTATAGCTGAACTATTCCTCCTTTAACATAATAGAAACAACAGTTTTCAGTTGTTTCTGGCAGACCTGGCAGAACAAATCTGTTCAGACCTCTTGTATATCCTGTATAACACCCCCATTGCTGAAGAAATACAACTATTCATTACAGTTCCTATCCATTAATCTCATTGAATTATTGAGGCTACCTATTTAATTAAAGGACTCCTTCTATTATTAAGAACTTGCTGTCTGAGCCCTGAAGGGGACAACTTGTGGGCTAGTTTTCATCCATCAGGTGCATGCAAGGATCATAGACAGGCATTTGTAGTGCTATTTAAATCAAAAGTAATTAATCTTCATTTGTTTTATTGGTAATATTTATGTGGTTGTATTGCTGTTGTGGGTACCAGAATAGGCAGCACGTTACTTCACCTGGTTCATTGGGCAGATGGCAAGAAGATGTCAGCAATACCGTTAGGTTTTCAGTTCCTGTGGTTCTGCGTTACATCAAAAATGCCTTTTATATAAAAACTGTGGTTGCACCTTTATACTACTGACCTCTTCTGATCTGTACAAGAGCAGGCTGTTGCTATATCATGTTACATTTCGTGCGTGGCATCTCTTTTCCTGCCCATTAGGAAGTATGTCAGCGCTTAGTTCCTAACGCCTATTGAATGACAGGTGACCATTAAGATGTATTAGCTGCACACATAATTGGCGTGTAGATTATTGCATATATTCCACAATTATTCTTGTGACAAATTTATTATATCACTTTGAACTGGAGGACTGTACGGTATTTCTTAGGCTTATTAAGCATGTATTCAAGTTTGTGGAGCGAGGTTTTGTGATCTTTCTAGCGCAGATGAAGTAACTTGTTATTTCCTTGTGTCCTAGTTTAGACTTGGATCTCTGAAGCTACAGAAAGTTTCGAGTCCGGCGGAGGTGGTTAAGGAGCTGATTGGTTACTGCCTAGACTGCCTGGGAAGACTGCAGGTGAAAAACGAGCACCTGCAGAAAGAAAATGAAAGGCTTTTCAGCAACTGGAGCGACGCGGAGAAGCGGTAAGTTTAAAAGTGCATTCACAGGTGATAACTTGAGAAATTTACAAACACATATACTGCCAGTGTAGGCTTTACTGCTGAGCGCTTTTGGAGTCATATACACAAAGGAACACACAAATTTTTCTTCTCTTGACAAGTGTTTTTAGCCCATTTACTTGCAGCCTATGTAGTTGTGGATCTTCTTCCTATGTCAAAAATGCAACTGGTATTACAAACTTTGGAATTAAAGCTGGTTTTACATTTATGAAGTGAAAAAAAAATGACCTCTTTTCTGTAGAATCCTCTTCACTTTCTTCAGGAAGTTGTCTTTCCACTATTTTCTTTAACTCTTATGACTAGTGGTTTAAATTATTCACATTTTTGAGTGGGAAATAAGTTGGCATTACTTTAATCTGTTTGCCTTGTCGAAGCAGACGGAATTGGAAAACAAGTGTGTTGTTATAGGAAAAAGCACCATTATTTTGTGAGTTTTTTTTTTTTTAATTGCCATTGCATTTATGATCTGAATTGTCTGCCACTGCACCCTGTAGTGAAGCAATCTTTGCTTATTTCAGTTAGTGTAAAACGCCTAGCATGTACAAGTCAGAGATTTATCTTGTTTTTCTATAGCTTTATCTGAAAAACCGCATTTAGGAAGACTGAGGAAAGAATGTAGCTAATTGACGTTAATTTACCTTGAAAAAGAGAACTAACTTTTGGGAGGAGTTAGTTTTGTTTCCCTCTCATTAAAATGACTAACAGTTTCTCCTGACAATCTCCCTGACAAGCATATGGCCTTCCTAAGTAGTGTTTTACTCCTTAACAGTTTATTGAACAATAGCGTATTGTATAACCAGTATGCTGTACTGCATTACACGCTAATGTGGAATAGGCATTAGTGCTTGTATCAATTTTCATGGTAGTGTGGCACTTTTAAAGAGTAACCCCAAAGAAAAAAAATCACAGTTGCCTGACAGCCTTTGCTCTCGGAAGCAGTGTATTCAAGCTTCGAAAGCTGGTAGTTTTCTGTAGTATGTTTATATTTTGAATAGCTGAAACATGATTTTTCAAAATAAATACTGAAAGTTGTATGGTCACCAAACTTTGGCCATGTCTGCTAAATGGAGAACAAAAATAATGTCATCCAAACAGTGTTGTTTTGGGGGGTTTTTGTTTGTTTGTTTTTTAATTCTTTTTGCCGCAGCCTAGCCTACCCCACTGTATTTCTTTGCTTTTTTGGCTCCAAATGCTGGACCTGGTGGTGTGAGTTTCTTGGAGCTGAGCAAAAGCTTTGCCTGTCTTTGTTCAGTAGACAGGGTTTCAGGCTTCACACTCTGTATCACTCACAGGGTTGAGTGGTAAAACATCAAATATAAAGCACGTGGTGTGGAGAATTGTGCTCCCTCTTTGCCTGGAGCTAAGGCACATCAGCTCCAGAGTTTCAGCCCCTGCAGTTCCCCTTGCTTAAAATCTCTCTCTTCAGGACCTCATTAGAATTAAAACGTAGCATGCAGACTTCTAAGAGCCGTTTTTGTTCAGCTTAAGCATGGGACACTGGATGGAATAATTCAGTCATCCCTTTTGCATTTCCCTAGTCTAATTTTCTTGACCATCATGAAGGTTTTGTGAGCTCAGCACAGCAGCTTGGCCCCGTAGCTCTCTGGGGTGTCTTGAGGTGTAAACTTGTTCTGCTTTCCATTTGGTCTGTAAAATGGCAAGCAAGTTTCCTTCAGGAGGCTAAATCTGCCTAGTGAGCAATCTGTAAGCTGGATACCAGCCCCGATCTGTTGCTGGCAATTGCCTCAATGTACATGAGATGGTCTGCTTGGCTGTAAACTGCTCGCGTGGCAGCCCTGTGCCAGGTATAGGGATGGCTCCTGCTGCTTCCCTCTGCAGTTCAGGTTCAAGTAAAGGCGAAAGGCAGGAGCGGGCCAAAAATCCCTTCGAAGAGAGATCCCCTGCATCATCAAATTGCTAAATTACTTATGTACTCTAGTCTAAGCTGTGCAGCATCTGAGGGGTTGACAGTGTTTCTGGTTGAAGCTGTAACTCCCTTAATTTTCATCATCTTGCTTATTGTGATGACCGAAGTGTAGGATTTTACCTGGCTGAACACTTCCCTGCTTTTAGGAAATGACCTATGCGTAGGTGACATCAGTATAAGAGTTATTGGCTAGCTAGACTGTTCAGCACTTGATCTAAAAACATAAAATAAAAATTACTAAGAGACTTATCTGGCAAAAACCAAATAGAGAGACTATGGAAATTTTCAAAAGGGTTATTCTGAAAATGCCCTGGGGGGAGTGTGTGTGTGTGTGCGCACGCACCTCAGGGATGGATGAGTTAAAATATCAGAACAGAATAGCTATTGTTTTTATTTCATATAGATAATTAATATGGTAAAAGTAAAGTAGTAATAATCTGTAGCAAAAAAATTCCTTGGCCAATAAAACAGAAGTTAAATTTCTGTTTTGGGTGTGGTATGTATTTTGTATCAAACGTCTAAGATTAGTGTAGACAAGCCAAAATCAAAATAGCTGCTAATTTATGTTGTGGTCAACTACAGTGACAGTATAGTTAAACCACAAACAGTGTATAAGAATGCAGGCTAGGTAGTTTGGTGCTTGAAACTAACTCTTCAGCATTAGCTCATCAAGATTCAATACCATTGCCAATGTTGGGGGAAGGGTGAATCTGAAATGTAATAGAGCGGTGCCGTAAGACCAGTAATTATTTTAGAGCACTGAGGACAGGGCTAAATAGCAGAGATGTTGATTTTTTTCTTTCTAGTATTGGAGTGTGGAAAATATATAAATGCCATTCAGTTACACAGTTCACGTTAACCTCTCTGAAGCATGTGTGATTGCTCTACGTTTAGGCAGCACTTACGACCTGGACAGTTACCTTATTTTCTCATTTACTAATCATAACCATTCCTAATACTAGCCGCTTGCAGTAGGCTATGCAAGCTTTTTGATGGCTATCAACTTGGGTGTGTCTGGCATTGCACTCACATAACAGAGACCTAAGAATGTGGAAATTGGAAAGCATGTGCAAATAAGACTTGCACCACTCCAGCTGTTAACTTCCGTTTATTTTCATTGTGCTTGAAAGTTGTCTTTGAGGTGAGCAGCAGCTTCATTTGGCCTGGGGAGATGGTATTTTAGTGAGACAAACCACATACTGGCACAAGCATGTGACGAATTGCAAGTAAAGTTTTTATTTGTAACCGACGAGGTATGGGAATGAAACCCAGCCAGCTTTGCTTAGTGGTCAGGTAATTCAGGTAGCGCATGCCTGAGTGAATCCTAAAGGCTATGCAGAATTACAGCCAGAGCCACCCCCCCACGTTCTGCATAATTAATGCATCCCTGTTCCCGAGCAGCAGAGGTCTGTTGCTTTTTACTATTTGGTTTTTAAGCATTGTCATATGCCATATAATAGTATATTTTTAAAGGCTCATAACTTGCAAATATAGCATTAATGTAATACTATTTTACATTGATTGAATGTTATGCCAAATTAATGTCATATCTATGTCTGGAGAATGTGTTAATATATGGATTACTTTAAACAACAGGAAAAAATCAAAAAAGGTGTTCACCTAAGTGAAAACAATCATGTAAGATTAACTGATGGCATACTACTAATTGATTTTGCCTACAGGGAACAGTTAATATTCTGATCTATGCATATAGTCAGTATGTATATTTTGAGATGCTAATATTTTGCTCCAGAGGCTGAATAAATTGGCTAGTCTTGCAATAGGTTCCTATACTGTGCTTCTTAACACCCAGGCAGCATCAGCTTTACTTCATTAAAAGTTTACAGTTATGTGGATTTTCATCAGTAGATGTCTTATATGACACCTTTTTGGCCAAGTCAGCAAAATGTCTCCATGTAACTATTTAAACCAACCTCAGCTGCTCTGACACTAACCAGTCCATTGGCGAAATAAAGGCACAGTAGTAAACACTTTCTTTAGTTAGCATTGTTTTGTGTGTGGGAGAGGGGACTTTTCTATAGGATTTGATACAGACAGGATTACCATATTTTACACAAAATCCTTGTTTTCCATTTTTATGTATACAGACGTAATTAGCTTCAAGCATGTAAATGGCAGTTTACCCAACAGCTGTATTTTTTTTTTTTAGATCTGTTTTTTAATGGCTGAATTCTACTTGATAAGCGAGGGGCAATTCCTGTCCTTACCCTTCTCCTTCCATGAGCTGGTCAAGGCACTTCTGGACCCTTTATTAGGGTTTATGATTCTTTGTGATTTGTCTGTTTGTTCCCCACTAAACAGTTAACATTCCTTTTGTAGGTGCAAAGTCTCCTGGTAGTTGATTAGTACGTATGATCTTTCATTTAGGAATTATTGAACCGATCTATATGGTAATGATGTTCTGCTATTTGCATTTAAATTAGATGAATTATTTATCAACTATCAAGCATATCCCTAAAGCATTGCACAGTAGACTTAATACTTCATGAGATTATTTTCTATTGTCTTTCTTCTTACATCATATATGGTTTTGATCTCTGAACAAAATAATCAGTATTTATATAGGAAGTCTGTGGAAATTTCTTAGCTTATAAATTACTGTTTTTAAAATCTGTTATGTGTTTGAGTTTAGTAACAAAGGAAGCCTTCTAAACTTTTTTACCAACCTTGCATAGGCTGGTGAAAAGAATGTTGTTTATAGGTTATGACAACTTGTTATAATACTGTAGTTACCATGATCAATAAGATTATCAAGATGTTTATTTGCTTGTTATGAACACAGCTATTAAAACGTTTCTGGTTTAACCCATGGACTAAAAAGTTATGAAATTCAAGAAGTAAACAGAGAATTGCAGTTGCTATAAGTCACTTCATTTATTGTGCTCATGTTTGCTTATATTCCATTTTGCTTTGCTTATGAGACAGTATACGTCCATATTCTTAATTGTATATTTCCATTGCGCTTCATTTTATTGACATTGACCTACCTACCGGTGCACATTAAACCTTTAAAACCCAGAAGAATATTTTACTCTGAAGATATTAATTGGGAGTTCAGGGGGGAAAAAATAAAATTCTGCCTAGTGGTGGCTGCAAGTGTACCGAGACCTCAGCTTTGTATCTGTGTAATTAGAAATGGAGTCCGCAGTGCTCGTGTTATTAGCATTGTGTTTGTCTGAATGCCTGTAAGGGGTTACAGTTGCCATCAGGTGTTGCTGCAGTGTCCTGTTGAGCTTTGTCAGGAACTGGTTTCTGTACCTTGCCAGCTCTCCAGAACAAGACATGCAAGGCTGTTGATGGAAAATGGTCAGGCAAAGGTCTGTATCACCCACATCTTTCCCGGGAGTCCTGGCAAGGAAAGAGTTCTGGAGCTGTCCCGGTTGCCCAAAGTATTTGCTGGTCATCTCAGCCCATGTTGTAATGGAGTTGCCTATTTCTTGTTTCGTTTTTTTTTTTTCCTGTTCAAATATATTTCAAGTCAGAGTGTGTGGTCCAGATTTGGGACCTGTCAAGCTTAATCATATCTATTTGTAATCTCATTATGTGTATCCTGCTAAGCTATGCCCACTATGGTGAATTCAGCCTTGAAACTAAAGAACACTTGCCTATTTAAATTTTAGTTGTCTCAGATGCATGTGTGCACGAACTGATCAAAAAAAGCATGAAGGGAAAATTTTCCCCTTGGAAACTTGCCCCTTTTGGTAGCAAAGTTCATTCAAATTTTCTGTGGAAAAAGAAGTTTCTTCTGGCCTGTTTCAGGCACAAGATGCTAGGCTAGTCATGCATGGTTTGGTATGGGGATTCCTGTAACAGGAAGGCTGGCCTCACTACAGAATTTTCTTCCCGGAAACAGAGTTGTAAAAAGAAATGGTGTAACGGTTAATTTTGCATTGTAGGCTGGAAAAATGTGTGGAAGCTAAAGAAGAACTAGAGTCAGATCTTTATAACCGGTTTATTTTGGTGCTGAATGAAAAGAAGGCAAAGATAAGAAACTTACAGAAGTTGTTGAATGAAGCTAAAGAACCTGCAGCAGATGCCAAAAGTACAAGGTATTTCTTAATTTTCCTGAGTTACTTGGTATCATACCTGATGCATATTTTAGTTTAGTTTATCTTCCATTTCTTTGGCTCTTAACAGTGAGTGACAGTTCTTCCTGGCTAAGTGCTTGGTTATCCAAAACAATACTGATACTCATGAAAGCAGAGGATTCTTTGTGGCGTCACTGCAAATAGCAGCATATTGTTTTGGATGCTGTAGCCAAGAACTAAACATTGAATGAATCTGTCCTCCTCTTTTTTCTGTTAGGTTGCAATTGATTTTCCAATCAGAGTACGTTTCTGCCATTTCCATAGGTAGTACTTTCATATGCATTCTCCCTGAATTATTTGATTCCTTTTGTCCTTTGGAAAACAAAAATACCGAAATCTAAGTGTTTTTGTGTACTTTCTATTTCAAAAATATCGAGAGAAGATGAATCATTCTAGTGCTACAACACACCTTAATTTGTTTGCTATTTTTATCCTGCCTTTTTATACCTTAACTTACCTTTTATTGTCTGACCTTGTATATGAATATGCTAAGCTGTTCAGCATGGGGACTCTATGTTGACTTGTATCAGCTTGCATTGCCTCTAAGACCGTGCAGAAATATTTATAAATTCTTTGCAGGAATAATAGATGGCAAAGATGTACTTGCTTTTTTTCCTTTTTTTTTTTTTTCCCCCTAGGGATAGTATAACTACTACTCAGATGGCTACAGGGAGGGAAAATGACTATGATGGCAGCACTGATGAGGAAAGTGAAAATTTAACACGGGCCTCATTACCATCAGGTAAGACAGAATGTATTGTCTTTGGGAATATCACGGACAGGCCAATCATTTTATGTGAATAAACCTTAATGAAGACGAAATACTACCTGACAAGTTGCTCTGTGACAAGCTAACCTGCAAGCCTTAAAAATATCTTTCTTGAAGCAGAGTATAATACTGGCATTTTCAAATTAGAGAGAGGAAGTTTAAAAGAATGTAGCACAAGTGAAGATACTGTCATTTCTTCCGATACGACAAATTACACACTTTGCAGAACTAATGACTGTCTAACAGTATCTGAACCATCAACAATTCCATTTCAAATTCTAGGAATCATGATGTGTATTCAATGATTGCTAAAATGTAAAATGTAGTTCCTGACAGTTTCAATAGTGTTAAGAAGGGGAAAGAGAGGAGGTTTAATGGCTATAAAAAGACCTGTGTGCATAAGTGGAATAAAAATGTATTTATAGCAGAATTAATTTTAATTTGCCAGTGAGTTTTTGGCCTCATGACGGTGCTCATGAAACTTAGTTTTATCAATTTTTCCAGGACTAGAGACTTCTAAAGTGTATGGGGTACAGCAATTGCCCATCCTACAATAGAAGTTATTTAACTGTGAATCATAGAAGTATTGGCATATTTTGGCAAACTAGTAGGAATATGCAGGACAAATGCTATCAAGGTTTTAAAACTGCATTGACACTTGCCATATAGTTATTATAAACTTCCCTTCAGGTCTGCAGAGTTTGCTATGGGTTCTCTCACTGGAGCTTTCTATTTCCACCATAGGTAAAGGTAATCAAGACAACAACTTATTACAACTGTTTACTGTGCATACTGGGAACCAGAAGTGTTCAAGACCCTGATACCAGTAGTATTCAGCTTTGTAACTCATATCGGCCTGTTTGTTGAGGACTTTCTAATATAATATAAAGTAGACAGAGCTTCAGACACATGTAGAAAGTTGCAATTATGGAAAGAAATTATTTGATATTGTACTATGCTCTTCAGAAATCTTTGCTTTCAAGTGGTATTTGGTCAGTTCAGATTATGTGGGGAGAAATACTTTACATTTAGTGAAAAGGCAAGGGAAGGGAAGGTGTTGATTCTTTTGCTAGATTTAGTAGGACTTAATTAGCTCAGTAACAGTTTTGAGAGAGACACATGTATTTAAAAATGAAAACAAACCCCCGCTGCCCTACTCAGGCAATCATGAGGGACTGGACTGATCAATGTTATAGGAAAAAAATAGCACATGTATCTTTATTCGAGTTATAAACAAAAATGTGCTTTCTGTTGCCTTTGAGGGATAAAATACTCAGGATTTTGATCGTGACTAGAGAGTTCTTTCAACTGCAAAATTTGCAAATAATACGAAGACTATAAACTTAATCCTTTGGGTAACACACTCAAGTTTTTCAAGGTAATGGCATTCTTGAACCTGCACAATGAGTATCGCTTAGGTCAGTTGATACTCTTCCTGTGTACACAGCTTTCTCTTTCCATGAACAATAGAAAAGCACAGATAGGAGCTGCATGTCTTAGTGTGGTCTAGGATTTTCACATGCAAAAAGAGGTCTGAGGCAGGCTGTGTCTCTGTGAAGAAGACAGTGGTTCAGGGGTGAGTGGCATGAGAGGATAATGAAGCTCGTAGCTACATCAAGCATCAAGGACTGTAAGGCATAAAAGATAATACAGATAATGTTTGGATTTTTTCTGTTTATCTGTAGTTTCCTATCTCTTAGTCCAACATTACATTTCTTTGCCTTTTGGATTTGGAATGTCATTGTGTGGGTTGCAGGAGTCAATGAGAATTAAACAATTTTCAGGAATGTTTTAGTAGATATTGGTGAAAGCCACAATCAAGAGAGAAAATCATAATTTAAGAACTGCTTTGAAGGAAAGTGAAGGCAGGTGTATAGATGGACACATATATACATATTAAGTGTGCATTTGTATATGTGAATGTCTAAAATTTAAAAAGCGAGAAGCTGGTGCTGGTTGTCATAAATGAAAAGTAGGAATTGCAGGAGATGGCTGAAGAAAGCCGCATGATATAAAAGCAGAGAGTCTCAGGCCAGGAGGTAGAAGGCCAACGACCAGTCTTCAAATCAGTTGAGAACATATATGCAGTTGTTATTGTGCAATGGTAAAAAAATCAGTAGTAATTAAAAAAGCAGCTGTGTTCAGTAAGTGCTTTTGGTTTGTGTTTAGGGGGGAAAACTAGGTGTAGTTGTGTCATAATGTAGTTCTGTTCTAGCAACTAAGAGGGACATGAAACAGCAGCTGTGAAATCTGGACATTTTATAATTAGCCAGCCAGGATATGTTGAACTGCAGAGTTTAAAAAGCTGCCTGGAAATTTTGCCTAGCTACCAATAATTGTGTGTGTGCAAGCTTCTAGAATTTTCGGGGCACTGAGGGCATTCCAGGGATTTGGAAAAAATCTGCTAATATTTACCAAAAGAAAAAGTAAATGAAATGGCACATTTGGTTATGGGTGTATCAGTCTGGTGTTGATCTGATGCAAATATTGGAACAAGACTCAACGAAGAAAAATACTAAGAAAAGGAGTAAGAACGGTTAATTCCAGTCTTTGTAAAGGTGCAGAAACCGGAGATTGAAAACCAGGTACTCATGTCTTCTGTGATGAGATTACCAGCTTGCTGATGAAGGTAAAATTAGTAAAGTAATAGACTGACTTCCATAAGATATCATGCTGCGCCACATTTTAATCAAGAAATTGGAACATGGAAATTAATATAACACATGATGAATAGATTCTCAAATGAGGTAATATGTCTATATCAAAATATAAATGGAAAGTTATCAGTCCTTGTATCTGAGGAGTGCGAAACTGAAGATAATGTATATAAACCAATTTGTGTTTTGTGATACACCAACTATAAACAAAATGTATGCATTCTAACACAGTGTAATGCAATGATTTCCAGTCCTTTGACACCTGCGCTTCACCTGAAAATACCAACAGTGTCTCAGGCTTTCCTTTGCCTAGCTCCTTCTGCCACATAAAGCTGGGTACCTCCAGGGGTTGCCATCATCTTCCCCACGTGGACCCATCTAGCAAAGTCAAGAACTGCTTGGGCAACTTTTGCGCTCTTACTGCATATTGCACCCGTTCTGGCACGGTGGCACTGTCCTGCCCGGCCTTGCAGGAAACAGGTTTGGTCTTAGCCCAAGTTGGTTCAATTGGTCTCTGTCTGACCTCTTATCAGTTTATAACTTCCCAGTGCTACCTGCCTCACCTGATAGGGAACCACTGGTCTAGTGTAAGGATACTTCGGAAAATAAAGAACATACAGAAAATAAATAAGGAGATTTGCAATGTTAGGGCAAAAGAGACTTTTGAGTCAATATATGATTTGGCCCTTTGATGCAGTGCTGTGTCAAGTTTGGATATCAGGATTTGAAGAAAAATGTTAGCAAGTTGGGGACAATAAAATTGTGATAACAAGGGAGGGATTAGCAAATGATTAAATGAAATGTGAAGGAGGATCTTAAACAATCATTGTTTTCATGGTCTAAAAGAAACTACATTGCAAAATGATGTGATGGTAGATGGTCTTTCCATCCAGCAGATAGAGGTTTTTAATGAACTTGAATAACTGGAACTTAACATTAGACAAAGACAAAAGACATTATTCCTGACAGGATAATTAACTGTTGGAACAGTTCGGAGCGGGTTATGATGGGTTCTGTCTATCACTGCCAGCACTGAAATCACGATGGCATGATTTTAATCAAAAGACAAGATCTTGTTCATATAAGCATGAACTTAAAAGAAGTACACAACCTATGTTTTGTTGGGCATTGCAAAAGGCTGTTACTATGACAGCTTTTCCTCTATAACAGCAGATGAATCGCAGAATAAAACCATTTCTTGTGTCTTCTACAAAAATGAGTTTACTCATGCATGAATTCTCAGCAAGGCTATCAGGTAGGTTTTCAACCTCTGCACAGCAGGCGACTACATTTATTTGTTCAGCTTCAGATAAATTTTGTGTAGAGGCCTTTTCCCTGCAATAGCAGTTAACCTGTAACCTAAAAGTTTACCTAAAGATTTAGTTATTTGGCACTTACAGTACGATTTGTAGATATGATTTATGGTTTGCTTTTTGACAGCAGTTTCTACTTCATAGCTTAAAGCCAAAATCAACTGAAACATGGTAGTTTTTATCTTTAATCTACACACTGATGTAGTTAATGCTTTATATTGTAAAAGAACAAATTAAAATAGAATTAGTAGGTATTTTAGGGTAACACATTCAGGAAAACAACGGATGTATATGCGAAGTACAACTTTTAGAAATAGTACAACTTTTATGAATTATACTGTATGTCTTTCAATACAACAGCTTTGCCCATCATGCCATAAGCGTGGGGGAAATTTATTTGACATATTGGTTAGGATTGTGAATGTGAGATTGAAAAAGGCACACAACTCCCACTTTCACTGCATTTTAATAAATTCTTAAGCAGCAGCTATATATGACGTGCCAGGTCCCTGTAAATGCTTGTAAGCTCTTATTTGAGAGAGTTTCTGCTCTGGAAGGAGGACAAGAGGGAAATCCTCCTACTGTTAAGCAGTTCTTCATGAATGGGGAGGTATGAATGTTTCTTGGGAGTAGGGGGAGGTTGCTTTTGGTTTGTTTTGTTATTTGTTTTACTCCTGGGTTGGTAAGTTTCTAGCTGAGCCATCAAAAGCGGATTTAGTTGTTACTTTCACTATTGGTACTTCAACAAAGTTCCAGCAACTTTGCGGGCGCCTCACACTTGAGACTGCTGATGTGCTGTTTCACTCCTACCTCATGCGTTGCATGTAGTCTTGCACTTCAACTCTTTAATCAAATATCTGATATTTTGTTTAGCTTGACTGGTGTCTAGCATTTTTAGGGTCATCATTTTTGGTTGGGACCGCTAGGTCCTGTGACAGTAGAAAGAATGATACACACACAGAGATGAGAAGCACCTGGTGCAGGCTTGGAAAGATTACAGAGAGATGTTGATTGGAATAAGACTGTAGTTCTTTTCATCTTCTGTTGCCAACAGGTCCTGTTTTTTTAAAAAAAACAACAGGCTGGAAATTGCCAGTCTGTATTTCTCTTAGCCCACAAGAGTGACCTGGTGACTCAGCATGATGCCACCACACTGACGCAAGAAGCTTCTGTCATTTTTAGAATGCAGAAACCCTTATTCTGATAAAGGATAATCCGGAACGCAACCCAGCTGTTACTAATTGCTCTTACTTCTGCTCAGTGCTAAATTTTACTGTTATTATTTACTCTAGCTATTGAGTCCCTTCTCCCAGAGGACAAAATGACAGTAAGATTATCAGACTAAGAAAACATCATTTGATGTCATGATTAGCGATCATGTCTTTGTCATACAAATGAAACCCTTTTATTAACTAAAAAATACTTTAGTGGTCCATATGTCAGGAAGCTTTTAAAACAGGAGTAAGGATTGGATAAACATTCTCCCTTTCTGCTTCCTTCCCAGGAGCTTGAAAGGTAGATGAAGGGTAATAGTTTCCCTCTTCATAGTGTTTGGCGGACGACCAGGGAAGAGAAGGTTATTCCTCTTCCCAGGTGTATGACGAAACTGCAGGGAAAGATGTTATATACTGAAATCTATAATAGATATGAAGGATAATATAGCAGGTGGGAGACAAGCAATGGAAGAAATTATTTTACAATTTATTATTGTTATTTTCAGTTATAATGCTATTGTATGTGGCTGCCCCAAAACAAGGCTATGGGACACCAATTTACAGTCAGCTTGTTCTCTTTTATTTTCTCTTGCCCATGAATTCCTTCAATGTATTTCACATTGAAATCGGTGGAAGTTACGGCTCCTTGGGGTAAGGAAGGATCTCATGGTCTGGCCTGTTGGATTAAATGAAATTTTATGTTCTGTGTTTCTTGCCACATATATAGAAATATTCCATATTAAGTGAATCCTCAGACTTTCAATGCTCATACTTTTCTACATGTTTGATGATGAGGACAGATTCGAATTTGGTTCTAATAAACTCGCTATAATGCCCAAAATAAATAAGAGCAAGCACCTTGTCATTTTCTACTATTTTGCTATGCAAATGTTCTCATCCCCTTCATTCAAGTTCCTGCCTTGGGGATTACATGTTGTGCCTTCAGGAGGCTATGGCCCTTTAAATTTAATTAGTTCTCTTGTGTAGTCCAAACCACCGATGGCTTGATGCTGCTGGTTAATAAGCTTTGATCAAAGTTATTAAAAAAAAAAAAAAAAAGCCTATTATAACAGCACCCGACTGTGCTGTGCAGTTAAAGTTCCATCTGTGAAGGCTTCTCTTTTAAAGCCTATTTTAAGGAGTTTTAGAACTTGGCCGTTTTAATTGACTTCAGGTTTAAATTATTATTTTATTTTTTTGTCAAGCTATAATTGGAAATGGTTCATCCCAAGGAATAATCTCATTTCTCTTTCCTTTAAAGCTGTAGATACCTTTTTTTCTGAAATTTGATATTGATCTTTTTTTTTTTTCTCCCATATCCTGATGGTTTTATGCCTGTAAAACATTTGTGGTTGCCAGACTGCTTTCCCTCTGTGTTATACCAGGTGCCATGGTCAAAATGCATTTACAGCACAAATATCAGTATGTTTCATGTCCCTTTAAAAATCCTGTTATGAATGTTGCATTAAGAGGGTTTAATAAGGTATTACTTTAAAATATTACTATGAAAATTATCAAAACTGCTTATACGTCTGCATGCACCTTCTCATTGTACATGCTTCAGTATATAAAGTGGTGTAGTTGAATGTGGTTGCCTCTCAATGAGTCATTATTTATTCAGTGAAGTGATATAATAACAGTGATATAATCATAATGGATTTATGCTTTGGTAAGACTGTTGCAGATTACTAAATTTGGTGATTGATCAAAAAAGTAGAGTACCTAATGACCACACTGCCGGTTAGGTGCAACAGCATTGACTAATATAAAATTTAAAAATGTTTGTTGGTGTATTATCCACATATTACTAGATGTTACATGTGAAGGAACTTTATTTCCTTGGTGAGCTGTAGAATTTTTTGAAGTGTAATTAAAAGCTCTGCCTAAATCATCAAATCAACTGTCTTTATCAGATTTAAGTTAAATTGTAAGACTCTGATTTTAGAATGGTTTCCAGTGCAAGCTAGAAAGTCCAAGCTTAATGCAGTTCCATGAATACTGGGTTTTTTTTTTCCCTCTACTTAAAACAAAGCTAGTTTAAACAGTTCAGCAATGTACATTTCAAACAGAGGTCGAATTATTTCTTTTTTTTTGGGGGGGGGTTAATATATCTATGCAAAGAGGAACAAATAAGATAAAGTTCCAGTCATTCAAAAGAAAAAAAATATCAAAAATCAAATCCATTAATGAAGCAGTACCTTTGTAAATTTTATCTTCTTCCATGAATAAACAGGTTTTTCCCCCTAAGGAAGAAAACTGTCTATATGTTTGTACCCTGGCTTGTTGGAGTTCTAATGTTCCCTCTACTTCTCTTCAAAATGTGTTGTACTTTGCTACAGCTTGAGAGCCTGAAAGTATTAAGCGGCATTAGGCAGAGATAACAAATCCTCATTGTATTTATGTAGAGTACCAACATATTCCTGTGGGACACATAAGGGAAATGTAGAGCCTCCTTCTGTTCTTGCTCGTATTTCACACCAATTTGACGTGTACCCAACAGGCTGTAATTAGAGCAGAGCTGGACATAAATTCTGTGAGTCAAAGCACTTTTGCACTGAGCGTGCACATTCTGATACTTGTTTCCTTTGCAAAATCCTGTAACTTGACCATCTACAAGACAGCACTAATTCAGTGGGACCCTTTCTTTGTTTTCTCTTCTTCATGAACTACAGAAGACCTATTTCAACACCCGTTGAGTTGAGAATGTAATTCATCAGTTGTGAAACTATAGCATTAGTGGTGCTGGAGCGGTGCCACGAACAGCCCTGCTCTGTTTCATCCTCCTTCAATAAATAGTTAAAGAACAACTGCTTATCAGGTAAATAGGAAACTTCTGCCAGTCATCAATAACCTGCCTGGGGTAATCCCCATTCTAACACTTTTGTTTGCTCTCCTGCTTTTAAGTCACAGACTCTGTGGGTATTTGTGTAGTATCCAGCATAATGGTCCTTTTGGGATCTGCTGTGATTAAAAGAACTAGCAATAATTATTCTTCTTATACCAAAATATGCTTCAATACATGTATTATGGACCATAGAAATTACCGAATGCAATGTGACAACAGTGCTTTATTTTCATCTATGCAAACCTGCCAATGAAACTGCTCTATCACACAGTTTCATTATGAACTTCATGCCACATACCTGCTCTAAAGAATTCTTTGAGTTGCAGGTCATAAATTGGTTCACCGGAAGGTACAGTCAGAGGTTTATTTTTCCTGGGGGTTATTTTGGAAAGGTAAAACTGAGCCAGACAACTTTTTTTTCCCCCTTTTTCCCTTGTTCTTTTCCCCTCCCCCCCTTTTTTCCCTTCCCCCTCATTTTTTCCCTTCCCACCCCTTTTTCCCTTCCCCCCTTTTTTCCTTCCCCCCCCTTTTTTCCCTTCCCCCTCATTTTTTCCCTTCCCACCCCTTTTTCCCTTCCCCCTCATTTTTTCCCTTCCCACCCCTTTTTCCCTTCCCCCCCCTTTTTCCCCCCCCTTTTTTCCCTTTCTTTTTCCCCCTTCTTTTTTCCTTTTTTTTTTTTGATAAAGGATTTTTTACTTTCTCATGAGTGTTATAGTTTAATTGCTTTTAGTGTAAATAATGATCAAGTCTAATTTAATGGGAACTTTTTATTTTGTGTTCACACCATTTATTATGATGGTTTTCTTGTGCTTGTTTACAAAGCTAGGTATTTGCTTTTGGTGTCTGGTTGATTTTATATAGACATGTAATTCAGAGAGGAAGAAAAAGCTTCAAAATATTTAAGTATACTTCATGGTATACTGAAAACAAATAAGATGATTCACATGCAAATTACACAATGCATTTGTATTCCCTTCCCTCTTGGAAATATGGATGTACTTTAGAAGAGTTGATCTTGGGTTTAGCAGTATCAGCTCTTGGAGAAGTATCCTTTCATCAAAGAGAAGTATTGGTTCTTGAGAAAAATGGTTCCTGCAGGGGTACTGATAGCAAGTTTCTATAATCCTGAACATTAGGATAAAAGCCCTTATCTTCAACTATTGAATAGGCTGCATATCAGTGGCAACCAACAAAGCCCGGATACTGCAGATTCTTGCAGATCAGAGTCTCTTGTGTTCAGTGAGCAGCACATTCAAGCTAAGTTTGCTGGCAGGAGTCGAAACCTGTGGCTGTTGCACATTTTATAACAGCTCTTCTCACTTTAAGATGAATATTTTGTAGGTTGTCTTCTTAAACTTCATCTTTCCTGCATGTTTTGTCATGGGTGGTAGTGACTCAAGTAATCAAAAGTTTCCACTGCTGTTTACCCACACTGATTTTTTTTGCACAGTAATAAGCTTCCATTTCTGAATTTTGAATGTTGCTTTCTCTCTGACAAAATGCTGGAAGGGCATTTCCTCTGGCCACCTGTGTAACATTCACTGTAATAATTATCTTAATTACTTCCCAACTGTATTACAATGTCTCATTCCAGCCTATCTTGATTGAAAGCTGGATTGCTGAAGATTGCACTATAACCTATGGCTGTTTCCTTGATTTATTACTTTTCCAGGTTAGGCATGCATCCTTGTTTTTAACTTAAAATTTTCTCAGCTAAACTTCACACTGTGAGACTGGTAGGTCTTTGCTAGATTTAAGAGTTGGTTTCCCCGTTTGGGTTTGCTTCCTGTAGCCCTTTTTTGTTTCTTCAAACCCAGTGAATACTTGATTGGAAACATAGTTTACATCTAAAGAAATGTCAAAATCTTCATACTATATAAAATAAGAATAAAAAAGGATTTATTTTCCTTTAATCCTTTAAAAAGCCTTTGATTAAGAAGAAGGAAATCCCTTTGCTCTGTGAGCTAAAAGTCATGAATGTAATACTCCCCTAAACTTTTTGTGTTTGGGTTTTTAGGGTTATTTTTACTTCTTCCTTCCTTCTCTCCTCTTCTATCCTGCTTATTTTACTGGATATTTTTGTTATTTATGTCCATCTCAAGTAATAGGTGCTGTCATAAAATCACTTTCCTATTTGTTGTTTAGCTCGTATTCTTAAAATAGCATGTAGATCAATCTAAAAGATACTGAGGGTGAGGTGATAAAATTGTATTAGAAAAAAGCTGCTTTAATTAATAAAAACCCTAAATGATAGCTCTGATACACAAATTCCACAGAAATCATTTGGCATGATGCCAGATTTCTTGGAAAGCAGGTTTTTGTTGCGCATTGTACTGGAAAGCTGAGAAGTTCCTTTTCATCTTTAGGATGAAAGGCTCTCCTCCAAGACCCTTTTCCTCAATCTGCGTAACACTACATATATCGCATACACAAGTTTCATGTAGAATATTAGGCATTTGTAAAACTTAGAAGGGAAAAAATGGCTTTAAAATAATTGAGAGACAATAGGCAAATTTTGTCTGTAAATATTACTCTGTTTTTCGCTATATTCTGCTTGTTTCTAAAGATTAACCTGAGCTTGTTGATTTATACTCCTTTACGTACAAGAGGCCAAATGATCTCATAAAGAAGCTGTCAATTACAAAGCCTGCATTCAAAGAGATCAAACGTTAAGTTACACACTCTGAAAGACAGCTTACTCACATGTGACCTGATGGAGGAGAGAGATTTTCAAAACTGGAGCTGTCAGCAGCATCTTATTAGTTTTTTTACTTACTGTATAAATTAAAGGGAACAAAAGATATAATGCCAAATCAAATGTATTGTAAACTCTGTCTTCTGCTTTTTTTAATTCGCTGGAGACTAGAACCCAACATATCTGAAACAGAGAGAGAATGTATTTCCTCATGCTTACAAATGCCTCATTTTATTTACATAGTTGTTTATATGTTTGATTTATTTTACTCTGGTATGACACATACAACATGACAACTGCTAACCCTCTGTAAAGAGCAAAATGGCAATTCATGAGGTTCAGAGCTTTACATATATAAAGGAAGACAGGTGCAAAACCCACTCTCTAGTATTTTGCAGGATATGTTCTAAAACAGGATCATTTTTACTGTAGTTAGATTAAATCTGTATCTGAAAGCTATGTGGTCAGACAGAAAGATGATATGGGTCTGTGCATCCTGAATATGACTCCCCTGTCTTAGAAGCTAAAGATCTAACTTTTCTTTCAAAAGGGCAGATTTAAATAAAAGCATGATCAGAGATGGATTAGTCTTTCTGCACTTTCCATCCCCAGTTCACAAGTCCTTACCTAGTGACAGCTTTTCTCATATTCCTGTGAGACAGCAGTTAGTAGGTGGGATCTTGATCACCTGGGACTAATCATCAAACTGAAATCACTGGGCCTTCTTTTGTATTCTTCTCAAATTTAAACCTAGTAATTCACCTTTCCCAAGAAGGAATCCCTGTAGTCAAGCTGCTAACCTTTTCTTCCCTTGTAGCTTATAAAAATCTCATTAATAACTCATTTATAACTCATTACCAATTCTGTCAGCATGTAAAAAGACACACTATCACTCTTTTCATACAAACAAAATTTGGAGGCTCAGTGAGCTGCTTGGTACCCATTGTTCTAGAAATTTGTGTATACATTTGGATATCAAGTATAAATTAAAATGGGTGCCCATTTTTAACTGTCCTTTTTTAAGGAATGTGGATTAAAATATAGGACTTAGCCCTTTGTGTAGATATCAATTGTGTCCAAAACTAGCATAACTAAAATGAAAAAAGGTACATTAGCATATGTTGATATGTACTAGTATTTTGGAATATATTAGTAATATAATAAAAGTTTAAAATTGCCAATTATTGCATAATAGTATTTCTTAGCCTCTCTTAACCAAGTAACTGCCTCAATTGTTTGAAAAACACAACCAAAACAAATTAGTCTGCAGTATTGATGTCCAGGGCAGAAAACCAGTTTACTATGTCAATTTCAAATGCCTGCCACTTTACTGCCAGGGCATTCCTTTGTTCAGTTTGAGAGGAGAGTTTATTTTTTATTTAGTAAAAATATTAAACTTGCTTAGCACAAAAATGAATAAGCACCTCAGTGGCAACTGTGCTGATATATAATAATCTCAAGTTTCAAGAATGACCAAAGTAACTTCCATGATTTCATTAATTAATCAGTCAATAGCTTAGAAAGTTATTGCACGCAACCAATTCAAGCAAGACCAAAAATCTCAAATCTCTTATGCTCAGACTCCTGCAGAGCAGACTGTTGTGTTCAGTTTTGGCCATCTTCAGAGAACAGTATGGCCTGAGCGGGGAGAACAGTAAATGCGAGTTGGGAAGGAGGAACTGGGTGGGAAAAATGTAGAATGCAGGAAAACAATGAGAGACTAAACTTAATATAAAGCTGCATTTAACACCAGTGGTTTATGTTGGTGTAACTTTTCTTACTCAGATCTGAGGTCTGTAGATTACTAGAGAATACTGCTGATACTGCACAAATCCCTGTTACTTATGCTTTTGACAGTAAAATACCGGTTTGTATTCACCATCACCACCTTTTTGCAAATCAGAGAAGCATTTTGTGTAATTTTTATACCTGCCACCACATTCATTGGTTTTCCTCATCCTCCTCTCACCATGCACCTTCTTTTGCCTACAGCCTTGTCATTAGTTAACCCATTCATGGCAGTGAATTAATTTTTGTCTCTGTAAGGAACCTATTTGTTTCAAATGGAGAAATAAACACAACTTGTAGTCCAACACCTTCCAGCACTGCTCTGGCTGCTAAGCTCCGCTTTGCTCCAGCAGCTGAGACTTTGGATCTTCCAGGTCTGTTTACCTGGCTAAACTATTGTTTCTGTTTATACAGTGGTCTCCCTAGATTTCTGTCTTCTGATCCTGCAAACTGCAACTGTCTCCAATTCAATAAGGCAAAAGCAGTGCTTGTTTGGGATCAGCCATACTGTGAGCTGTTGTCTCAGCCAGGAAAAAATAGCTCTTTAATCTGTAGCCGTGAGTTGAATTCTCACAAGGATACTCATTACTTATATTTCCTGGGAGAGAAGGGTCAGGTCATGAGTATCTGATTGCCAGCAATTTCCTTAAGACCTTTCCTGGGAAACATATGAGGCAGGCGATCGGAAGTCTTTGGAGTAGGAGCTGAGAAAACGCTGTGTGAAACAAAGGGGTTAACCTGTTTGTAACCTCCAGGAGTTCTTGCATAAGGGGGATGTTGGCATTCATGTGAGTTGCTTAAGGTTATTTTTATTTTGTTCTACCATTTCCGTGTTTTGTGAATGCAGCTCATTTGCTGAAGACATTAAAGTAATTTAAAAGAAAATATGCAAAAACTTAAATGCAAAATAAAGCTGTTGTCTATTCCCGACTTGAAAGTAATTTACTTCATTACACCTCACCAAATATTAACTTCTTTAGTTACACATAAAACTTGGTCTGTTTTAGGAACAGTATCATTAACTATATGGTTCACCAGTAGCTCATCACTCCTGAAAGCACCAAAACATTTTATATGCAATCTTTAAATTCAAACAAGGCTTTCAGAATTTTGATGAAGGTGAAATCTTCGCTGCTCTGTCTTTTTTCTTTAAGAGGTGAAGAGAGAAAGCGCATTATAAGAATACTTAGTCACTTCCCTGAAGTTGCCCCGTGGCCCAGGAGACGTGGAAGGAATATGTCTCAGCAAAAGGGAGAAGATCTGGGACACGTTTCTGAGAAGTGAGACACTGGCTTCTTGCATCACTGATCAGTGTATGCTAAGGGGAACGTAGATGAAGCAGATAGCAAAATGTATGCCATCGTACTTGAAACAGCATACGTAGCATTATATGACAGAGAATCTAACTACTAGATTGTGTGTGGTAAGAAGGAGCATTCAAAGTGGAGAACTCCACAGGCAACCTTGGAAAAATCTCATGGAAATGCTGTTTTTCCGAAGAGTTGCATTTTGTGAACCACAGGATGTCCTTTGTTAATTAAGATACTTTGTTCTGAGCTTCCAATGACTCCTGTTTTCTAAATGTGAGAGGTTTGCAGCGTTTTTTGTTAGGATTTGCAGAAACACAGTATTGATATGGGAAGGAAAATGGATGTACAATATGAACAGGATACTTGGTAGTAAATAATTTTCTTGGCCAATTTTTTTTTAAAAATCCCTCAAAATCTGCAAAATAGAATTATGTGTAGATCTCCAATGCCTATGGTTTATACCTGGCTGCTTTTCTTGGCGTGTAATTGCAACACAGCATATAACAGTTCATTTTATGTTTAGTCCTAGTGCTAAACAAAGCTTAGTACAAGGGCTTTCGTTTGACAAAAATCACCTGCCTCTCCATTTGCTGTGTAATGTCACTTATATTAATTGCTTGGCATCAGCTCTCATCTGTATCCAAAGATGAATCCTTATCCACAGCTTATTCAAATACTGCTCCTTGGTTCAAATTAGCATTAAAAGCATTCAGTCGATTACTTGTTCCTTGGCAAAAGTCTGTCACTTACTCACAGTTGCTTTAACTGAGACTGATTGTAGGCTGCCTGAAGACTCAGTTCCCTGATTTCCTTACTTGACAACAGCAAATCTGAGTCACAATTCCCAGTGCTCACTTGTTTTAAACTGTGTAGCAAGGTGTGCTGAATAAACCTCCCTGCAAAACACTGCTGCTTGTTTGTGTGGCTGCTCGCTAAGAAATGTTCCTTTATGCAGAAGATTAAAAACATGTTGATACTTGTCCTCCAGTTGAAGCTGCTTGTAAATTATATCTGATTTTATTTCGATTCTGTTCAGCAAAAAGGTCAACTCAAGTATTGTCACCTACCTTGATTTTAAAGAGAAAATTCTCACTGGCATAGCTTAGCCCTGTTCCTTAAATTTATACTGTTAACAGGTGAGTTATCATGGGGATACAGCACCCAACTTAACCATCGGTTTTAGGACTCTGGCCAAATTATTAGAGCCAGATGCTCAGGTAACTGAGTGGTGATTCATAGAATCATAGAATCATTTAGATTGGAAAAGACCCTTAGGATCATCGAGTCCAATCATAAACCTAACACCTCCAAGTCCCACTAAACCATGTCCCTAAATGCCACATCTACACGTCTTTTAAATATTTATTACTGATTTATATTAGTTAAAACTCTTGTCTTTAGTGTGTTAGAGTAGCACGTAAGAACTAAGTGGTGGATTTTCAGGAATATTGCTGAAGTGGCCAGTTGGCTTACTGCAAAGCAATGCAGGTACACAGCCATGGGGGTCAAAGGAGATACAACGCATGCCTCACAAGCAGAGGAGAAACACCACTGAAGGGTATCCTCCATGTAAGAAAGTAAAAAGATTTGGGGATAAATAGAGGAGGAAGAAGAAAAAAGTATGAATGGTCAATTTTTGAGCAAATGGCACAGGAACAGAAGTGACTTTACTGCTGATCTAATTGAATGCCTTTGGCTGCTGATTTAATGGCAGGGGAAGGGTGATGGTAGGTTAGGCAAACGTCTGCTTAGCTTTTTGGTAATTATGGCTGTTGAAATACAATCACTTTGGACAAATATAGCTACAGTTGCTTTTATATTGGACTGTTTGATAGCTAAGACTTTGAGCCTGTGTAGAAAGCTGAACTGACACAGTGACAGAGCAGTTCCACTTCTAACGTTGAATTATAGAGAAGATGAGAAACTTGGGAGTTTTTGGGTAGATGTAAAACGCAGATGGACCTTTAGATTAAATGAATTTTCAATCACTACACTATACTGTCATTAATTTTCATATGATGTGCCCTATATTTATTTTACTTTGTTGGTTTTTATGTCCCCGCGTTTAAAACCATATCATTATCCAGTGAAGTTTAGGAACGTGTTTTGTCAAGTGTTTGTAAGCTCTGAGAATATTAACAAATCACTAAACAAGCACAAGTTTTCCATCAAGATAGAGAAGAAAATTAAATATACATCCTCTCCTGGTGCCCAGGAGGGATAAGCTCCTATTGTGCACTTAGCTTTTGCAGATGAAGCTTCTCATATGAGCATGTTTTATCTTTTCATCAAAGTGGGGAACAGAGAGCTGTTTTCTTTCTGGAATTTCTAGTTCATCTTTCCAAGAAACAGTTGAGGCTTATAGCTTTTAGAGAGATGTAAAAAGTGCTTCTGGCCACCAAGGACTTGATAAAGATTTTTGGAGCTTGTGACATGAATACATCTGTCTTTTCCCTGTGATCAGAGATGGAGGTGGGTTGTAAATGATGTAAATGTGATCTTCGATTTACCACCTGCCTGCATCTAAACTGATTTTTTTGAGAAAGAAATGAAAGGTGTTGCGCAGCTAACCATTACACTGAGCAGCTGACCTCAATTATTGCAGGCTGATGACATTGACTACATCAGACCAAGGGTAAAATCAGATCTCTGTCATGAGTCCTATCATGTCAGGGGTCTCTTGCGTGTGAAACAGGGCAAGGATTAGAAGATTGTCACTGGAGTGTTTTTAAGGGCTATACATGCTTTCAAGCTATCGTCGAGATATTTGGACCATGAGATTGAAGTCAGTCATTTTCACAAAGCATCAGCAAGGTCAAAACTGTGATTGGCGTTTCGTTTGTGCACTTGTGTGAGTGAATTATATTACTTTCTAGGCTATTTAACTGCTTACTGATCGTTTATTCTTTACTCTGTTACAACCCTTGGTTCAGGAATTGCCTAGTGGAAAAAAAAGGCTTCTCTCTAGCCATGTGAACATCAAAAAGCTGTTTAAATGTCTGAGAACTTCCTGATTATCTTTGTAGCATAAATAAATTTTGATAATCTAGGAAAATAATAGGCGGAAGATCATATGTTACTTTGGGAACAAGCATCATTCCCACTGCATCCTGAGAGGAGAGTCTCGTCCACCTCATGCTGGACCTCTGAGGAGGTAGTCATTAAGTTTGGAGAGCTAAGGAGACGAGCTAATTTATTTCTTCCCTGCTTATCCCTCAAGACAGGATAACTAAGGGTAGAAGAAACACAGTCATCCCATTGTAGGTGGTATATCATCCCTCAAGTGCATGCCTTGCTTGTGAGGTTTGGCTGATGTTTGGGGGATTGAGGTTATTTTTATGTGCAGAGAAAGGCCAACTCTGTGAATGTTCCTCTGTTCTTTGAAGTGGCATAGACATTGAAGAGCTGTACTGAGCATCCAGATAAACAGGCACTTTCAGGAGATGTTTATATTTTATGGCTAAAATACATTACTTTAAATAGTTTTCTAAAGCTACAGCCCTAGTATGGTTGTGTCTCTGGTCTACTGAGGAGAATTTTCTCTCCATAAACAATGCAAAGTTCCCTTAAAATAACTCACTGGTAAATTCCCCCTGGGCAGGAGACTGTCAGCAAGTCTCCGTTCAGCTGGAAGGAAAGGAGTGGGCGCAGGGAGACTGCACCGTCTGGGGGGAGATGCCTTAGCAAGGCAAGGAGAGGACCCACAGTTCCCGTCTTCTGGTGTGAGACAAGATAATAGGTTTGTGGTACAGAGTAGGGATTTTGCAGCTCTTTTACGAGCTTGAAGGAAGGAACCGTGCCTGTTTCACTCTGTGCCGCTCCATCTTTCTGCAGCATGGAGTAGTAGGAGTAAAGGACAGATCAAGTTGCATTTTCATTTTATTTTTTTTTACAAAATGGGATGTTAGGAAAAAGCAGCACTGCTTTTAGGTGAGCATAAGCTATTTCCCACTTCATCCCCCACTCTTTAGTGTGGCTTGCTAAAATACTCTAGTACGGGAGAAAAACGAAATCAGATTTGTTAACAGTAGCCATTGGTTCAGCCAGTCTTGACCCTTATCTCGGTGACAGTGTATTAACCCTGACCTGTGCCATATATCTGTATCCTGTGTCTGGGGTAGGAAACTAGAAGGCAAAACAAAAAACAAACCCTTCCTTCCAGCAGTCTGGTGTCTCGGAGTTGAACTGCCTGTGTCTCCTGATTACTCAGGCTGGATCCATGCTGCTGCTGTTGCCATTCAGAAATACACTGACACTTTAATTCAAGGCTGCATTTCAGAATAAATCATCCCCTTGTTGCACATGAATCTGAGGAACTTTAAAATACTTGTCTGGGAGAAAGCAGCGCTTTGAACCGCTGAACTCACGTGGTGATTTATGGTAGGAAAGATTCTGAACGCAGTTTCTGGTAAAGAGGGGGTGGCTTTATTTTCCTTAGATATCTTTGGATAACAAGATCAACACAATTCTTGTTATTAGTAAAAATAGTTTTAGCAAGAATAACAGGTGTTTTTGTAGCAAAGACTACTGAGACTAAATCATGAAGGCACGTAGCATTTCCCTTTTTATGCCACCAAAACAAGAGGCTCCGAAATGGCTGCCTTGATACGCGACCGTGCAGGCTAACAGCAATCCGGGGAGCAGCTAGCTGCATGGGCTTGGAGCCCATCATAGCATCTGGGAATGTCCTCCTCAAACTGGTCTGGCCACGCAACTCTTTTTGACTTTTCCAAGGTTGGGAAAGATTTATTGTATCGAATGGAATGTCATGTTCTGGGATAGGTACGGTGTGTTAATGAGTTAAAACTGAATGTTTTACAGAACAGTCATGGTGATGCTTTTTTCCTTGCTAATTCAGAGCTTGTGGGGAAAGAAGAGAGGAATCGACTGTAATCCCTTTTGTATAATTTTTAAAAAAAGTACAAAATTACTATGTACAGCTTTTACTAGAGAAAAAATGGTCAAGAAGGATTCCAGGTGTTTCTCAGGTAATTATATTATTCAGCTGCCTTTTCAGGAAATACAATTTAAAATGACTGTGTTCATGCATAGCATGCAATTAGTCTTTTGCTTTGTTTTGTGTATTTCACCAGCAAGCTATCCCAGAATAATACTCTGAATTCTCAATTGGTGTAATTCATTATAGTTCCATTAAGTTCCAGAGAGGCTACTCTGGTTTATTCTGGCTCGGTTTCTGGCCAGAGTGTTCAATTCTGAATATGTAATAAAAGTGTTAGTCATCTTAACAGCCGTTATTCACATTAGTATTTTGTGCCCAGTCCTGGATGTTTTAATGTGTTTTTTGTTGATCAACAAAGAGGGTGTTGTGTACGACAGAGTATACATGGGCAAAGATTAGCTGTATCTTTCTCTGCTTTTGAACTTTATTCTGACATTTTTACGCTTCTGCATAGTATTCTCCTCCACGAGTGGTCTAATCAGAGCTGGTCTTCCTGGGAGGCATGCTGCCAAAATAACAGTCAGTACCAGCGACCATGGGACTGAGGGCAGTACTGTGAAGACTTCCCTGGTTAAACTTGAGCAGACAAGGAAAGAAAACATTTTTTTAAATGTCTGATTTGGAACTCTGTGTGATTTTAATTATTTTTTAAGTCAGCTATACCAGTATTATAATGATTAATCCATTCCAATAAAAGAAAATTACAGGTTCTCAAACATCTTTTTAGACAAGTATTATGATGGTTAGAAACAATATTAGTTAAAGGCAAAAATTCTAGCATTAAATAATAGCAACATTATTATTTCTAAGAATCAAACTGTCAAATATAGTACTATTTAGGATATCTGGAGTACTTGTAAGATGTAGCCTGTAATGTGAGAAAATATGATACCAAGATTCTCTGTTATACATTTCTTTTTTTCTTGGAAAGAGTCAAAAATCAAATGATACAATATTTTCTGCTTATAGAACCTTGTTACAGCTTTCTGTCATCCCACACATCAGCCACTTAACCTAATGACTTATTCTGATTTTACTGTTAGCGAACTTAATTCTGTAAGTCTTTGTAGCCTGAAACACTTTTTCTCTTGGTTCTTCAGAAAACGTCATCATAAAATCATGCACGCTTTCTAACATCTTCAGCAAATTTTGCTGGAAATAACCCACTAACATTCTTTTTTTAAAGACATCGTGTTTTTATAGTATTTCATCACTAGAATTTAGTATGTGGTTTATATCACAGTGATCATCCCTTCATATTCTCCCTGCAGACGGTGCCAGAGGAAAAACTCTTTTCAGTCTAAATCAATCTGTTAAATTGTCTGCTGGTTCTAGCATAGTGATTTTTTGTCTTAATTTCAAGCAGTGTATACGTAGTTTATTCCTGTTTCTTTAAAAGTGTGGGAGCCGTTTTTGGAACCACTAGTTAAGCAAAAGTTTTTAATCTGCCATTGCTGAATTCATGTTTGGATGCCTTTACAGTTCTCTCGTAAGATCAATGCTGCCATGCTGCCTTTACCCCACCTCTTTTATTTCACAGATTATCAAAGTTACTTTTTCTTGCAGATAGAATAGAATAGATGAAATAATTAATCTCCATGCATTTCTTTGCACTTAGATGGAGTGATCTGCACACATATTTGTGTTTTTTCCCCTGTGTAAAGGAGTTTTTTTTGGCCCCTGTTCTTCAGTGATCTTCAGGAGTGCTATTCTGATAAACTCAGTGTCTGGAGCCTAGGCTTGAGCTGTGTTGTGGTGGGGAAAGGAGTGTGTATTTACACCCTATGTATTTAAATCCCGTTTTCTCTAAGCTTTCTTTAGTTACCAGGAGCCTGTATTACTTTTTATAATGAAACCACCTTACCATTACAGTGATTGTTGTTTTGGAGGAATGTCATGAAGTGTTTGAATCTCCACAGGGTCTTAATAATTTAAATGAATTTTTGGTGGTAAAGGAGCATGAGAATTTCCCAGGGTAATGAAATTACGAAATACATTAAATATAGAAAAGTATTTTCTTCTTCCATATGTATTGAGCTTGCATAAAATATTATGCAACCATAAATTATCCCTTTATATAGATATCCCTATCTTTTTTTTTAGAATCACTGCATGTTGATGGAGGGGTAGAGGAATTGCATGAAGCGTTGCCAGTCTAAGCTGTGTTCAGCCATTAAGTAATTTCTCAGGCTGCTGCACACTGCAGAAAGGCTTAGTAGTAAGATTCTTTATCAGAAGAAATAGTATGTTTCCTAGGCTTGAACACGTGTTGTTTTGTGTTACCAAGTGGGGTTGGTGATTTAGGTAACCAAAACCCTGTCATTCCCATTTTAATAAAGAATTTGCGTGGTGCCTCTTGGCCCTGGTGACTCGTAGGGACATTGGCTGGGGAAGGATACATGGAACATTAGCACAGCTCAGGGCGTGATCCTGTTTTTTCTTACTGAGGAGTGGAGTTTTTGCCATATGGAAAGACTATCCCAGAGTTAGTGGATCCCAGGGGAACAAAGCCAGTTCTGTATAATAAGTCTGGCTGTGACTCTAACCATCACACCACACAATTACTTCATCTTGCATCCTGGCTGTGCATCTCTATTGTCTGATTAACTTGGGGCCAGGCTATTTGCCATAGTCTTTTGCCATTCATTTTCACCATTACTTTTTAAAATTTCCCTGAATATCTTCCAGCTTGTCACTAGCAATGTGTTTCATAGACGGTTTCATGATTTAGGTTAAAGCTTCGGAAGCTGAGCTCCTTTCTAACTACATCTTTAGCTGTGGTCTGTTAGTGGTGACCTTTGCACATGTGTACAGCCCAGCCGGATCAGGAGAGCCCTGCAGATGTTCAGGGACCTGATGAAGAAAAACAGCCCAGGTCAGAATGTAAACACAGGTCTTGAGTCCTATCATAAGTTTTATGATCCATTCACAATGAATAATAAATGGTGAATAAAAGTTAAAATTGTGCTATGTATGTGTCTTACGGACTGCATTGTAAGTGTTTAAAAGCACCTAAATAGAAGTTATTACAGATTAAACCATCCTTTTGATTCTGATTGAGACATGCTGATTGATAATTTTTTGTTCGTCTTATATTAATGTCTTGTACATGATCAGATTTCATGTTCATTGCTCAGTCAATGTTATAATAAATATTAATGTATTGCTGCTCTCAAAGTGCTTATTGAGATCTTTAAATTTTTTTAAAATATATTCTCAGAACCTCTTAGACTAACCAAAATTACCTGTAGCATTTTCCACAGCAAAATTATCCTGTGATGTTGATTGAAATTGTGCCAGTGCATCTGCCATAAAAACGTTAATGTCATGTCTGACTGAGACACATGCACCTTCTATGTTCATCACTTCTAAATCCATTATAAAGACCTTAATGGTAGCTGTATATAAAGACATGCCATAATGACATCTTAAATGCTGTCTTTAAATTCACAGCATGAAAAGCCTTTTAGAAACACTGTATGAAAAAAGCAGGTAGCTAACAGCAATTTGTGGATAATATTCATGGTATGTCTTTTATTTAGTGGGGGTTTTATATTCTTTTCAATAGAAATAAATGGGTCCAGAAAGCTAATGGTGTAAACAGAACTTTGTTCCTAGTGAATGACATTTGAGACCTCAGGTCAGCTTTCATGTTTCACAGCAAACATAGGAAAATGCATGCTGGAGTTTGGAAGTGTATCAGCTGGTTATACAAAATTAAAAAATATACAATAGAAATATAAGATCTAAAGCATATTAAATTTAGAAAAAGGGTATATACATACAGAAATCCCTTCTGTAGCAAGGTTATGTGGAAAGGGCATGAGCTTCTCATGAAATAATCTTTCAGAAGGAAGAGGTTCGGAGTTTGTTACAATTCTGTCAAGGACCTTGTGTAGTCATTTTCTGGGCAATGACCTCCTTTTACCAGTCACCACAATACACTCAGTTTGTCTCAAATTTTGCTAAAGGCAGAAAGAGGAAAGGGGAATAGATGGAAAAGAAGGCAGTACTAAATCTTATGGGCTTCACCCAAAATTTTTTGTAATCATCACGGAAGCCCAGAGGATGCTGGAGCAAAGCATGGGCTTTTCCGAGGATCACGTCTAACTTTCCTGTTTTTCACTTCAGTATGCAAGACATTGGATACTTTGGGCAGTGGTTTACTCTTTAAAAGGTTTACTTTAAACAACAATAAAAATTTAAAACAAAACAAAAACCCCACGGTTTTGATCCATGAGTGTCTAAATTTATTTTCTTAATTACACAGTTTATAATATTGACATGACCTTTGATCCTGTCAGTAGTACTGTTTGATTTTATTAATTAGGCTCTAGTCTTTCAACTGTTTTCTATCAACATTGATTGGAAGATTATAATAGTACTTTATAATCTTTCAGATGCTGAAGAATCATATTGGCCATCAGAGTGGCTCACTGGCCTGTTAGATCCCACGCTTGTTTGTGACTGAGCCTTGCTTGACGAAACTGTCCCTTTCCTCATGCCTACCCACCCCAAGACTCACTGTTTCCTCCACAGAGGATTAGCCTCCCTGCCCACTCCGTCCTCCAGAGTCCCTACGCACATGCACGTAATTGGTGTCTACAGGAATAATAATAATATTACCTCTTAGCTGCTCTTATGTTTACAGATGTGTCTCTATCCTTTGGACCTGGCTTGTGTGATCCTTTTCATTCCTCAGTGTCAAGGTGTTTTATAAAGTCAAGTAAACATTACTCATGGTTTACACACAAGGAACCAAAGCGTGAATATCCATCAGGGTGAGTGGCAGGATCAGGAACCGATCTCGTGTCCCCCTGAATGCAGTGCAGCAGCCTGCATGTTGAATAACTTTGATCCTTAGAAAGTTATTTGCAGTATTTCCCAACCCAAGAAGATTGTGGGGTTGGGAAAAAATGATTAAACTTAACTTCTGCTTATAGATTCCAGAAGATTTTATCCATGCTTAGGTACCCAAGTCTTACTCGAATATAGGCGAGTAACAAATATGCCCTAGGAGCGTGATGAAATTAACTACAAAACAGCCACTAATAGTGGTGACTTTTAGTTGCCACAACCATAGACAGAATTAAAATCGGGGAATGAGAGGTAAAAAGCATGTTAGTAACTTTCTGAGTAAGCAGCCACCCTTGACTGCTTCCAGTACTATTGTTAGTATAAACTGCAGGAGATGCTCCATTTCCTTTTTACTCATTTAATGCTTTCTCAACATTTTTCCTTTGACGATGAAATTTTGAATGATTAGGCTCTATCCAATCATTAATTAAGTATATTCACATGTAAGGACAGTTTTTATCTAGCTGTTTTCTGTTCCAAGGTTAAAATTGTGTATCTTTATGAAGTGACATAGTGCTTGTGTCACTAACTTTTAGATTAAATGATTTTAAAGCTTGAAATCTGTCTTTTTGTCTCTCAAAGAAAACAGGTAGGACCACATATTTATGTTGCTATATAAAAAATATAAGTAACAAAATACATTCTGATCTGAATGTAGCATTTGTTTAAACATTATTGTACTTCCTTACTAATATAGTGAAATACGGGCAGGCAAAGTTCCTGTTTAAACAGATTTTTATTTTAGATTTTTCCACCTGAAATGTTTGCTCAACCTAAAGTAGAAATATCTATACCCCAAAAAATAGAATTTATAATATAATTGAAAAGAATCTTAAGGCAGCTTAGAAGATACCACACAATAAAGTTATTGGTAGAGGTTAGTAATTTATGCACCATAAAATGCCATCATTATGAAAACATACATTTTCCAGAGTTATTGCAGCCTGTGGCTTCCCTTGAGTTGTACTGATTTCCTCAAAAATTGTTTAATGGGGAAAGAGATAATTCTCGTGGCATAAGAGTCTAAGCTCCAGCTATTTCAAAGCACTATGGTGCAACTTCAGGGCACTGGGTAGGTTACGGCCCGAGCGCAGCTCACGCTTGTTTTTTTAAGACTACCTTCAGTACACAGAGGCAGATCTCTCTGGCCTCATGATCCCTGCAGAGTTCTTAGGGAAAAAAATGTGTGTCAAGACGATGATCTTCTAAACCAGCTAGCTTTTATGTACATTTCCAGGAGACAGACTAGATAATCTAAAGACTATTCAAGGACAAGAGCAACCCAGTGCTTTATCCAAGAAATAAAAAATAAATTAAAAAAGTCAAAAGGCTTTATTGTTTACAGATCTTTTCAGTCACTGTTATATATTTCACCATCCAAGAGATACTGATTTTGAGTAAAGAAGTTAGCACAGGGGTAGCTATAGTTCTTACAAATGCATGCCCGAGGGGTTTGAGAGTTACTGTTAGTATTAATTCAGAAGCCCTGTTTCAAAGTGCTCATAAATAGCTATGCTATTTTATCTTCACATTCTGAATAGCATTACGGGTGACCATTTTACATAAACGTTAACAAAATAATCTCGCGCTGGTTTGAAATTGGTGAGTAATATAATTACCATTATTCAAACTCTTCTTTAGGACTGGCTTTCAAATGTCAGGCTCCACATCCACACAGCCAGGGGTTAGGCGTAATAATAAGTATCGTCTGACATATGGGGTAACCTTAGAGGTGATACTTGGAAGCCCACCACCGTCAGTGCCAGGGCCTGGATCAGCAGGGCGGGCTTAGCAAGAGAAGCTGCAGACACCAGGAAAATTTACTAGAGCAAAAATGATGCCAGTTGGAATTGCAGGCATGAGGTATATGTTTTACATGCCTGGTAAGAAATGACTTTGGGCTCCACTACCTCATATTGAATCAAAAGATCACAGCCCAGAAACTTTTTCCAAAGCTTTTCTTAGCTTCATGTTTTTAATTCGTCTATCTGTCTGTTTTGTTGTTTTGTTTACTTGACCTGCATGCTGTTTAATGTCTCCTGGGGATGCTGTTCAGAAGCCTCCTACCTCCACCCTGGGTGGTACAGATGATCCAAATAGGAGATCAGGGGAGTCCAGAGAATGACTCCAGCAGTCACACCCGGGACAGTGAGCTCATCTAAACCTTTGCAGACAACGACTTTTTAAATGCTCTTGCCTGAACTCGGATCCGCTGGTGAGCTAGACGACGGCGCATCCAACCATGGTACACAAAAATTAGCCTCATCGGGCAGCATTAATATAGAGTTTCAAAAAGATTTGAGGTTCAGAGATGGAAAAGGATTTCTAAAACTGCATGTAATAAATCCGGACTGTCATTGGATCATTGGAAAGCTGGCTCATGCTGTTGCTGAGCAGCCTAATTCGTCGCCAAACAGTCTTTTGGCTAGTCAAAAACCACCACAGCATCTGAGTCGCCAGCATTGCCGTTGCTTCTGTCAAGCACCCATAAAAAATAAAGCAGGGAAGGCAACTTTAATTGTTAGTAGGTTTTAGATATCAAAATTGCAATCTCTTAGCTTTCACCCCTTCATAATGGAGCCTCTACCTGATCCATGTCAGGAAAGATTTGAGCACGTTATAAAGCTTTCTGTTTGTATTGTAAGGCAGATACTAAATTTTAGGGGCTGGAGACACTACAAATATATAGTATACAGCTGTATACTGTGGGGATTTTC
The DNA here is from genome assembly GCF_000699105.1 of Pygoscelis adeliae. Taxonomy (NCBI): domain Eukaryota; kingdom Metazoa; phylum Chordata; class Aves; order Sphenisciformes; family Spheniscidae; genus Pygoscelis; species Pygoscelis adeliae. Next base: position 1,463,223 of record NW_008825533.1, read on the forward strand.
AAGATCGCTGGGTTACTGATAAATCATAACCTTTGACAATGTTTATAACCGGTGACTTTCTTAGAATTATGGCATTGCTAAAGTATTTTTAGCAACACACATTATTATGGATTATTGAAAAATTAATATCTCATCTGATGAAGTACTTACGGTTCATTGAATTATCCCATATCAAAGTAATTTTAAAAGATTTTTAGATCTTCTGTTAGAGATCATGTTTTTGATGATTAAAACTAATGAGCTCCTTCAGATTCTCTGCAGATATTTGTAAAAACATATTCTTTTTTTCCCCTCTGATATTCTGATATATGAAAAGAAACTTTTTCATGCTTCCTGACCAAACTTATTATTTGCTTGCCAAATTTACCCTGATTTTTTTTGCCATCTAGTTTCAAGATATTATGAACTGGTAACAGATGACCACCTGAGTCGTCTCCAATAAATAAGCATTGAGAAGGAAACTGTATGTCAGCCAGATTTTTATTACAGCTTGATAAGTTTCCCTGCAGGTTTGAAATAAGCTTTTTTAATTAAAAAAAAGAATTGTATTTAAAAAGCTTTTGGAAAAGGGTGACATCAGGAAAAGAATAAGCTTTGCAAATAGAAAAGTCTACACGTTAAGACTTAGGACGCTTTGTCAATGGTAATACGGTCTAGCAGGGTGAAATGTAAACTTCCTTACTGAACTGGATACAATTTATAAATTTTGTATGGCTGGATCTAAACTTTTTGCTGGAGTTGTTTTAAAATGTGTCTTCATAAACACTTGCCATGGAGATACTCTTTATAAAAATAAACGTTAATAACTAACTGACAGAGAATTTATAGAACTGCAGTCTCAACAGCCTTTAGGCCCCAGGGGATTACGATACAGTAAACCCAAATTTATACAAAGAATGAAATATAAAGTAGAACAGAACAAAGGGAATGGAGAATGTTTCTTACTGTTTTCCTAAAACTAAGAGAGTGACATGTTCCTGTTACTTTCACTGAAGCATATGCATGAACCGTAAATACCGATGTTTAATTTTGGATCTCTGAGTGATCTAAATGGATCTGTTATGAAAAATGCCTGATTATGGCCAGAATGTGTACATACAGAATAACTTTAGTGTAGGTAGAAGTGGTGTTTCCTAAATTGCCTGTCAAGAATGGCTTAATCCTACTTTGCAGGAATTGCCTACATCAGTGAGACACATTCATTTCCATACCCGTTCATTTAGGAGACGCTCTGCTGAGAATGTCAAAGAGATGCTAATTATGATCAGCTATGGTGATCCCTTAGGAATTAGGCTGAGATTGAGAAACCACGTAATTACTGAAGTTACACTATAGTCAAGGATTAAAGTGATGAGTTCTCCTCCCTTTCTTGTTTTTTTTCTTTCGTGGCTTGGGGAGCAGCTGTCACAGGCAGTCCTGGTGCTCTTTAGGTGACCGTTTTGTGACCACTTTGTTCTCTTTCAGTCTAGTTTATCTGCTACCAATGCTGTGCAAGGGCAGAAGCAGGAGGGGCAGTAATTGTATGTGCAGCCTGGTTGTTTCCCAGAGAAACCATCCTAGGGAAAATGGCAAGATCCTTGAGCAAGGGACTGATTTTAAGTTAAATCATTTACTTCATTAAAGAGAGACAGCAGAACTTGGAAGTTCAGTTGAGTAGCTCTATAGAGCGACACATGCTGCCTGGAGTTAAGCAGAATTCAACCAGGAAATTCTGTTCTGTTAACAGAGCGGCTCTGAGAGGAATTTAGGGGACCTATGATAGCATTAATATCTCAAAATCTGAACAAATTTTTGTAAGTCCTTACTACTCTGAAGAAAAAGGAATCAGGTAAATTTTCATTCAGAACAGAAATTAAAATTGACAGACTTTTGTGCTGCTGTTGATAAAATCTCCAGGATGGGAGATCATTTTAAATAAAGCCCAGTCCTTTTCTTGAGGATAAATGCCTGTGCCCTTTATAAATCGTTCCTGTTCCATTTCAATCCAAAAATAAAGCACATTTTTTTTTATAACTGCAAATTCTTTATTGTGAGCAAAGCAAGTTTACAATGCTAAGTAAGTTTTACTTGTTGGTACATGCCAGAAATGTGAATGTTCCTTGAATCCATTTGACATTGATGATTGGTTTTAAAATTATCATGTTATGTCCTGATAATTCAGTGACATAAATCTGATAGCAGTACGGTGTTCAAATAGCTTTTCTTTTGCAGTGTTTACTTTTCTGGAGTGACTGGTTAACCTAGAATCAATCCTGTGCATTATAAGCAGTGGGACTAATCCCATGGGCTCTGTGGCTGTAGGGCTATGTTTGCAAGGGACACATCCCATTCTAATGTAACTCAGCATGCTGAGGAATACAAACATTGAGAGAGGAAAAAATATTTTATCAATGGAAACAAATGATCAGTATTTAAGATAACAGAAAACATGATACACTTGAGGCTATTTACCAATAGATCAAAATATAAGCAAATGAGAACACTGATATAGTCTTTCAACTATAAATAGCAAGGTCCATGTTCTACTTTCACCCATATTGCATTAAACGTCAGCAGCAGATCACTTGCAAAATACTATTAGAGTACATGGTTTTAACCTGGACCTACACAGGACAGTTCAGCTAAGCAAGTGTAGCAGCTCTACCAGATGTTTTGGATGATAGGAATGAATTAAATAGAAGTGTTCAAGTTTGGCAATCCTTTGTTACATCTTAAATATATGCTAACAAGGTGAAGAGAAGTGAAGTTATGTCTGTGTCGTGGTTTAACCCCAGCTGGCAACCAAGCCCCACCCAGCCGCTCACTCACTCCCCCCCGGTGGGATGGGGGAGAGAATCAGAAGGGCAAAAGTGAGAAAACTCGTGGGTTGAGATAAAGACAGTTTAATAGGGAAAGCAAAAGCCGCGCACGCAAGCAAAGCAAAACAAGGCATTCATTCACTGCTTCCCATGGGCAGGCAGGTGCTCAGCCATCTCCAGGAAAGCAGGGCTCCATCACGCCTAACGGTGACTTGGGAAGACAAACGCCATCACTCCAAACGTCCCCCCCTTCCTTCTTCTTCCTCAACTTTATGTGCTAAGCATGACGTCATATTGTGTGGAATATCCCTTTGGTCAGTTGGGGTCAGCTGTCCCGGCCGTGCCCCCTCCCAGCTTCTTGTGCACCCCCAGCCTCCTCACTGGTGAGGTGGGGTGAGGAGCAGAAAAGGCCTTGACTCTGTGTCAGCACTGCTCAGCAGTAACGAAAACATCCCTGTGTTATCAACACTGGTTCCAGCACAAATCCAAAACATAGCCCCATACTAGCTACTGGGAAGAAAATTAACTACCCCAGACAAAACCAGCACAGTCTGTGACTGTGTTTCCTATATGTAAAATCTCATTAACTACTACTTTTTTTTCTTGCTCGCAGTACACTTTTCAGGAATTCGGACATTGAGAATATGTTTTCTATCTGTATGAAGTTAGGTCATTGTAGGCAAACAGACTGCTCAAATTACGAATGCTTCTGCTCATTTTTTGCTTTGCTTGCTTTGCTCCCTGTATATTTTTTTATGGCAAAGCTAAGCTTTCAGTACTGGTTTTAGTCCTTTATTGAGAATAGAGCTTGTACTGAGAGAAACTGGATTCTGTTTTCTCAGTGAGTACAGCACTGTCATTAATAATTAGGCAAGTTAAAGCTATAGAATTTAATTACAGGTGATGATACAGAGAATGAAGGTGGGTAGGGTTTTTTTTTCAGACTGAAAAGTGAAAGTGATAGATTGGAAGGTATTTCTTTTTAAATAACTGACTTCTGTATATCAAAATAAAGTAATGCAAAAGTCTATTTTAAAATACAACTGGACTGCCTATCTTTAACAGAAGATAGTTTGGTTTACATACAGAAATTGGTTTTAAAATGCCTGTAGTTTTCAGAGATCATGATGCTATGCTAGTACACTAAACAATGCCAGATCCGACCTCGATGCCAGCAGTTGAGCGAAGCCGTCTGCCCCTTTCATTGCTAGCACGTTCCCTGCAATGATTTTGCTCTATACTAGCTCAACCAGACGGTTCTCCAGGCAGAGTCTGGCTGGCCAGAGACTGCTCCCAGCAGAGAGCTTGGAAGAGTCACTGCTGTTCTCCATGGACACAAGGTGTTGTGTACCAAATGTCTTGGAAATGGGTCCTGGCATTTTTCTGTATTAGAGTAAAGGCATCTTCTGTTTCCAGGCCCCCAACATTATGGGACTGTATTGCTTTAATTTCATCCTGACTCTTCCAAACCAGTGAAAGCTATTTTTAGTTTTCAGTTTAATTTTTTTTCTAGAATATCTTTTCTTATTTGAAAACTCCCTCCACCCACCAAAACTTGTTGCTCTTCAAAACAAACAACAAAAAAATTCATCAAGAGTCTTTAATCTTCTTAGCACAAATATTCTTTTGGTACTTGAACTATGATTCCCTTTCTTGCTCTCTTATCAATCTTGTTTCCTGCAGTTATTCACCTGCAGAAAGTATGTTATATATTGGGAACATTTCATTTTCTTGATCAACGTTTGTTGGTTTAGGTGGTTTAATTAACTGGCTTTCATCAAACAATACTCTTGTCTGTATTCTTCTCAAAGTTATAACAGTCATTCATGTTGTATTACATAATATCAAAGTAAGAAATTCGATTTCATGAGAAGTCAAGGAACTTTACTTCTTTACTAATGAAATTCAGACAGAAAAGATTTTCAGAATGAAAAACTAGGTTTATGTTCAAGACTGTCTCTCATTTTTCCAAATTATTTTCTGTCAAGCAATGAATAATATTTTGCTGAAGCTTTCTTTGGCTTTTAGTCAAGTACTATAAATGAATTCATTAATTGGAATTATTTTTGGGCAGCAGTAGTGGGTGTGTGTTTAAAGTCTTATGGTGATGCATGATACCTTGCACTTCAGGTGTATGCCATCTTTTCATTAGCAGTTCTAACCTAAGAGGTAGTTTGGCTTAAAAGAAACAAACAAAACAAAAAAACCCCAGCCTATAGTGATCACCCATTACCTATAAGCCAGTCTACTACTGTTCGTAAGATTGCTTTCTGTGCTGTCTGAATGAGAAGCTGCCTTCTTGGTATTATTAAAAGAAACATTCTCACAATAGAAATTGTCAGCTTTATTGCAGAGGTTTACTTGAGTCATTTAGGTCAATATTTTTTATTCTGCTTGGTTATAATAGGTCATAACAGAAAAATTTGTTTTCATGGGAAAGATTAGATTGAGATAATTAGTAGAAACCCGAGACCCTTTCCCAGCCTGAAGTTAGCACCAATGCAGTATGCTGCAAAGACGAACGTTCCTCTTCCATTTTTCTCACTCGAGCACCAAGACAAACAGGAATTGTGTCTAAACAGTAAACAATGCTGAGCCTGAGGGCCATGAGCACCGTTGCATATTACACAAGTAAAAGCACAGAGACGCTATTTATTTAACATCAGCATTATGTAGGTTTTGTATATATAGCTAACCCCTGGATCTATTTTTTGGCAAAAGCAGAGAGTGTGGGAGGAGAACAGCAACAAGGAAGGATAGGAGCTATGATAGTGAAATTATTCAAGTTTGTTTGGTTCTTAACAGTAAACTATTTTATGTGTATTAGTTAAGTAGGGGCCAACTTTAGGAAGTGACGTTGCAATATATAAAATAGTATTAGTGTAAATGTTAGATAAACTACCCTGAACATATTACCAGTAAAGACTAACTAACAATCATGAACATGTTTTCAACATTTAGCAGTGGAAAAGTATGCATATCTAGTTAAAGTTTAGTGTGGAGACTTAGGCTGTAGTTTAATCCTTTTCAGCATTTATTATAGGCAATGTATCTTGTCTGTACTGGGCTTTGACACTTGTTAATTGGCTTGTGCCTTGGAAATATGTCAGCTAATACCTGTTGTCACCCTAAAAAGATCTGTAAGTCTGTGATGTAGTATAGTGCATGCTGGTAAAAGCTAAGAGGTTCTGATATTTAAGCGTATGCTTCATTGTAAGCAGTGGTTGCACTGGCTCTAGGGAGCCTCTATTTACATGTTTAATTTAGCAGTGTTCTTGGTCAGAAACACATTTGTTTGAGAAACAGTGAAAATATTACTTGTGGGTTGCATATTTTCTTTCTGTTTCATTTTCAGTAGACATGGATAACAACTGTGAAAGGAATGAAGAAATAGGACCCATTATTTACTTTCTGTGAAAACCTTCGGTATTGAATCTCAAATAATGGTGTCTTTCATCCATGTGAAGATTAAACCTTCCTAAAACATACAGAAAGTAATAATCAGGGAATTTACCATAATAGCATTAGCCTCAGTCACCACATTATTATTTAATATATTTCAGTTGAAATGTGTGCTGTTCTGGATATCATTATCTTGAAAATTCAAAGTAATTAAAGATTTTATTTTTAAAGCAGGCATACCAAATAAAAGCATGCTACAGGATGTTGATAGCTGGAATAAAAATGACTATTTATCTTCTGAGTGCATTAATAGCAAGGGAAGGGAGGATTTTAGCTTAAGGAAGGATCTGTCTTGACGTCTGAGCTTCAAGTAGATAACTGTCAAAGCAGAGAGGGGATTGTTTTTTAAGTGTAGATAATGCACCTTTTATGAATTTACATGATAATATAAGTGTGAACCAGGTGTGAAATTGTAGGTTATGCAGTAATGATGGAAGTTAAAATCATAGGTAAATGAACCTGGACAGAGCCTACTTTACTTACCTTCAGCAGAGGAGCCGGTGGAAGCCTAGACGGGTTATCCAGTTTCGGGTTGTGAGGTGTTAGGAATTCTCCCTGCTTGCCTTTCAGGCTGCAGCTACTCTTTGTCACTTTGAGAGGTTTAGTCTGAACCAAGGCCACCTGTTCCACGGGTAGAGCAGTAAGCCGGTGTTACTGCTTTTTGTGCACGGGTTTGCTGCAGATGGATGGTTTCTTGCCTCACTGAACAGACATCAGGCTGTCCATCAGTCTTTCTGCCCGTTGTCTTCAGGGAGTCTCCAGCAGAACGTGTAAGGATTTATTGCCTGGAGGTCTGTGGTAGCAGAATGACTAGTACCTTGCAAAAAAAAGTACAGTGCTTGATCACAGCAATAAGCTTCTCTCAAGGGTTTATCCTAACGAACATTGAAAATTATTTAATTCTTTTTCGTTCTGGGTGTGTATTACTGTCCATACTGTAGACCAAGAGTCTGAACAAAGCCATGCAGTAAGCAGAACACTCAAGCTCCTTTCCTTGTGCCACATGCACACCTTCCTCAGTTATTCTGTAGGTGACAAAGACTAACTTCAGGTAGGTGAAACTGGGCTCTGTAGGCTACCTCTCTAGTTACTGTAGAGTCTACAAGGAGGAATGAGGAGACCATAAGTATATTTCTGGTTTGTAACTGCCCATCTTTCTCTCTGCTGACTACAAAGAGATGTCAAGGGAAGCTTATCTTTCTAGTTTAAATTTGGTCTTTTTGAATTTCCCTTTATGTCATCTGTTTGTTTTGACAGCAACTGCTGTTAAATCTGAGCCCTTCTTAGCAGTATAGAGATTTTAATGAAAATAAACAAAAAATATTTTAAGAATTGACTTGTAATACTTCATATTCAAGTTCTTTTCAACTTTGGTCTTTTTCCTTTTGGCAGCACCAGAACGAAGGGATTCACTTCTGTATAGCCCAGATGCCATTGATACCACTCCAAGAAGAAAGCGAAGACAAAGGACAGCAAAGCCTGCTGGGACAGGAGCTAAGATGGCTATTTATGAGACAGAACTGCCAGCCAAGGAAAAGTAAGCAGTTTTCAAATGTATTAAAATGTTTTTATATCTACCGATGTCGGAGGGTTTGTGGTTTGGGTTTTTTTGTGTTTTCTTGTGCAGTTTCATATTTCAGACGAAGCACTGTTGTGTTACAGTCTGTATAGTCATTTACAGTAATTTTACTGAACTTTGAGTAGATGTGAATGATTAAATTGTCAGGCCCAATGACTTATTGATTTTAATACACCTCTAAAGGGACAACTGTAAAATTCCTTTCTTTAATTGACTTGGATAACTTTGAGCAAATAGATTGAAGCCTACTAAAATGATGTTCTGTAGGTTACTGTATAACCCTGCAGGCAAAGAAGGATGCATTTATAGCAAGTGTCAAACTAAGGTGGACAGCTTCAGCTATGTTGTGTCACAGAAAGTAGTAGCATTATGAGTGTCTTTTTTCACAGTGAGGATGGTCAAACACAGGAAAAGGTTGCCCAGACAGGTTGTGGAGTCTCCATCTGTGGAAATATTCAAAACCTGACTGGGCACGGTCCTGGACAACCTGCTCTGGTTGAGGAGGGAGGTTGGGCTAGGCAATATCCAGAGGTCCCTTCCAACCTCACCATCCTGTGATTCTCTCTTTGTAATTTCAGTGGAAATTAATTCACAATACCATTTTTAATAGACCAGAATAGATTTCTTTTGAAAATAAGATCAGTGGGGAGAAAAAAGTATTCAGTCTTAAACACAAGGGGGTCAGAATTTATAACACTTAATAAAAGTCTTTTTCTTCTTATGTCACTCTTGCCTTTTGGAAATATTTTGACATGATCTGGGACATGCTTAGTTATGCATAGAATTACCTTGGAGCTGCAATATGATTGCTGGCATTTTCTTCAAAAACTGATTTTTTTTTTAAGATCTATGGTAAGTTAGATTTAAAAATACTTATTTTCCCTTTTTATCTGTAATATCCATGGATAATAAACTGTTTAAACAGACACGGACACAAGTAGACTACAAGACATTTCCCATGATTAGCAAAGATTTCTGTTTAAATCAGCAAGAGAATTATCTTATTTTGACATAGAAGGTTGTGGCTTGATGCCAGCTGGGAATGTTTAAACTTACAATCCTGTTTTATTAGTAAAAAACCAAGTATTTTTTTAGAATGGTCTAGAAAAATGTCAAATTCTGCTCTTCTGTTCTTTTAGAGTCTAGGATATTACAATGAACAAAGCCCTTTCCCCATTGTATGTAGTCAGTTTGATTTTGAGAGTCTGGCTATGTTTGCCTGACATAGAATTTCATACTTTTTAGTATTGATTGTGGAAGGAAAACCTACAGAGGCAAATGATTGCAAAGAAGAATATAGAAGCCTTGGGCTGAGTAGTCCTCAGTGTATGAATATCTGAGTCCTGTCTGTAGGGGAAGGACTAAGAGGATATTGATATTTTTGTTTTAATTCCTTTAAGTAAGGCAAATTTTAGAAAAAACAGAGCAACGTTATGTTTTTCATACTGTGCAAAGTATTTCTAATATGCTTTACAGAATCGAGTCAGAGCTGAATCTGAAGAGTGGCTCTTCTTGGCCATAACATAATTAGTCATATTTTAAAGTTTACCATATGGAACATCCATGCTATCAGTCTTTACCCCCGTTTTTCTTTTTGCATTACGTATGTATGAATTGGATGGTAAACAACAGCTTTGCACTACAGGTCACAACATTGCTTGGCATGTGACATGCCTTACAGTACTGTGAAGGTGCATCTGACAGTGAAAGATCCATGTTTCTGTATGATCACGTGGTGACTTCAGAAATCAAATGTGATACTGGACATTTGGCTCGATACTGGAATATGTTTTTTAATCCTTTCTTTAGTTAAAAGTACAGTGGCAGTGCTAATTCTTTGGTTAGATAAGAAGTTATTAGATCTCCCCATTTACCTGGAACATTACAAAAGCCGAACTGTATGCTGATTATTTTTCTCAGTGTCCGTGCTTAGTTCTTGGGTTTTGAACTTCATCTTAAGTCTTTTGCCAGTTGCTAATCAAGCTTTCAGTCAATTTGCTTGGCTAATAATTTTCACTTCTCTTTAGCCTGTCAAAAGTAGGGAGGTGCAGAATCAGTATCATAATCCAGTTCACAAATATAGATGTTTCTTTTTATGAAGCCTCTTCAGTAATTTGTACTGATGGAATGCTAGATCCTACACGATGCAAAAGTCTTTATCTTAAGCTGATGGTACATTGGGGTCCTGCCCAAAATGTTTTCCAGTATTGTGTCACTTAGCAAAAAATTACTAATCCTGCTGGGGCGGCAGGGAGGTGGGGAGGAAGTTAACCTCTAAATTCCTTCACCTTTGGAAATGCTCCATCACAAATATGGAAGACGTACAGCCCTTGAAAGCATGTCATGCTTTTCTGTTTGGCAGGAGGATCAAATGACAGATTGTGATCACATTTGCAAATGCACGAGTGAATCCTTATTTCTGAGCTCTCCTGCACAGACCTGCAGAAAGATTTGATTCTTTACTTGTAATGTAAATACTTTAAGGTGCTATCACATAAAATCATATCCCACAGTTCTTGCTTTAACAAACTAAAGCTTATTTGGAGTTATTTTCTATTTGCAATTTTTGCTGACATCATCAGTGCTTGTTTCATGTTTGCCAGGCAATGAAAGGGCAGTGACAAACCAAACATCAAGAGCATAATGCTGTCTTTATATTGTTCCATCGTAAGTCAATTGATACAAGATCCTAAATCAGAAGAAAAAATACCTCTTAACTGAAGGAGAACATCCAAGTTTTTCTTTTCTTTTTGGCTTTCAGATTGTTTTTTGAAAATACAGTGTTTTTCAACACAGTCGTTGTTATCACATAAGAGGAATTATATCTTAACTTTTATATATTTCTCCTAAGATTTTAAAGTATGGTAAGAAATTGCCACTTATGCTTGAATTTAAGAGCATCTAAAGTAAATACTGAGTCATGAAAAATAAAAGGATTCTGTTTCTGCAAATATTTTAGATTTATGGATGTTGAGGCTAGTTATGTAGCAATTCTCTAGTCCTTTGGAATGAAAATATATTCTTAGCTATGACCAAGAATTTTGAGAAGAATGCAAACAAAAATCTGTTTAACATAGAAATTAGAGCAAAAGCATTACTGCCTTTCTCATGCTTTGTGTGTGGGTGCAGTAGCAGGAAAAGGAGTTGAATTGTATTTATCTATATAGACATCTGGTATTATTGTGACAATTTATTCAAGGACTAAATCAACATTTTTAATGAAACCTGGAAATGTGCTTTGGATAATATTAAGCTTAGTGAAAGCATAGACATGAGATCAGCAAAGAACTGAACTAAGATTTGTAGAACAAGGTTTGCTAAATGAACTGTTTAATTATTTGCTGAGACAAAGATGTTCTTTAGGATAAAGTAGAAATTCAGAATAATTAGCTGGTCAGTGAACTGCCAAGATTCAGGTTTATCCAGCTCTCTAGCAGGGTGTTTTTCAACTCTGAGATATCCAATGAAAGGAACTGCTTCTTTAAGCAAACAGATGTTACTTATTGTTGATAACAGTCAAACTATGGCTCACAATCTACACATTTTTAAAATGTGACAAAGGATGGTTCTTACAGTTCAAAACATGATTGAGTCAGGAAGTAAAATAAAATTATTCTGATTCCAGTAAACTGTGATGGTATTGGTGAAGCTTTAACTGTAACTTAATATCTGTCAATTTCCTAAGGTGCAAAGCAGAGATAATATGTAAGTCAAGTTAGGATGCAAATTCTACTTTTCACAATTTGCATTTCATACTTAGAGGAGAAAAATTAATAAGAGCAATCCCAATCCACAGATAGAAATTATGCTTATTGATGCATTACCCAAATCTCTCAGGGGACTGCATATGAATAACACTATTAACTATGTAGAATATGCATTCAATATAGAGGCTTAAGTGTATGGCCTGTCAGCCTGAATCCTATAAATAATTGGATGTTTCTATAACAATTTCACTTTAAAAGTATTGGAACCTATTTGAAAGAAGATAGTACCTACTGAAGATGACAAATTTTTTTAATATAATTTTATAAATTAAGCATAGTCATTGAATACACAATACTTTGTGTAGCTTATACAGTCTACAGCCACAGAGTACAGTGGACCCCAACCAGTGCTGGAGTCTCTGTAACTAAAACAAAAGTAAATCAGGAAGAAGCTTCCTTTTCTAGTACAGCTTACAACTATTACTTTGTTTCCACAAGTAAAAATCTATCTTTCTGCTTTGTTTTATCAAAATTGTTTTTATTTAAAGAGGTAAGAAAAGCAAAACCTTTTTTTCTGTCCGTCTGTTATTTCTTACTAATAAAGGATCTAGTTTTATGGTCCTCATTCACACATGGGTTTCCTAGGAGGCAGACTTTACTGGATAAGACTCAAAATTTCTTTAAGTCATTCTGTATGTTTCAACGTGTAATCCATTCTGCCTGCTGTATAGTGTTTATAATTTCTTTGCTATTGAATGTGTACGTACTGTTGAGGATATGTACAATTACAGAAGTGGTTTGGGGGAAAGCATTTTAAATACAGGAAAAACCTTATTATGGATGCAAATATGCTGGATTCTCCTGAGAATAAGAGTAGACACAACCAAAAAATGTTATTACAGAAAAAATGCTTCATAATTCTGAGAAGCAAGTGTTAAGAAATAATTTTAATTCAGTTGACTGAGAAATAACAGGTATTATTTGCTTGCCTTTTCTATAAAGAAATACATGTTTACACCAAGCACTGTGACTCTGACTTATTAGTTATTCTGCATGTCAAAAATTTCAGTTTCATATGTATAAGTCTAGTTTTGTACATTTGAGGTAGCTGTTACTGTCTTTTCTTTTTTTAATTCAAATTTGACTTTGCTGGCTTGATACTTCTTGCTTGATTGATAAAACTGGGTTACTGTCAGAATCAGGCCTACATTTAAATTCGAGGAAAGATGCTTTCCCTTAACTTCAGTATGTTTGGTTTTGCTGAAATATTGAGATGCAGTCATAGCCCCACTGAATTTGGTAGAATCTTTGCCACCAGTAATTTAAATCTTTCTTTTTTACATGTGAATGCTGCTTTTTCAGAGAGTTCAAAGTGTTCAACATATATCTAGGAGTCCTCAGAAACATCTGTATGAAATAAAAAAACACATTCAGATTGCTGATGGTATTTGGAAGTGCCAGGAACTGCCAGGGGGTGTTTTGTGCCACCTGCATTGCCATCACCTGCTCCATCAGAGGAGGGCAAAGAGAGAATGTCATTTTTACTTTAAATATGATTGTTATGGTCCTCATGCTCAGTGTTTGTTCTTGACTGAAGGGTCTGATTAAAGTTAGTCACGTGTGTAATTGTGGGTAGAATCAGCTGCATAATTTTTCTTGCTAATGATAAATGTGGGATTTTTTTTTATTTTCATACTCTCATCTCTTTCTGTTCCTTCAAAAGGTTTTTACAGTCTTCATAGGTATATATAATTTATTTGAAAAGAAAGCTCTCAGCATTATATTCCAATACTGTAATAAGCTGGACTTGTCTTTCTTTTGATAACCTTTCACCCTTTTAAAAGCACTCAGAGCCTGTGGTGTGCCAGGAATCCCCTGGGGATCATCTCTCTGCATTTGTTTAATTTACTGCTTGCGGTTCACATTTTTAAAGTCCTAAAGCAAGGTTTATTTAAAATGTGGTTTGCCACTACCAGTGATTCAGGTAGCAAAAACATAGATTTGTCCTGGAATTTGGCATTCTCAGAGGGTTACACATAGGCATTGGTATTACTGTCTCACACAAGAAGTAATTCTTTCTCGTAAAGGTTTAACCAAGTGAAATTTGGATTCCACTGAAAATGATACCATAAACTTCCATGGTCCAGAGGGGGTATAAAGTTTACACCACAGTTACCTCTTTTTAAAAAAAAGACATATTTGAGAGTTCATGTTGACATGTCACTTTTTATTCATGAAGTGTATTTATTTAATACAATTGGAGAGAACTTGCAAAACCTTGCATGGTGTGACAAAGCACTATGATCACTGGTATTTCGGTGAGTCAATGTAGGGTCTGCGTACAGGAGTGATGAGCTCATTCCTGCCATAATTTATGGAATTCAATGTTTAGAAGGTTTTTGATAATTAACTCGTTCAGGCTGAAATGTAAACAGGTTAAGAAATCTCTTAGAAGTGGACAGTCAGGTTCATTTGAGACTCTAATGTGAGAATCAAACCAAAATTTTTTTAAATAGCTGAATTAAGTCCTTTTTGTGTTTCATTCATGCTCAGCATTTTCTTACACTTTGGAAGTTTTCTTTCTTTCCCTTTTTTGCCATGACATCGGCAGCAGCAGTTGGTCACTGGTCATACCAGACAGACTTTTGAGTCACCTGTGCAAATATTAAAAGTTGTACTGTAACTTTGTGTGGCCTGATGGCAGCTTTGATAAGTGATACTCACCTTCTGAACAGTCACCTGTGAATATTTAAGGTTGCATAAGGCTGGAGTAGAAAGAAGAGCTGTGTTTAATACCTGTGTTATGTGACTTGTGGCTGTACAAAAATGGGGTGTTGTCAGAGGAAAAAAGGATAGAAACCTTTGATTACAATGCACAGCAATATTTGCAAAAAAAAAAGTTGCAAAAAATCTAGAGTAGTTCCATATTCAACTGGAATGAATAAGGCAGAAATAAATACAATACAGTATAGTTGCTTTTCTCTTGGTGGCACCCTGGTTTTCTGTGCAGTGAGTGTCTTTGTTTTAACTGAGTGCTAGATAATCAGGCTTCCACCACCCATGTGGGAAGGGATGATTTATTTCCATGGGAAGTGCAAGGAATTGGTATCCTCAATCACCATTTCTCCTGACTCCCCAGGGAAATATGAAGGCTGAAAGCCCGGGGCAGGCAAAAATGAACATTATCTGCTGATCTTCGAGGTTGCAATTTCTCCTGAGCAAAGTCACTCAGGTCTCTAGTTTATAGCACATCTCACCAATTTTTGTCACTAGTAATAGCCTAATAATTGACTGCTGATGGAGAAGTTATTACTCGGTAAGACTGACAGGACTCTACCCTGTGTTTTCTCAGGGCATGTTCTTTAGAGCAGGATTTTATTGCTGTGACAAATCTGGTGAGATATATGTCTCAAATAATTAATCTATAATGTATTTCAGTGAAACCGGTAGCTGTGAGGTTATAAGAGGATAGCTTAAAAAATGGAAACAGTATCTTCTTCCATCACCTTTCTGGTAAATTTTTGGTGTTTTTTTCCCTTGCCTTTCTAACAAAGTTTTCATATTGGAATGATGTTTGAACCAAATTTTATATTTTAAGCCTCTCTTAGGTAGGTTGTGGGTTGGTATAGTTTAATTTATCACACTATGGATTAGTTTTGTTAAATACTGTGATCCCGGCTGGGGTATTTTAATATGGGAGGCAAAGGAATTGCTCCTCAGGAGTAAATTACAGTAAGAAGGAGGAAAGATTGTGTGTGGTTGAGCTATCTGGCAGTGCTGGAATATTTGTTGGCTTTTGATGTAGACCAAGCTACAATATTTTCAGTCGTTTAGGGGAAAGGGTGGGAAGTAAGAAAAGGAGATTGCATTAAAAACAACAAAGAAGGCAATATTTAAAATTCCTTGTACATCCTTGTGATTAGTGTACGGCACCAAATGGGCATTCTTTTTATGAACACTTCTGTAAAGGGCTCTTGATGATATTGTCAATTAAACCTCCATTTCCTAAAACAGCTCTTCAGGCAGAATTATTTTCACATTACTTTTAATGGGAAGAAGCAGGTAATGTAGATGCCTAAGATTTTGATTATACATGTTGGCAGGAGATTAAGACTAGACTGATGGAAAACCTAAGTAACCATGCTTGCCAGCTCAGTCCTGATGTCAAAGATAAACAGCACAGAGGAGAATGAGATGAAAGCTTGGCTATTTTAATGAGATAAAGCTGCCTCAAATATCTGTTTCTATTGTTCATTAGACTGATCATGAAGTATGTCTTTACTGGATTAAATTAGAGTATTCCATATAGTGCAACTGTCTGTGAAGACCAGAAATCCCTTAACTCATTATGGACCCCAGGAAACGTTCTGGAGAAAATGCCATACACAA
Organism: Pygoscelis adeliae; assembly: GCF_000699105.1. Lineage (NCBI taxonomy): Eukaryota > Metazoa > Chordata > Aves > Sphenisciformes > Spheniscidae > Pygoscelis > Pygoscelis adeliae. The sequence continues at coordinate 1,479,158 of NW_008825533.1, forward strand.
AAATACACTAAAACGCGGGATTTGGGAAGTGATTTCACAAACACTTGCAAATGCTCCTGCTCCATTGAGGTGATCGCTCAGCTTCTGCTCAGTTCAGTGCACTTTGCAAAAGTCAGATTCACTGCATGAAGCTATTAATATTTTTATTTTTATTTGTCCTTTTTCTGTACTTAACCTTTTAGCAGTGAATCATCCTTTCTTCTTCCCTCTGCCCTCCAAAAAATGTCCCACCTCAGCAAAGCAGGGCTAAAAAGCTACCATTTAGAACTAGCAACACTTTTCAATTTCTTTATGCTAACATAAGTGATTCGTCCTCTGTATAAAAACCATAGAACTAAATCCATGGAACTTTTTTTTCCAATAGTGGCTTTGCTTCTCAAACAGTGAAGGCTGTGTCTATATTGCTATTTGTTTTCACCTGCTTAATTTCATTGATTACTGTTAACTGTGAAGACATACATTTAGCCAGTAAGAAATACTATATCAGACTTAAGTGACCTGCTAGACCTCCTGTACATAATGTATAATACAGAGTACATTCAGTAACATTTTCTGTGGCTTTCTCTCCATCTCCTTTTATGTCTTTTATGGCAGGTTCATTAGATTTACTGTTTCATAGCTGCCAAGGATGCTGTTGAAACTGTGTAAGATACAGACATCAGAACATTTTCTGTTCCAGACTGCTTTTAATCTAGTGCAAAAACATAGGAAAACCAAGGGGAAAAGGACTCCAAGTAAACAGATTTGTGCTCAGTTTTGTTTTAAACCTGTACCTTCTGCCTCACAAAGCAAGTTGATCTTTCAAAATTACTTGGAGAAGGAACAAGAAAAGGTTTAGAGAGTAGTACAGAAAATGGTGAGAGATGACACTGGGCACATTACTGAGCAGACAGATGAGAGGGAACATGGTGAGAGGCACTGATTTGTGCATTTGTTTTCCTATTTATCACGTATATATGTTTCCCCAAAGCAATACATTAAGTGCTTGAAGTCCATGACAATGGATTTTCAATAATATTTAGAGCATCCCCAAATCTGGTCTGTATGGATAAATATTCATAAATCTATACACTGTGACTAATACATACGGTATGAGCAAATGCACTTTCATGGTCGGTTGAGAGGACTCATCTGTTTCTGTCAACTTGTATCAGGATTCAGCATGACATTAATCAGTATGCTTTTTGATGAGTTCTGCCATCTGTGGGAGGGTATATCGCACATTCTTATGCATCAGTCTAAAAACTTGTAGAATAAGAGAAAGAGTCGGACAAATTTCACATTATGTCTCTCTTAAAATAATGTAACTACCCTTTCAATCTCCTTGAATGTAAATAAAAACAGGAGCTTATTAGAAGCTGCGGGAGGTACAGAATTAGATTAATACGATCCTTGTTTACATAGAATACTGCTGGAAGACTTCCTTGATCACTTAATAACACTTAAAAAAATCCCTTTCTTTATTCAGCTGTCAAACCATTCATAATTATTTTCATGTAGCTATTGCATCATTCAAGCTTGTACATACGAACAGTAATGTGAAAATTAATTACATGCTTGTGTTTTCTTCAGACTGTTAACTGTATAGCAACTATTGTAAGTGGGCTTGGTATAACACTGAAGGAAAATGGTCAGTATTCAAAAACGGTCAGCAAAAGTGTCAATGTTGTAATGAACATTAAACAGCAGAAGTGAGATAAAATAAAAGGCTCTTCTAACAATTATCTCAATGATTCAAAAGACATCAAGTACTAAGGTGAATTCAAATCTGACAATAGTCTAGCCATTGTCATCAATATTTCATCCTGTATGTTTAGAATGAACACAGTAATAATGACTAAAACTGAGGAAAAGGGCCAAATGTGCATGTAAACACTACTGTTTGATAACGGTAAGTTTCTAGGTTTCATTCTAGAAATAGATGAGATTTCTAATGTACTTCTTTAAAAGCTGATAATTATTCAATAGTGTATAAATAAATACTTTGTATGCCACTTCTACCACTTATGTAGATATCAGAAAGAGAATTTGACACCGAAGTAGGAGACCTGTCCATTAAATTAAAAAATGGTACCTCTAGCCTTGTGTTTCTCTAGAAAAGATAGGATAAAGAAGGTATTTAACTTGAGAAAATAATTTGTGAGAAGGTTGTTGGAAAAGGTGGTAATTGTAGAAAAAGGTTGAAAGAAATTTGGCTTAAGATTTAGAAAATCTATTTCATGGAGAGTGCTTCACTGAATTTAGCAAAAGTTTGGAAAAAAGATGGATCTTTTTTTCCATATTGAGAAGTTAACCACATACTATTTAAAATTACCAGGTTCTGAATTATTATTTGGCCATGAGAAGAAAACTGTTATCAACACTTAATTCACATTGCGATCTGGCCCACTTCACTCCCCAGATTCCTAGGCAACACTTTAGAATATTTTCACAGGGGTTATTTTTTGCTCAGAGAGGAATATGGTACATTAGTCATCACTTCAACATTCCAGTGCAACTCGCTAAACCTTGAAGTTGCACAAGTGTAAAACTGAAGTAAAGTGATGATAAATCATGTCATTTAGTTTCCCGTGGTGATGTGAACCATCCAGACTATTATTGCTTTTGTCTCTCTGGAGATGCTTCCTGGATAACTATTAAACTACCTGAACAAAATTCTACTTTTATTAAAGTATCCTGAAAAATCATATATTTTTGTAAAGAAACTCCTCAAATCTTTAGGCTAAAATACACCACTAAATAATAAAACATTTCTACAAATAGTATACCTACTGGATTTGCTGTTGATCACAAATACAGAATTATTTTTCTGCTCAGGTGCTGTGTCACTGCCAAGCTGTACTGAAACATCAGGTTAAGAAAGTATGTAAATACTCCCCTTTAGTTATATATCTGTGTAGCTACAGCTCTGAATATCTGAAGAGCAAATGCATCTGAAGATGCATGAGCAAAAACATCTGAAGATGTTCAGTGAGAAAAAATACCCGGTTGTGTTGACAAAATCTGAAGTGATACAATCTGAACAGCTATTTCAATTAAAGTAAAAACAGATTTGAAAACACAAACAGAAGATCTCCAAATAAAAATAAAATATCATCAGGATATGGTGAATTCCCTGTTGATTCTTTAAAGGATCCAAAATACTTTGTGAGCTCCAAATTCAAAGTTTTAAAAAGAGCCAAAAGCATCAACTTTTTATCAATGTTACTCAGAGCGATCCCAGAGCTAGTATAAGCAAAACTTCCAAACCAGTATCCCCCAACCAGTGATAATGGTGTGGGAGAGAAGCAAGGGAAAGAAAAGGAGCAGAGGGGAGCAAAACAGTCTTTTACCATATATATCCAGTTTGTGCAACTTACCATCAGGGTACGTGTTGTACTTCCCGAAGATGGGAGCAACAGTGGTTGGTTGGGCCAACAAGCTGCCGAGGAGCAATGTCCTGTTTTCCCCTTTGCAAGCAGGTTGATGGCTGATGAGTCTAAACACAGATAATACTTACTGATCTGGCTGCCCATGAGTTCAGGTGTACCGCTACTAGCCAAACAAACAGCATGATCACAGCTTTCGTACCTACAGTAGCACCACATCGGTTTTGTCCAGTTAGCACTTTTGGTTGGGTGGTAGCTGAGGGCACATGAGTGGGGAGGTAATGGACATGGTTGTTTTGCAATAGGAGGGTGAGAAAATTAGAAACATTTATGTATGTAGCAGGAGACTTAGAAAAATATGTCAAGGCATTGAAATAAATGGGGATGGGATTGTAAGAGCTGGAGGGGTTATAGTGACATGGGATTTAGAGGGATATAGTGTTGCCCAACTGAGTCTTTATTCACTCTTTTGTGTAAGGCCTCTCAGTTTTCTATTTGTCTTCCTACTTTCTCCTATCCAGCGTAACACTTGAGAGGCGTATAACAATGGCCTTCTGCATGCCTGATATGCATCTGCACTTTTTCTGCTCTAAATAATACCAAATCAACCATCGTATCTTAGGACAGAAGTATGAGTGCTTGTTAGACTGTTTATTCAGTATGACTTGGTGCAGGATGTTGCCAGAGACCACAATCCGAAGTTCACAGTGTCTCTAATGAAATGATTTGCAAGGTTGAGATGTTTCTGGTGCTGTTATAACCTTTTCTTAGGCTAGATTTACAAAAAAGTCAATGTTTCATATTACCCTAAGACAGTGTTAGCCAGACACTCCTCTTTTTCACGGTTTCTTGCATACCACTCCCAGTTCTGCGCTGACTCCTGTGTCCTGACGTGTTCTCCTTTTGCCAAGCTAAAACAATACAACTTACTTCTTCATTAGTTCTAACCTTTGTGTTGCTGAGGTCCCTTTGCAAAACCAGTTCATATGTAGATAGGTCATATTGAATATGATGATATGTGTTATTGGCCTGTATATGTTCTGATGTTAGCATTTGACTGATCAGAATTTTTACAGCTAAGAAGATAAAGAAGACTGCAAAATGACCTGCCTTTTTAGAGCACTGAAAGTGCTTTTCAAATACGTTGAAAGTTAGTCCAACTTTCAAACCAGTGGCAAATCTCCTTTAAGAACAAAGTTGAGCCACACTGAGTGCTTGAGAAGAATTTTCCAAACACCATTTGAGCTTCATGATGTATCAACCAAAAGGTATATTTCTATTCAATAGAGAAATAAGCAAGTGAAAGAAAATGCTAATTTGAGGGGTATTTGTATTAGTAAAGTTCAGCATCAATTTTTACAGTTGGTAAACAGGCTTGAGAGTTGTTGGCCAGGTAAGTTTGCATATTCCCTGCAAGCCTTTCAAATGACTTGAATCTTCCTGAATCTAAGCTGGCTCTTCATATTTTTGTTTCACATCTTCACTTTTTTACTAGACATTCCTGTCTTGAGTAATATTTAAGCACAGTATTTAGTTTTAAAGCATTCATCTGGTATTTATTTAAATGCTGTTACCTTTGCATTAAAAAGTTGAGTCTCAGTTAGGACTTCCAAATTATTAGCATTAAAATTTCTGTCACACCTAAAATTGCTATCCTTAGCAGGGCACAGACATTCCAAATGTAATTGAGTTCTCTGCTTTTAAATATATTCCTTGGCTGAGTCATGTTGACAAGTGCTTTTCATCTTGAAAACTTTCCAGTTGTTAGACTTAGTCAATTTGACGTGGAATTCAGAAAATGAACCTAAGTGGAGCCTAACACTGTCTCCATAAAGGTGCACCTGTGTGTAGGTTAACTTGCCATCACCTGACATCTCCAAATATTATTCTTCCATTGTATGTTCTTACAAAAGTATGTTGTCTCCTGTAACACAGTCTCTATTGTCTGCTAGAGCAAAATGCGACTGCCTTAATGTATGTGAAGAAAAAAGGAAGAAAAGAGAAGTCAGATTGTTTTTCTGAGCAGTTTCACCTAAACTTTTAGATGTACAAGACGGAAACAAAAATGTAAGATCCACAGCTGCAAGTTTTTTCTTGAGGCAGCTCATAACCTTGTCAGTAGCATCTTGGAATAGCTTTTGGAATCCAGTCAACTCCGTTTCTGTGTCTAATTCGGGCAATTACCTCACCTGAGTTTTAGGTCTGGCCCAAGATAAGGTAGGTCCTGTTTGACATATCAGCCTAAATCCTTACAGGGTTACCTGACAAAATTAGGTACCTTGGAAGAACTGTGAAGAATAATCTGGTTCATCTAGCTTAGGTTCGGCACAGTCTCCATTAGCTGCCACTTAGTCCCTCTAGGGAACCAATAGGAAAAGTTAGGTTCTTCCATCTGAATGGAAGCTGCTGGATTTGGACCATCTCCTGGAAAACAGATGTAGTTCAGTCTCTCAGGCTGTGTAGAGTCTAGCATCCTGAGTCTCACTAGGCAAGTATTCTTATCTAGACTTTGGAGAAAAAGGGGACACTATGTGGTGTGTTGTCAAGCTTAAAATTAATTTCATTTGGCTTCATCTAAGTTTCTGAGCTTCTCTAGAGATTCTGTTGATAGTCCTGGAGTTTGCCTGCTAATTCTAGATTATATCAGAGTTCAGTGCAAGGATACTGCAGGACACACATGTGTAGCTAATGGTAAGATCCCAAGGAACTTTTAGGCTATCTAGGGAGCTGCTTAATCATTTCAGATGCTTGTAAAGTTGGGCATTCCTAGAAACTATGTAGACCAAATAGCTATTTTAGTTGTTAAGTGGGCTCTTGGTAGACCATCCAGAGATTTAAAAAATTTTCTAAATTAATTTATAGGTTATTGACTCAAATGTGTTGAATCGTGTTGGTAGTGTGAAATCACATTTGAACTAAAAACTTCTGAATTAATATTCAAGATGATTTATAAGCTTTGATGACAAGATCTATGCCCTTGGGAGCCTGATACTCTTCATACTTAGATGCTGTAGTATAGAAGAAATTAAATAAGGTCAGCAGAGTGACAGGACATAATCAGGGTCCTCAGTCTTTAGTAACTTCTTACAGATGTTATTAACATGTCAATTCTTCAGTAGTGTTATCGTGGATCTATTGGCAGAGAAGAATTTGCAAGTCTTAGAGAAGAAGGTGGGTTGTTTTTGTTTTGTTTGTTTGTTTGTTTGTTTTTTCAAAAGACCATTTTACACTATGCAAAAATAATTTTTAGTTAGCCAGGGAAGGAATCTGTGCTGCAGGACAGGATATTACTGGGATATAATTGACAAATTAAAGTTTTATTATAAATGCGTGAGCAAGACATCTCCCTAGACTTCTGTCTTTTTCTTCTCAGAAACAAGAAAATTTGAATTTATACCGTTTCATTCTCCTTCCTTATTTTGTTATTTTCAATACGGTACTACTTTTATTTTCTCACTCTTCTTCATCTTTCAGCAAAATGAATTCTCCTGCCAGTAACCAAGCTGTCAGATAAATTATAATAAAATTCATATTAACTTGAAAGGGAACTAAAGGAGTAATCCACATTAAAGTATACAATAACAATTCCATATTCAATCTGTATGTGAAGCTTACATGAGAACTCATAGATAATACCAGCTCTGAAGCTACTGTTTTTATTATAACACTTCTTGATTTCAGAAGAACTTTGCTCTAGATTTTAGTGTACACAAATTAAATGAAATGGTACAGGGCTTCAGCACCAGGCAACTATTCAAGAAAAAATGTACTACGTTGACAATGTATACCTGCTTAATTGGATAAATAGGACAACCTCCTAGATAAATGATAACTGACAGATCATAAAGCTCTCTAGTGTTTAATTATAAATGAACTGACATCACAAGGATGGCACAGGTGTGTGACAAGGGCTTAAGCAGCAGGCTTCAATTTTATTAAAAAGCACTTCTGAAGAAAACATAATTAGGCATAAGCAGTGCATGGATATAGATAGAGGATGGAAAAGTTCTTGGCTTGTTTAGATACTGCATTAAGCAAACTGCTAGGAGGTTTCCTCCTCCTTTCCCAAAGCTCAGGTTGTGTCTTGTTGCTGGCTGGACCTGACCATTTCTCTACGCCCACCAGCTTCTGTCGTACCTTCCGCGTTAGAGAGATGGCTGTCAATGTTCTACCACACTAGACTTTGCCTATTGGGAGGTTTCCAAAGTCACAAGTTAGGACAAAATTTGAATAGTACCCATCTTGTGCAACTTCATTTTTTCTGATGCTGTGAAGACAGTAGAAAACCTAGTCCAGCCTCCTTCTCCCAGGAAAATTCCTTCTTGCTCCTGCCTATTTCAGGCAGGTGGCTATCCCATATATATCTCTCTCTTATATATCCATATATAAATTACAGACTGTCCTACAGGGTACTTCAGTATCCCTTTACTGTGGGCAGGTTGCTGAGCTTTCTCTGGTTGAAGGAGACAAACAGATGAGGTCTCAGCTGAGCTATGGTTTATCTGTCTTCATGCTTACCAGATCAACTCATGATTGGATGATTGAAGGAGGCAATTGTAGGGACATAATCCAGTCCATCTGTGTCTTTTACTTAGACCAGTCAAATCCTCCATCCGTCCAACTGGGGAAGCATTTTCTGCGCGTGACCAATAACTAGGATATACAATACGTGGTTGTCCTGTGCTGGAGAAGCTGGCTTAGAGTGTACAGTTTTCCTTGCATCCCTTTACTCTCACACCTAGACTCCAAAGCTAGATATATTTCACTCCTTGTATACTTTCCATGCATTTGACACTTCCCAAAACTGGTTATGGTGGGGCAGACATTTTCCTTGCTTATCACTGTGCGGATCCGATTAAGAATGGAGTACCTTTTCTTCAACTGTGAATAGGTGATCCCTTGCAGGCATAAGACCTCCTGGAGCCTTTATGAATCCATGGAACAAGACACCTCCTGGTCCTCCCGAGGACCACGCTGCGCTGCGTTAATTGCGTTACAAGTCAGTGCCTGGTAGGATCACTCATCTAATCTGATCAGTCAGGCATTTATCTCACCGTGGTACCTTGGTGCATACACCTATTTGAGTAGCTTCCTGTGATTACTGTAGGCTCAAGCCTAGTTCAGAACAAATAAGTGTATTCCATGCATTTCAGGCTTAATCTGCTGGTTGTTGTCATTGGCCAGCAACTGATCATTAGCCAAATTAATATGGATTTTACTAACAAAAGATTCAGTCTTAAATAAAGTGTATTTTGCCTGCATTCAAAAATCAGGGAAAAAGACTTCATGAACTGAAAAAGCAGGTATTTGCTAGAAAAAAAAGTCTGCTAAAGTTGTTTTGAATTCAGAGTTAAATTTATTTTTAAACTGTGAACCCCATCACTGGAAAAGTTATGCATTTTTCTTTTTGGCTTATAACCTATTAATTAACAGTACACACTTTGAAATAGACACTTTTTCTTGCTTTCTATTTTAATGTTTCTTATCTCTTCTTCCTCCTACCTCTAGCCGGCTGAGTACACCCACTGCTTTTCCCTGAAGCTAATGCAAGAATTTAAAATTCAAATTACTGACAGACGTGGATTGCTGTTCAAACAAGGCATCTAAATGTTCTCAAACACCTTGATGAGTTATGCATTCAGAGGGCATTAGATCAATGAAATCTATCATGTGTTTTTATTTATAGTCTTTTTCCTATCAATGGAGTTGTCTTTTACATAATCTCCAAAGCCTGGTCTGACAATTGCTATAGTGTTTCAGGTAAGTGTTTCAGGTATAGTATTTCAGAGGTAAGTGTTTCACTTACCCCTGAAATACAAAGAACAGAGTAATAAATATTGCATGCATGACATGTGGTCCCTAGATTTATTAATCAACACAGAAGGTTAACTGTTTGCAGTTTACAATTCTCTCTTCACTTTCAGAAAACACAAATATTTTCTCTTCGAATGCACCGGAGATATCTTAGGCTGATTTTATTGTACCATGTGTTCTATTACACTATACAACTATTCATGATATTAAATGATGCAAAACTATTATACAGATGATATGGTGCCTTTGTAGCCCTAACTAGAAAGCAACTGAAGATCTCTTACGCATCCATTTGCTGTTTTAGTAATGAAAAAATTACATGCAGCTTATTGTCTGAAAAAAATATATACTTAACAGAGTACTAAGCGTAAGAGAATGAGCCTGTAGAAAGGGGATCACTTGGATTAGGGAAAAAATTCTTTCTAGCAAACGCATGATCAATATAGTGTGATTAAATGGATGAGTATAGGTACTTATCAAGTCTGAAATAAATGTGTTTCCTTTGATGTATGGACCCAGCCTCCTCACTTAGTCTGATCAATTGTAAAAATCATTTGGAGGTGGACCTGCTTTTAGCCTTTGAATGTTCTGTTTATACACCCATCAGTCAGGTGCATACTGAGCTACTGCGGTGGGCTTACCTCCTAGAATACTTTCGTAGGGCCTCTGGTTTCCAATTTTTTTAATCACACTGTGTCATTGTGTGTATGCCTTTCTGAGATTTTTAGTCAGAAAGAAGGTGAGCGTGAAAATATTAATTCTGGAGGACTGAATCCTCTGTTATTTCAGAATGCAGCTCTTATGTTGGGCAATGCCATAACTACATGGAGCTGGAGTAAACTACTAGATTTTGACTTGTGGATTGAAATTTAACTTTCTTGTTATACATTTCACAGGAATTATTTTCATAGGTGATTTTGCTGTGTGAGAAAAGTTGTGACCAAAATCATAAGATCACAGTTCTTAGATAACCTGCAAGGGCTTTGGTAAAGAAAGATCTTTTTTGGATCTAAGCAAAATTTCATCTGTATTTCTTTTACATAGCATGAAGTTTTTTGTTTGGGAAGCAAAAAGGCATTTTGTTCTCCAACGTGAAAGAATCATGATGGAAAATATAATTACTGATCTCTCTTCCTGTGGTCACACAAACCATTAGGATCATCAAACGATAACTTCATAAGGAGGCAGTCTGCAAAAGCTTAAAGTCAACCCAAAAGTCAGTGGCAACAACCTAATTTCATCCTGATTTGGAATTTAGCCTATGACATCCGTTCAAGTAGATGGAAACAAGAGGAGATAGGAAGCCACTGCGTCCTGTGGCTCCCTGAAAGACTGCAAGAATCCAGGGACTGTGTGAGACAAGAACAGTAGGTCTTGTGTGTAGTTGTGTAGCAGAGGTCCATCATGTCCCGGTGGAGATTGCTCTTCCAAAAACCCCCGCCTTCTCAGGAAGCCACTGTTGATTTGGAAGGGAACGCACCTCCTTTCTAAGGGAAAAGTTTTTATGACAGAATATTAAAGCGTAGGCTGCATTCTTGGTGTAAATGGAACAGTTTCAGTGACATCAAGAACAGGCTGCTGGAATGTGATACTTCAAGCTGGTGCGCGGTGAAGAAATCAGCACCCGTGTGATGTCCCATTGAAACCACCAGTCTGAACTGCACTGGGCATAAATATTTGCATTGCTACTTTAGGTTAGTGAAAGCATAATAATGCAACAAGAGATGCTCAGAAATGCTGATGACAGGCAGACAATACTTGCAATGCAGCTGTGGGAAGTACTAAATTCTCAAATATGGATTATCTTTGAATTTGTACTTGCTGGTAATCCACTATAATTTCCATCAAAAGAGCATTGTGAGCAAGCTATTGTTTTTAGAGGAGTTAGATGAGGATCTTAATGAATTAAAAATGTATCATGTTTATCTGTGGAGAAAAAAGCTTTCATCTTCATTCCCTCAGGTCCCTATGCCTTCCTAGGGAGAATGGTCACCTACTGAATTGACCAGAATAATGTGCTGAAAATTGCTTAATAGGAGGAGAAGCAATTCATCGCTAATCTTTTCAGGCTTGCCAGAGGTGATCTCTCTTTTTGAATTGTAACTGTTGAAGCTCAGAGGGGTCGTGAGTGAAAATGGGCTGGTGAAATTATTCAATGTAAAAACTGCTTGCCAGAAGCTGCATTCCTAGGAGTGAGGTTTTGGAGAGCACGAGTACTGTTTAGGCATCTAACTCCCCTTAATTATCAGTGGAAGGAAGATGTCTAATCATCCATGACTGGCGAGTTTAAAAACTTCTTCCTTTACCTTCCTAAGAAAGTGTCAGAATAGGAAGTTTGAATTTCAGCAGAGTGAATATAATGAGGTCAGGGCAGCTGCGGAGCACTCATCATTCTTCAGAAAAAGGCCACTCCGTCCTCTCAGTGTGGAACATTTCCTGACCTCAGACATGCATTTTATCCCCTTTCTCTCTCTGGCTTTTGCAAGTGGACGGCTTAGTCACCCTGGTATTAACAGTTCTTGTATTCTAGGCCTTGCTATAAGCTTGATTACGCAGACAAATTATTGCCAAATAAGCTATTCATTTAATAAGTGAATTTGGAGAGCAGTGGTATTGTCCAAGTCCCTGAATGACACTCTTATTCCACAACTATCCCTTTCTGTGCTCCAGCTTTCCCCATCTCCAGAGGAGACAAAGCTGGACCCCGGGGAGGCAATCTTGTAGCACAGGAGTCTCCACCTGAGCAATTGTTCTTCCATTGTTCTTCCTGCGTCTTTCAAAAACAGAAAAGTCCTGGCTGTTTCAAGACCTTTGAAAAATGTTTTTTTATCAAATAGATGTCCTGCTCTATAAGCATGCTGATAGTGTTAATTTCTGGGAGGTAGTTCAGCCTGATCAGCTTTCATAAAAATGTCCCTGGAGCTAAGAATCCTGAGCATTTTGCTTGTTTGGAGCCAAATGCACTAAAGTAATCTGATTTAAAATTTTCTTTACTTCAGTGCCTGGGCAATGTTGGTAAAATTACCTGTTTTGTGCATACACTGGTACTATGTTTGGCATTTGGCTATCTGATATGTATTTTTTAATATTTCTGCAGCTTAACCCACAAGATTGCAGCACCAGCTAAGAGTAAGTAATGTTATAGGGCAGGATTTGTAGCGCTGCTCAGTCTGTACACAGCACAGCTGGAGAAATAATGCGAAAAGTATTTAAAATTATTATGGAAAACATGAAGAGTTCTTACGAGAACTGCAGGCTTCTGAAGCACAAGAAACTGTACCATATGTGAGGCTGGCAGAGAGTCTTTTTTGGGGGAATATAGTCCTTGGAGGAACTAGTCCTGACAGTTTATCAAAGGCACAAAGCAAGACAAACTGGGAAATGTAAACAGACCGACAGAGCTGCCTTTGTCAGGACAGGTTTGGGTGGTGGTGTGGCTTCCTGTTATAGCTGCGGCAAGTGTTCCTGCCCCATCTCTGCTAGCTAAGCGTTTTTACTGTGCTTGATTACTCCTCTTTCATCTCACTACTCCTCTCTCCAGTTGGGGTAAAAAGTGGGGGGTAAGGGCAGCACAAAATAGCAGAGTTTAACCCAGAGCTGACGCTGTTGCGCTGCAAGCTTTTTCATAAATTGCCTGTTTTCTATGTGTTTGTTTCACTGAGATGCCAGAATTCTGGTCAGGTCCAGTAAAGCGTGAGCTTCATCAGCCCGTTAAGCCTGGCTTTTTTAACGGTATCTGGATTCCTATGGATGCAGGCAGACGTTTACTGGGATACTCGTATGTGCTTTGGCTCGCAAACTCCCAGGGGAATGATTTGCTGTGTTCAGTCAGCATCTAAGAAAAGAAATAAACCTACAACAATCTGCAGTACGGTGAACATCTTGAATAAAAAATTTTGGTACAAAGTATCATTGTAGGTTTTCTTCACTCCTGTAGGCCTCATCTTGGACAGAAATAACTATAAAGTCTTACATGCTCTGAGAAATGTGCTTGCGGTTGTTTTCAGCCAGTACGCATGCATTCTTTAATAGTATCCATTATTAGAAATAGGCTCCGTTTTCAATGTTGAGAAAGCCTTAAAAAGGCAGAGCAAATTTAGAGGAAAAAATCAGCATACATTAGATACTATTTACAGATCATCTGGAACATCTTTGCTCTCTCCAGCAGGAGTTAGAAATTTTCTTCCAAAATAATTTTGCTGTTTTAAGAATTCTTTTATACCATAAAAACCTTGAAAAGCTGCTTGTTCCTATTCTGCCTGCAGGCAAATTATAAAACTTACTGCTCTGAACAGAAAGAGGACTTGATACTTTTATACTTTCATGGCTTTGGTAGGGAACACTTTGGTAAGCGGATTGTATGAGAGGGATGCAGGGAGCAAAGGACAAAAGGAGGAGGTGCATTTCCATCTTTTCTTCTTCCAGATTTTAGAGTTGAAGACAAAAATCTAATATACTGAGGTCTGCAGGGCAGTCAGGAACCATTTTTTATTTACTTAGTCAGGTACTAGCTGCAAGAGGGCCACTGGAAATGTAGTTCATGCCAAACTGCTTTGCTTTGAGAGCAGGGAATGCAAGTACCCAAAACGTGTAACCTAAGTCTTCCATGTGGAAAGATGTTTTGTTTTAGCTTTTTTGATCTATTGGCTTGAACATTAAACCTAATTATAATTAGAAAGTTGGATTTCCAAATGCAGTAAATTTACTGCAACCAGAAATTTCGGCTTTGGAGGAAGGACCAACCAAGTAATAACAGCGGCAAAACTTCAGTGAGCTGAGCGGTGCTCTGTAATCCTGTTCCTGTTTACTAACCATATAAGCTGACGTTGGGAGCTGTCTGCTGCTCGTTTTCTTCTCTAAAGTGCGGTAGTGAGCTATAAAACCAATCCAATGAAAGCCCTTAAGGTCTAGTGGGCAATAACTGGAACAAAAGGTACAGTTTTCTTTCAGCACAACCAACACAACATTTCTTTGATTAGACAGCTGAAAGTCCAAGTAAATAAAGGAAGAAGATCATCGCTTGCTCTTACTTTGGGAGCAATTAATAGTCCTTTGATAGCACACTATTTCCTTTTTTCCGGCTTTTGCATTGCCCTTCCTTTCCTTTTGCTGGTTAAGCACTCTCAATAGAGCTTCATCTAAAGTTGTGGGCAGTAGAAATCCTTATGTTTTTTATCTTTTCCAGGTGATTAGTTTTTGGGGGGTTTTGTCTGTTTGGGAGACAAAGGCTACCTTTCTAAAAAGAAAAATATAAAAGGTTTTCTTGCATTACTTTTTATTTCCTCTGTAACTAACACAGTTAAGCTAAAACATCTTGTATATCCTGGATGGAAAATTTAGTAATTTCGTTTTGTTCTATTACACATTTATTTTTATCTGTTTCAAGTTCGAGTGTTAGAAAGTTACTCTGTATCGTGCTGGATTGAGAAAAAAGCAGGTGGGGGAGAGGGAAGAGAAACTTACAACTGGTTACGTTTCTGAAACCAGAAAATATTCTAGAAAGTATATTTTTTTCTTTCCTAATGGGTGATTATTTTTTTCCTTAAAAGCATGCTCTATGCCATACATCAAAGAATTTTGTTGTTACAGATGCCATAAAATTAGATATACTGTTGTTCCACTGATGATGATACTACCTTAGCAACAAAACCAATACTTAGCAATCATGCATAATTAAATTTGTAAGTTTCACTCTGCAGCTGTGCATTTGTTTACAGTCTTATCTTACTGCCACATTTAGATACCCATTCCAGGACTTTTTTTTTTTCCTTGAAACTTTGTTTGTGGGAATTTTTTTGAGTTTCAAATAACTCTGGAACTGACAAGTTGAAATCTTTGTGCCTAGCAAAAATTTATTTGCATACAGTTTAGACTGACTTGTTTGATTTAGTCCTAGCATAAGGGCTATTTTCTTCTCATGGTAACAGTGTAGAGTTTAAAGCTTTTAATTTATGTCATTGTTTTCCTGACCATTTTTTTAGACAGATAGCTCTCGATCTGTAATTTCATACTGGATATATTTATAATCTGTAAAGTCTTTGTTTTGTATATGCCCTCAAGAGGAAAACCATGGAGCAGCCATACACTAAATCCTTTTCAGGTTTGTGTATATGTTTTAACAATGTTGGAAGTGGTGGCTCAAAACAGCCTGTTGATTGGTAAGAAGGAACTGCAAGTAAACAAAGTTTTGCAGAAGCAAATTAAACTAGCATGTGTTCCTGCAAAAATCCAGAAATTATTCACAGCAGACAAGCCCTAGGGCTGCAACAGGACATTTTGTAATAGTGCTCCATTTCTCTAGTCTTATTCTTGTGAACATGTGAATTTCTGATCATTTTTTAATGCCTTTGAGCTGTGCTCCATGGGTGGAATATAGTTTCCCCATGCTTCTGCAGTTCTTACCTTATTGGAAACATTAAGTCACAGAAACAATCTTAGTTTTAAAATTAATGAAGATCCACACTGGAATTACAAGGCTTTACACCCAACACTTTACACGATCTGTTGAAATCAGTGTAAGGATCCAGCTGATGATTGTTGCTGAATTGTAGAATGCTCGTTAGGTGTGAGGTTATAGGTCTGGTGTATCCAGACCCAGGCTGAAACGTAATCCACGTCTGGTTCAAAGGCTATGGTCAGGTCTGGAGGTGCTTCCAGCCCACTGTTCTTGTGTGTGGATGGCCAAGTAGTCTTTTGAAAAGGTCCATGTCATGCGAGAGCATCCACATGGTTGGTCCTTCTTTGCTCTTTTATCCTTTTTCTATTTCTATGGCTTTGTGTGTTTATGGCAAAGAGTTTTTAATGTTCCATGAATTTATTGCCATCAGATGACTAACGTTACATCACTGCTGAGACCAGATCACCCACTTTGAGGGTAAGACAGAAGGTGGCTCTCAATTCCCCCTGTGCCGGCGTGACAGCCCTTTGACTCATGGTCTGACTCATCTTTCACCCCCTCAGAAACCCCAGACCTACAGCACAGGAGATACAGAATTCCTCATGCGTTTCTTTTATTTTTTCTTAATTACTTATCAGGCATAAAATTACTGGTCCCATAAAAATAATAATTATAAACAGATTTGTTTCTTCCCTTAGCCTGTACAGAAGGTCCCTTCTGCTACCGCCCTCACCTTATGTCAGCACTTAAAAACAACACTGAATCTTTCTGTTTGGAGAGGTTAGACACAGTGACTCCCAGTCTGTCTACTTCTTTAACTATGAGAGAACACAAGCCTTTGCTGATAGCCTTTATCAACTTCTAAAAGCCTTTCCAAGCAGCTTGCTGGGGGTTTTTTGGGGTTGTTTTTTTTGTGTGTGTATGTGTGCATTGGTTTTGCTGTTTCCTGGATTAAGTCTTAGCCAGCAGCTTTTAACCAAAGCTCAGTTTCCCAAATGCTGTATTTCATCAACTTACTGCAGTGACACTGATTTTGTCTAGTGTTTTTAAAATTTCTTCTGTGAAACAAGGCTCAATTCTTGTCTCTATTCCTGACAGGTAACATCTGATACCTTTAGGGAATGAAATGGTTCTCTTAATCAAGTAGAAGGAACATTTTTTAACTGCTACCGCAAAAACTGGGTCTTTAAAAGGATTGAATGCTTTAGGGAAATGCTGTTGCTGAAGGCGTATGTTTGGATACCTGATGATATTAAGTTACTGCTAGATGTTATAAATAGCATTTGTTTCACTGTCCCAAGGTGTTATGCCAGCAGCGATTGGATGTCAGTTTTGGTGAGGAAAATGGCTATTATTTTTTTTAAAAAGTCAGTATTTATGAAATAGCTTGCCTGCAAATGAGCTGTATGGAAGGGAAAGCAGAATTGTACATCACGAGTCACATCTTAGTCCTTGAGCTCCTGATGGAGCTGAGAGCTAGCATGCTTTCCTTTCTGCTCTCGACAGCAATGTTAACCCCATTTTCAGAATCTGAACAGCTGAAACATTGGACCCTGTCCATCCACCTCCCCCAGTTATGGCTGTTTCTTTTTCACATTGCAGCTTTAGCTTGCAGAGATCATTGTTGAAAAATTAATTAATTGCAAATGTTTAAAACTCAAAACATTAGCAAGGAAACTGAAGAGTTTTGATAAGGGATTGATTGTGTATGTTAATAAAGACCTGGAGGTGCTATTTGATTCATATTTCTGAATTTAGATAAACTTTGATTGTGCTGTTACGATACTGGTTTGACACTGCTCAGGAAAGACAAGTATTGTAAAGATAAGGACTATTTTTGTGTTCATCTGTTTCAGAATTTCGTGATACGAATGTAGTACCCTGAGAAATGACATATCTTAGCAGACATGCACTGACAAGCCATATGCTTACTCTGAGGTATTCTTATTCTTTATGGTGGTATCAGTAAAGTCTCTGCAAAATCTCCCTAGAGGTTATTAGTACTTTTCCCTTAATTCCTAGCTGGGTCATTCCTCAAAGCCATGTTCCATATTCAAAACTTAAGAAGAACATGCTTTAAAAAGGGTAGAATACATCCAAGATTTTTTTTTTGTTTTCTTTTTGTATCAAAATAAGAAGACTGAGAAGTGAGAGCAAGTGATATCTTTGTGGCTAAAGCCTGTACCCATTCAATTCACGTTGTCTGAAAGTCTAGAATGAAGTTAAGAGATCTGGACACAAAATCTGAAAAAGAGTAATTTTTTTCTGACCTATATTTTTTTATGCCATATTTCACATACTTTCCAAGATATGCAGAGCTCTATTTTAGGTTAGGGAGGGGGAATGGGATAAGAAAAGCCAAATGAAAAAGTATAAAATTTACATATCAGGAAATCAGTAGGACTTAGGGAGACCAATCTAAGAATACCAAAAAAAGCAATAACACTTGTACTGATCTGGTGGATTTGTTAGAGGATAGGCTTTCTGCACATTTGTTGTGTAATTAATAATTAATAAGGCTGTCTATAATATTTAAATTACAGCATGCACCCAAACTGCAAAATGCACTTGCGTATATAATCAACATAGTTGACCTCTAAATATTTAGTTTATTGGAACTGCTCTGACAAAATAAAATTAACTTGAAGAAGAAAGGCTGGAAAGTGTAGATTAAAATTAAATTATATTCAGGATTAAATTTCTTCTGCAAACTGGTCTGACACATTCAATCCTACATTGTCCCCTGCTGAGGTTGCCAAGAAGTGTGTGAAACAGCAGTTGCAATGGTGACCACGTTATATGGATACCCACCACATTGGTCTGGAGTTAGGGCGACCGGGTCTTTTGAGGAACAACACAAAGAATCTTTTACTTGTATCCAGCTGAGAAGAATTTGGTATTGCAATTGCAAATGTGATTGTTTTTGTGAAAGTTAAGTTCTTGGTTAGTACTTTTTATTACATGTTTAAGTAGGCAAGAAAATTTCATATCAAAGTTTTCCTATTCTGTTCATGCTAGGAAGTGACTCTTCACAGCTCTAGCTCTCCCACTTGTTAGGTATAATATTATGTGCATCAACATTAAGGAATGTATTTTTATGAATATTAGGGACCATATCAGCTGCTGTAGTTCTGGTTTTGTCATCAGTGATACCTATTTTTCTCATACATTTTATTAGTTGAAACTTCTGCAAAAGTAGATTACTTCTCAGTTTTATAATAAAAATATTTTTTGTGAGTGTATAAGAATTTAAAATAGCTTCGTACCATTCTAACAATGCCATGTAAAGTATTAAGGAGTACTATAACAATGATGATTCATGCTGTTATTTTATACTTGTACATCAGATGAAAAGTAGAATGGAGTGCCTTAAAAGGTGAAATGCAAGTGTTAACAATATTCAGGTCAGTCTGCATAGTTTAGAGTTGCCATGTTGGTAACACAGGATATTTTGATTTAAAAAAAAAAAGAAAAGGCTAAATCTCTTTGTTTTATTTCTACTTCCTCATTTGATCTGATACTTCAGCTTATGTAAATCAGTGAAGTTGAGGAGTGTGTTAATTTCTATCAGTCAGCTGAATCCTCTGACCTGAATCTTCCAAATAAACTTTAAAAAACAGCTGGAACAATGAAACAATCAGATAACGCATTTTCCAGGCCATTTTAACTTTATTTCTAACAGTTCCAGTGCTACACATGGCAAATGGAGACATAAGTTCTTCACAATATTATACACCTGGTACCCAATTAATTTTCTGCTGCCAGGCTCATTAACACGGTAGATATAGCCATTTGTTCCCTCTCTTTTTCTGCTGGACTATTTTATTTCTTTGATCATTGCACTATAAAGCATTATTAATATTTCATTTCTTCACTCTGTGAGTCCCTTGGAAAAAAGATAGAGTCAATATCTGTGATTTAACTTGGCTTCTTAGTGGTATCTTTGTCTCGGTGGAACAGCTCACATATGCACAATGAATTTCAGGGCAGTGCACAGATTTTGCGAATTATCCCCATCTTTAATGTAAAGGGAAATGCAACTTACATTCCCAGTCTGCAGTGGGGTGAGTTTTTGGAAGCTTTGTATAAGCTAGTACGCAAAGTTTGACTGATAACAGAAATTCTTCTGGTTTATCATAGGAGTTCAAATACAGGAGATGTTATGTATTATAAGGGATTAAAGTGGGAATAAAACAATCCAGATACTCTATAATCTTCGTTGTCTTAAGGTGATGTCACTTACTGTCTGCAGATGTCTTTGAGCATCATTTTAATCCATCCAAGACCAAAATGTGTATTTCAGTATGTACAAAGACTGCCCATATCCAAGGGCGTAAAAATATTATTTCATAAGAAATTGCCATATTTTTATTCTTTTTTAATTTCTATTACTATTGTGCTTTAAATTTACAGTTTTGTAGAGTAGAAATTTTCAACCATACTTTCTAGGGTCATTAAGCTTGTATTTAGGTAGGGGTACCTTTGGGATTAGAATGAGTGACAGCTCATAAAATTCAGAGGCATTGGAGACCTCTGTATATGATTGACATGAAAAGCATTGAATTGCTTGATTTTAAGACTGTTTGGAGAGGCTCAAGGCATAAGGCTATGCATTTTTTAAACTGTCTTTTCTGATACACTGTGTAAAATACTCATGAATTTTGTTTTTGTTTTGCAGCAGAATCATCTGTAGCCCTTAAAATGATTAATGGAAAGGATAAAAGGGATATAGAACGTAGCATATTTCCAGGGGGGGGAAGAACAAGAAAGAAAAAAAAAGAAAGAAAAGAAACTCCCTTGTGGAAGGTGCTTTTCTCATTATTTTGAAGTGGATAATTGTTTCATTATCTGAACGCTACAACTTCTTTTTCCGTTTCTGATTTACTTGCTTGTTTTTCCCACAAGCTATTAAGCATAGAGAAACTTTGTTCACCTACTATCCTCTGTAGGATACAGTGAGTCATTTGGTTAAACATGTATTTTATACAATGTGAGTACTTAACTCCACTCACTTGTTTGGCGTGGGTGTGACACGTGCTTGGATGTTGCGTAGGTAGCTCTTGCACTCTGAGTGGCACAATGTTGGTTTATGAGATGGAAGAAAGACGGTGTTTGTATGGGAAGCTCTCAGCTGCTTCTTAGCACCCACCATACCCATGGCTATGATGACCACATATTCCTCCTCCATCACTTCTAGCAAACCGGTGAGGTGGTTCTTTGTTCTAGTCTCGTCTCCATTTAAAATGTGTTTCCACTCTGCCATTAGTTTCTCAAATAGTGCAGGGAACGCTGAATGTAATGGAAGATGTGCTGCTAATGTAAATCTCTGCGGTGAAGAATCATGGCCAGCTACTTTAAAACTTCAGTATACATAAACAAATCCATATTTTATAAAGTTTGTTGTCCACTGAAATGTCAACAGAAGCAATTCTCATGACAGAGTATCATGACAGAGATCTGAACCTTCTGAAAACTGGTTGAGAGGATTTTTATTGTTCTTGTGTTGTTGGTTAAACTGGATTCATGGTAGGTGCTAAGCATTTGAAAATAAAACCCACGTATTTTCTCACATAGCCGTCTGAAATCTATGCTACAAGAGACCTCAAAGCTGGTTGTTCGTGAAGTCTCTGTAGTATAATTCTGTGAGAATATCCCCCTTTATTCTCTACGGGTAAACATCGTGGCTTCAAAAGTGTAGTGTTGATTTAAAAGAAGAGTATAATAGAAGTTGAGTAAGTAACAGATCTATATTAAAGAGTAGAATGTGAATGGTAGACTTAGTGGGAAAACAGTAACAATAGGCATTTATATTTTACTCTTAAACATGTAGAGCTGAGATTTTTGAAGCAGGGTGATGCATTTTGAACTAACATTGAATTTGCCTCTCTTAGTTCATAAAATCCATCTCCACTGCTGGGGAAGACTCTACAAAACCGATGTAAATATGAGACTGTTTTCGTATTCACTGTGCAGCACCCTCTAAACACCCTGTCTACGTTCTTCAGTCTGAACTGGTCTCCTGGGATACTCTTTTCATTAACAGTCTCCTCAGACTTCCATGGGACTCCTCGGTGTAGTAAGCGTTACACCTGGGAGTAAACATTTGCAAGATTTGGTCTTGAATTAAGATGTGTACAGAGAGGTATAGATTACAACACAGGAAAGAGAAGGATGAGAGAAATTATAATGTCCTTTTAAAATTGCATTTTATCATTTTAACTCAGTTTACATTTATAAATGTTAAATAGTCGTATAAGGGGATTAATGTCCTTATGTACAGGAAAGGCTGTTTTGGAGTTTGCTGGTTTTTTACTTCATGTAATGCAGAAAATGATGCCTTTTGGAATTTGAATCCTGTGTTTTATGACCTATCCTACCGACTCATTTTACAGAAAGGTACCATCTTAACTCAGTGTGGATTTCTCAGTTGTTCGTATTCTTGAAATAAAAAATCTGCCATCTGTTACCTTAATATTAATACTACTTTCCCAATAACTGTAAACAAATTTGGAATTATCTTCCTACTGGTTTTCTACTTATCAGAAAACAAAATCTAAGAAAATGTATAATTTCTTTATGTTAGAAACTCTCGCTTTGGTGTAGTTGTTATGCAGTAACAGATAGTGCTGCAATAAATTCATGAGGGAAGACAGAGTGTAGTGGAGAGAATAAGAACTTCTGTAACTGCCACTTATTCATCTTCCTCCTTGGTGAAGTCTTTCCATGCTGACCACAAAAGTGTTGCAACTAAAGCTGCTCTATTTACTGTGAAAACTAAACAAGTGAAAACAACTACGCAGAGCCAAAAACAGGAGAAGAATTGAAGTTTCAGTGAAGTCTTCAGAGAACAGATGAATTAATCTCAGAAGTGCTCATGTGTTACAGTTCAGAGAAATTAGACACTGGACTTCATTGTGAGTTGGAAAACTTTTAGGTGTAAACAAAGCAAAACTTCAAACCACAGTGAAATTAATGCCCAAGGACAAAAATGGTGAGAAAAGAAGCACGATGTCATTGCCAAATAAGAGAAGAGTGTTGTACCACTCCAGAACTATAAAAAAGAGCCCCTTTGGAAAAAAGAGTTTTTTAATCTGACTTCATGTAAATCCACTGTCTGTAGATCAACAAGAAAATTATGGCAATGCTGCAAAGAGTTTTTGTCAGTGTGGGATGCACAGTTGAGCTGGTGCAATTACATGTCCATGGCAAACTATTTATAACAAAAGAGAAATCCACCTCAAAGTAGATATTCATCAATCTTTCTGTATTCAATGCAATCTCCCATTTTCGTAATCAGGCATCTTAATATCACTGCGGTCAAATGTGGAAAACTCAACTCATTATTGCATCCCAATAAACTGTAGCTTCATAAAAAGGCTGTCAATTCAAGGCATTCATCTTTCAAATCTATACCACTTCATTTTCTTTCAGGTATTGCCAAAGGAAAAAGTGAATTAGACTTGCCTGAATGTTTACTTAGAATGGTTATGTAGCAAAAATTGTTGGGTTTTTTTTTATAGTTATGTTGCTTAGTTGAAAAAACATTGTTGGAGAGAAGCTTACAACTTGCTTCATACACCAAAAGCCATATTGCTTTGAAGTTTTGAAATCACTGTCAAGTCCAAAGACAAGCAAACAATTTTGCACAGAATTTACTTCGTTAATACAATCTGGTTTATATGCAAAGATGAAAATCTATTTGTTCATCAAATGAGAGCATAAAAAATAGCATTTTCAAAATTCTCATCAATTGCCAGATATGATTACGCTGTATTATCCATTATTTCAATTTGACTGTAGAGTGATGAGGAGAAATTTGAAGCATCTTTTGAATAATAATGGCTAAGTCATACAGTAGGGTAAGTCTTTTGGTTGCAATGCAGGTTACTACATAGAAACGTCTTGGCTTTTTGCAGTTGTGTTGAATATTCCTGCTACTCTTTTGTTACTTTCAGGGTTAGCATGCATAAATGTTGCTATGTCTAATCATTGCATTGTACATTACTTTGTTTGGCCTAAATCAGAAAAAATAATGTTCTGCATCACGTGAGCCAACCATTATTAAACTTGCTTTTCCTCACCACCCACTCCCATATGTACAGTTTATTGAAGAGAATGGTGGAAGGACAGCAATGTACGATAAATTGATGACTGGATTCAGGATGAAATTAAGATGTTAGTCCTTCCTATTTGCATGAAAATTACTCAGCCATGCAAGCCATAACCTTAATGAAATATGAGACTGTGACTAATAGTGTCACTCTAATTTATTGTGCTTCCCTGTGTCCCCACTCTCTGATTTTATACTCTGCCAAGCAAAAGAGGCAGCCATAGTGTTTTGTTCTGCCATGACTGTGCTTTGCTGTGGCACCTAATGCAGTGTCAGAGATTATACTCTTCTATATGATCATGGTTCAAATCTTAAGTCAACCAACCATGTGCATATATCAAAACCTATGCTATTTTCTGTTGCTTCATGAGCACAGAAAGTAATGGGATCTCTTCTTCATTGCTTTCTGACTGCAATAGCTTGTCATTTTGACATCATCTAAGGAAGTTACTGATACAATCACATCAGGTATAAAGGATGGGCCCTTCAAAAGAGACAAAAATCATCAAGTAAAAATGTATTGAAATGTCCTATTGTTTTTTTTTTTTCTGAATGATAGCTACATGGTAATATCTTTGCTCCCTGTAATCTGATTGGTTTTGTTACCATGTTTTTTTGAGGGAAAAATGTTATACCTGCTTGAATTCTAAAATAATTAATGGATGAAGTTGTTTTGCAGACTTACCATCAGTATCTTTTATTTGACATACAATACACTTAAAAAATTCTTCAGCACTGGCTACCAAAGCTTGATAGGTTGCTTCTCTCTTACCCTGGGCAGTGTTTGTACTGCCCTGCTTGGTTTGGAAGCATCTATTGGACTGGTACAAATAAAAGAAAACTAGCACAGTTGCATGTATCCCATACTGAAGTGTCACTGAAAGTCTTTTGTAATACAGGAGAAAGAAATCGGATAGTTTAGAGGCACAGCCCATGAGTAGATATGTGTTTTTTTGGGGACTTTGTTTGCAAAGATGGCAACATAGGATGGTTACATTACTACACTGGAACCGCTTTAGGAGAGATCAATATGTGAACACTGTTCCCACTACAACCGCAAGGAAAATTCTTGTTATTAATAACAAAAGAATTGATTTATGTGATGGCAGTGGCTTCAAACGATAGCTCTCAGGCAACCCTGCAGGAATAAAATCCTGCAGTGTTTGATGAGAAAGTCCAGTATTGATTCAGGCTGATAAAATATTTTTCTTTATCTTTTGAGAAGTCTTACTACATAGATGCTATAAATAAAAGTTTGGCATTTCTAACATGTAGAGAGTCCCAACAGATACAATTCTTTTTTGTTATAGAAACTCCATTCTCTCACAGTCTTGTTTGCTGTTTGACAATGTATGGGAACAGAGAACTGCACATAGAAGTAGAGAAGTATAATTCTCTGTTTTTCTGAGGCTCAGGCTACTGAATAGGTATCATTGTATCCATGTCTCTTGAGAAAAAAGCACTGCAAAAACTTCTTGGAGTGTTTTTTTGGTGTGCAACCTCCCGCTGACAGCTGCAGAGAGAAATGTCTTCTGGCCTTTTTATCCCTTCCTCTTGCAGTGTGCTTTTCCTATCAACTACCCCATAAATATTTTCCTGTAACTGGCACAGATGATGCCCCTAATGCGTCTTGCTCAGGATCTCATCAGAAATGAGACACATAATTTTAATCTGCACTAAGAGAGAAGCGGCGATTTTAAGGCAGCTGGAGGCTAGGTCTGAATACCAATCATCTCCTTAATTTGAAAACTTCACAGTCCCTCTTGTTCTCTGATTTCAGTCGTTTGCTTGATGTTTCATGACCAATTCATATTTATTCATGCTAGTGCCAAAGTTCGTCTTTTGTCGTCAACGGTTTGCATTTGTATTTATCCCTGATCCACATTATAGATTGCCTTTGTATCTAGAACGTCTTCCTTGCAAAGACATCTCCATTCTGCACATCTCTGGGCTTGCCTCATTATGCAACATACCAGTAATATGCTAAAGTGCTCCAGATTTCCACATTTGGCTTAAGATTTCTGCAAGGCTGTTGTCTGTCATTTCACAAGGGTAGATGAAATTCACCGTGATAGGCATTAACATTGAATGGGATGGTACTTCTCAGACCAAGACAAATCTTCTTTCTTGCTAAATTTATCTTGATAGACGCGTCCTTTATAAGGAGGGAAGAAAGGCATGGATATTCCATGTTCATGTTTGTGCTGCTTGTTTGCCATTTAAGATATTTATTTGGGATATTTCACAATGAAACTAGAATACTGTTTTCTTGTTCTAAGTAGTCTGGGGAGGATAGTGATAGAAGGAATTATAATTTCCCACTTCAAAAAAATTAGGTCTACTGTAAAGCATGTAAGAGGTGCTGACATCAGGGTGGTCTGGAATTGTGATTACATGAATTACTGCATTTGGGATTTGAAAACAGAACAGGTTAGCAAAAAAGACGCTAACTGTACTGGTATTTCTAAACTATATAATCTGACTTACAGAGACTGATGAAAAAAATCTCTTTGTGACAGCAAGTTAGCAGAAAAATCACAGATCATTTTTTACAGTACATCTATCACATTGCAAGATAATATAGGTGTCATCCTAGGGATCTTTAATACTATACTTTGGTTCTTGCAGAGAGCAGTACTATAACTTTTTTTTTTAAGGGAAAGCATAAACTTGCTTATGGGTGGATGCTTAACTGTTATACAATATGGCTTTAAACTTTTCCTGCAATTAAAGCCTAATCCAAAACACTGAAGCACATTATCAATTTTATGCTTAACTGGAGTATTTTTTCAACAGGCCTATTCATCTACTTAAAATTAAGCACATGGTTAAGTGCATTGTTGAATCGGGGCCAGAGTTGTTATGATGAAGCAAAAAACCCACAAAAAATGTCTAACAGATAATATTCATATTTCTCGGATTAAAATGTTCATTTCAAGAAGAGGAAGAGCTTAAATATCAGTTAGCCTCAGGCACAGGTGAAGCAGGCAGCTCCTTAGGACATTGCTGTTGAAAGCTATGGATTGCTTGCTTTTCCTAGGACAGAGGGGATGAGATTGATTATTCCGGCATTATTTGCAGCTTGACCAGGCGATTCCCTGCAGATCCTGCTGCACTGAGAGGAGCTACCGGCAGCAGCAGCTACTGCTGTGGATGATGAAGCTGCCTGAGACAAAGAGGTCTTTGGTTCCGGACGGTCCTGTCCTGAGGGTACTTAGCAGCCCTGGGTAAACTGAGGAAGGAGCAAAAAAAGCAACAGACCTTACTCACAGCCGCTTCCCACCTCCCATCCCACACCCAATCTCCCCACAGACTGTATTCTTCTCTTTCTTAAGAGAAAACTAAAAACTAAAACTTCCATTTAAACCTTCTCCCAGAATATTTTTGCTTGCATATTAAGTTTTGCTGATGCTGCTAATAACCTCTGACATCTGGACTCGGTGCTGTTTCATTATTGTTTTTTTGTTACGACTCATGTGTGTTAAAATTGCTGCTCTCATGACTTGTTTGCTGTTGCATACAGATAGTGACACTGGTAGCAGCGAGAGCACTGCCGTGTTGCGTAGGCATCTCCATCGGATAGATTTGTAGTGTGGGATGTGTTGCTACAGAGCAGGGATCAAGTGTCCAGTTAAGGAGGAGAGCTGTGTGGTCTGGGCCATCCTGTTGAGCTGTCAGGCTCATGTCCAGGCTCGCTACAGCTCCTGCGACCTTCAGAGGGTGCCTTGGGCTGGAGGTGAAACTTGCTCTTGCTGTAAATTATTCAGCTAAGCTTTTGATGGCGACAATACGTAGAGTAAAACATTGATCAGTGTGCGATATTGATAGGACTTGAGTGCTACCAGGTACAACCCTGAACAAATGCTGGCTTAGGAGGAGCGGGGATTCCCGTGTGAAACCTGGAGGTAATGTTGAAAATTGAGCACTTTAATAGAAGGACAGTCTGGGAAAGGAGGAGTATCCTTCAGCAAATCGATAGTTGCATTTCTCCTTTTCCTTCAGGTTACATGGTGTCCTCCCTTTTTGTCCCTGAACTGAGCAAAGCATCTACAGAGGGTACCAGCATTCCCATAGGAATCCTCTAGCTTTAAAGTGAAGTTAGGTGTTAAAGTGCTTTGTAACATCAAGGAGTCTTAGCAAGGAGTGGGAAGAGGCCATTGTGTTGTAAACAGTATAGCTGCTATGGAAACTATGGTGACTTGCAGAAAAATGGAAGGAGGGGAGGAGAGAAAATACACGCAATTTTTTTCCTAATATTTAGATCATAACTGTGATTAGTGACCTTACTTCCTGTATTTGTTTAAATAACATGGAAGGCAAATATAATTGTTTTGAAACTGCCAGAATATTCCTGTGTTATGTTGCATGCCTTGTCCGTGAGGTAAAGATGCTTATACGTACAATTATCTACTGCAAACAGTTGACCTCATGCTCATGTATCCTAAGCTATTTTGCAGATTGCTACAGTTCTCATACAGAGCAATGTATGTTGTCTAATGATTTGTTAACTTTTCACTTCTTGGCCCATGTTTCGCTGTAAAACCACAGTCCTGTTAATTACAAAGAATCTGAGTCTGTGTTTTCTTTACTTTGCCTTGTGGGGGGAAAAATTAAATGTTAGGGAGGGCAGTTTGGTTTTTCTTTTCTTTTTTTTCTTTCATATAAAATGTTAGTGACCTGTGGCAATTTCCAAAGTATTTCAGTATGTTCTCTGATGTTTAAATTGAACTTTACCTCATTTGTTATAGTGACACCTGCTGCCCTTGCAATGGTTAAGTGTATGTGAGTACATAGAACCCACTTTTCAAAAATGTATAACTCCACTGTAAAAATTTTACTCTATGCTGAAACTTGGCATACAGGCTTTTTGACTAGGAACAAATTATTCTTTAAAAAATGTGGTGGGGAGAAGCTGGTCATTCATGAGAGCTTACTGTGCAGTAAAAGGAAACTGATTTTACTGCCATATTTACCTGTTTATG
This sequence comes from Pygoscelis adeliae, assembly GCF_000699105.1. Lineage (NCBI taxonomy): Eukaryota > Metazoa > Chordata > Aves > Sphenisciformes > Spheniscidae > Pygoscelis > Pygoscelis adeliae. The sequence goes on from NW_008825533.1 coordinate 1,507,829, forward strand.
CCTCTGTAACTTGGAATATAAGCAGAATGAAATAGTGCATGTGTTCACTTTTTATGTCTTTAAATCTCAATTCAAGCTTCTGCTTAGGTCAGTGGTGTAAATGGATCAACTTTTCTTTTCCTAGTTCTTCTGAATATTTTCCTCTGTCACAGACGCCCACCAGACAATTCGATTAAAGATTGCTCAGCCATTTTCAAGCAAGGAGCCCAGGTGGTTTTCAGCCA